>NC_139959.1:26756653-26926653 GCF_963454915.1 Gymnoscopelus microlampas
GTCAAACATTGTCAAAAACGTTCCCTGCAACTTAAAAAAGAAGAACAATTTTAACCTTTAACCCTGTGTTGTATGAAATAATTTATGTTATATGTTAAGGGAACAATAATGCAGGAAACTTATTAAAGGCTGTTAAATGGAGTTTAGTGTATGCGCCCACCAAACTATCCTAGCATGCTACCTGGCTATTGTGTATACGTTATTGTCCGGCAGAAACCAGCTAACTCCATGTTTCCGCTTTTGCATTTCTTTCCGTAAATCAGTGCTATTGAACACCCTTTACGTCTGTGTGTTGATTTAAAAAAATTGAACCAATGAAAAGTATTAGAAAGTGCTTCTGACAAAACCAGCTAACTCCATTGGCTCCTCAAACTTACTGCTAAACCAGTTAAAGGGGAATACCACTCATTTTCAACATTGAACTATGTCTTTAATACACTTTAGAGCTGTTGTGTGGAAATAATTATCGAGTTCTAGGCAACATAGAAGGGGGGGGGGGCTTTTTTCTTATTTCCATACAACAGCTCTAAGGTGTATTAAAGACATAGTTCAACGTTGAAAATGAGTGGTATTCCCCTTTAAGTCCACCAACGGGGGGTGGAGTTAGCTGGTTTTGCTGACTCCAGGCTCCACCCCCTTTGACCTCCAACCTCATTGTGAGCTTTGATGTCCATTTAGCTGTACTTATCGATGATGAACAAAACCTCCTAACTCCACTTTTTGTTTTGTTTTTTCATTTCCTGAAAAATGAACATTTTCAACAACAGAGTTAGCTGGTTTCGGCCGGACAGCAGAGATATGGTGTATTGTGTAGTGTTGATGTGGCAGGTTGATGTGTTCATGGTTATGAAGTGTCAGTGGCAGGGTGACCTGCCACAAATATGATCAGCTACGTTAGCTGTACCTTGCGTCAGTACAAGGACACTTGGAAGAACTTTAGTGCCGTGAGTGCACGCACGCGCACGCGCACGCACACACACACACACACACACATTCCTGGCTGTGTTTCATTTCAGACATTACTATTTGCGTCACAACAGACAGAGAGTGTAAGTAATGAACAAAAACCCTAATGGGTCACATCCATAATTGACAATGTTCTTGTCAATATTCTTGTCAATGTGCCTGCAGGTTGACCTATCAAGTGATAAACACTCGGCCACTTCTGACCCAGAAAATGCCAGATTCCATAATTCACCTGACTATCTGGTAAGTAATACGTGACCATTTCCTGATTTCCCCTTATAATACAAACTGTGTGATTTTGTTTTTGCAGTGGCATAGAGTTGTTGTTGTCTTTGTTATGTGAAAGTAGGCAGTAAAACCTCTTAAAGGAGACATCCGTTCATTTCTAGTGTTATCTTTGATATGTGGCAAATCACTCACCAACGTAGAAATGCCCATTGAGTTACTCCACAATCTCTGCTTATCTCTCTGCCAACACCAGGTTGCCAGGTTCCGGAGAGAAACAAGCAAAGAGCGTTAGCTCGTTCTGTTATTAGCGGTTAGCTTGTCGGGACTTTCATCGCCTGTAAGGGTCTCATGGGGCTCCACAATGAGTGCTAGGAGAAAAAAAACAGACTTTGCATTTGTTAAAATAGGCGAATTTGGGCTATGCTCGCGCCTCCTATCATGCCAACGGTGGGGGTCGACAGGGGGATTTGTGGAGTAACTCAATGGGCATTTCTACGTTGGTGAGTGATTTGCCACATATCAAAGATGGGTGCAGTACGTTAGTCCGACAGCGCATTCCTCCGACAGCGCAGCGCTCCGACGTTTCCAATACTAAACCCGAACCAAACCCGCACCCTAACCCTAACCGCACGCGGATGCCACATAGTCGGAGAAAAGGTCTGTCGGATTAACGCATGCCTCCCATCAAAGATAACACTAAAAATGAACGGATGTCTCCTTTAAAGCGATAGACTTGGATTGTGCATTAGTGCCAAACAGACTCCCTGCAATTTCGATCTGTGTCAAATTCATTCATTTAAATTACAAGCTTGCGTCGTGACTGAGTTTATGTAAAATAGAAAATAACCAGCTCATGGCCTTGTGGTTAGAGTCTACTCTGAGACTATGGGAGGTCGGTGTTCAATCCCCTGGCTGGGTCATACCAAAGACTATAAAAATGGGCCCCCAGCGTCAAGGGTTGGACTGGTGATAAGTCCCTGTGACGTACTAGCGTCATGTCCAGGGGGTGTACTTGTACGACATCGCTGGGGGCATGTACTTGTACATCAAGCCGCCTCACGCTACAGAAACAGGAGATACGTATGCTCCTGCCCTATAAGCCACATGGGTTAGATACCGTACTTACTTTTACTAGAAAACATAGGGCACATTTTCTCAATTTAACCCTTCCCTGTTACATAGCATACCCATGTACATACCTACTACGTTTAAGCAGGCAAGTCTATCCTCACTCCTCAGAGGGGAAAAGACTAATGAATAAAGCTATGGAAAAGACTAATAAAGCTATGGAATTGCCTCGCTTTGTCAGTTAGGAGAGTCGCTATCCCTCTTCTGCTTCAGTCTGAAAACTCATGTCTTGACACTTCACCTCATTTTCTAGCACTTAACTTATTACCCTGCCCGCAGCAATGCATGGCAACATATTATAATCGCTGCTGTCTGAGTGTCGCTGCGAAATAACTAGTGAACAGATGCGTTTTCATGAAACACGGTGGGAATAATCAGGCTGCCCTGAAGAGATTATTTCATTTTGGGTCGAAAATATCAAAGATCAGCATCGAGATCAAGGTCAAAATCAAGAACGGGCGGGTGGATTTAGATATATGCCAGGTTTGATGTGTTCTTGTCATCCAATTACTTTAGCACCTACTTGGCCTCAACCCTGTTGTTTTTTGAGGGGCAAGTGTTGATTGATGGTGCCTGGTGTTGATTGAATGTCCCTGGATGGAAATGCAGTGTCATCGGAGTGACAGCAAGCAACGTACAAACACAGGAAATGCCCAGGTGAAAATAATGAGATACCGTAAGATACTGGAATTAAATATCTGCAATGGTATCAGAATGATTATAGGTCAATATATAATTATGTACAATCTAGCAACAATGAATATAAATGAATGTCTATTGACAGCACTTGATTAAAGTTGTAATGAGCATTATACCACAAATAGCCACATATAAACATTTATCTTATTATGGCCAGGAGCTAACTTGGATCGATTATGAAACAGTAGCCTTGTGCCAACTAGCGTGTCTTTTTTTTCCAAAGGAACTTTTATTTGTCATTGTGAATCTACCAAATAAAGACATTGTAATACCTGGAGGCAAGCACCAAGATCATTTCTGCTTGTGAGATGAAAAAAGGTGGCAGAGAATTAATTATGTGCAGATAGCAACAGTCTCAATGCCTCGGAGAGAACAGGAGAGAGAAATGAAGAGCGTGAGCGTGAGAGAAAAACAACTTGCAGAGAGAAATATCTGTGTGTCTAAAGTTATCTCTAGCCTCCAGCGTAATGGGAATGTTAAACACCACTAAATACTTCAAAGTGTGACTCGCAAAACGCTTGCTGAGACGACCTCCTTTCGCGTCTTTGAGTGCGGTAATGGATCACCTCCCCTCCCCATCCTGCTCACTCTGCCTTCACCAGATGTTACCGACTTCTAATCCCCCTCTCTCTCTCTCTCTCTCTCTCTCTCTCTCTCTCTCTCTCTCCCTCTCTCTCTCTCCCTGTCTATCTCGCTCCAACACGTGAAGGTACAAGAATCCCGCGTCTTTTCATTTCCAGCTGATTGCAGGGACTTCATTACTTTGACTGAGGCTGACAGTAGCTGTCATGGCTGTCAAACTCCTCGGTCTGCAGGGTATCAAACCGCAGGTTCCAGAGTGACTGCTGACGTGCTCAATCGCCCATTAAAGAGAAATCACTGTCAGAGGTGCACGGCAGATGACAATCGCTCATCAGACAGACAGACAGAGAGAGAGAGAGAGAGCGAGAGAGAGAGCGAGAGAGAGAAGGCTTTCCGGTTCCATTGTCCTCAAGGAAAATGATTGAGGAAGTGTCTGAATTCATATATATATAATCGAGTCCAATTATAATATTCGTGTTCTTCTGAGAGGATCCTATGTTGACTTATGGGGGTCACACGTAAAGTAGGCTATGAACCAGTGAACAGAACCCAGACATTTTAGTCAGAAACTGCCCAGAGTGAATCTCATCCAAATGCCATGAGCTTGGAGTCCGACGTGGAATGCCAGACTATGAGCGGAATATCACAGTGAGCCTATAGCACTCTGCACACTTACTGGGGGCCGGCGCTTCTCCGCCTGG
This sequence comes from Gymnoscopelus microlampas, assembly GCF_963454915.1. Classification (NCBI taxonomy): domain Eukaryota; kingdom Metazoa; phylum Chordata; class Actinopteri; order Myctophiformes; family Myctophidae; genus Gymnoscopelus; species Gymnoscopelus microlampas. Next base: position 26,760,958 of record NC_139959.1, read on the forward strand.
GAAACATCAAGCCATGATCTCCCCATAACCTGTGACTTCCCTGATAGGTCAAGTGTAAACCTGCCAAGAGCAGCCTTTGAAATTGGGGTTTGGTGTTTCAATTGAGACTGTGGCCGCGGTGGAATCTTTCCCCTGACATGAAAGCGGAGCAGGTGTGCGCGTGTCACATTGCCGTGCTGGCTGTAACGTGCCGGGGACAAGCTGAAATGAGGGGAACAAAAAGCCTGGTGGGTCCCGGATAAAAAGGACTCGACCCTTATGGGGTAGTGGGATACGAGGAGAGGGTGGATAATATTCTGTCCGTCAGTAAGACACTCCGAACCTCTCCCCGGCCAGTCACAGCTGGCTGGGGGTAGGGGGGGATGAGGTAATGCATGGGGGGTGCGAACCTCTCCCCGGCCAGTCACAGCTGGCTGGGGGTAGGGGGGATGAGGTAATGCATGGGGGGTGCAGGAGGGGGAAAAGTGACCGACCCTACGCTTTTTTTAAATTCCGGACCCATCCTTCCCTGGGGATCGGCCATTATCAAGAGATTCTTCCTTACACCTCGCATGCCCCTGTTTTGCTCTCCCCTTATTCCTTGCGATGCATCTGCCCGGCGTGATAAGGCAGACAAACGCTACCTTTACTGAGCTATTAAAACCATTTCCCCCTGCAGTTTTGAAATGATTATCGCCTTAGGCGCCCGGTTTTTACTGATAGCTCACCTCCATCTGCCATATCTGGGTGACTCTTTGAGGCTTAGGGCCGGCTGGGCGGTTGAAGATTATGTGCGTGGCTTAAACCCGCTTCAATACCAAGGGAGGAGACGGCGATGGCGGGGAGGAGGAGAAAAGGCGGCGAAGAAGTGAAAAGAGCAGGAGTTCTGACATCCACAATGCTGTGGCGGATGATAAGGGATACGGTGACACTTCCGTCTGGGACGTGGGCAGACTCCACGTGGGCATGCATGTTGTCAAGGTAAAGGGCAGCCAGATACAGCCTGTCTAGACGAACGCAGGTGATCTTTTGGGTTGGTTTGGCGAAAAATACTCTACCTCGTTTTAATGGGACAATTGCCTTTATTTACTGTACCCGATGTGACTCGATTGTTAAGAATCGGATTTCCTTATAGCGAAACGGATTCACGACGACTGCGATGAATACAGTACTGTTCGGCACTAAAACGCAACTGTGTCGATGGAAATATCAAATGAATCAATTCTCAACCATTTAAGCATTATTGTTTAATACTTCATCGTACTACGGTATCGTGCGACGAAAATAGCCAATCTACAAGTGAGCTTGTACAGCGGGTATTTAAAAAAAGAAGATACACTTTTGATAATTTTCACCTTGAATGACACCTCCAAAATAGAGACGCCAGGTTGAAAGTGGTTAAGAACCCTCATGCGGTGATAGGCGAGTGGATGAATAGATCTGAATGCACAAAACTTGTGAAATGCTATGAAAGACTCTGACACATTTTGACAGGAAGAACTCTCATTCATTTTAAGATGGAAAAAAAAAGTGCTTACCGAATACTTTTGTTAGCCGCTGAGCCAGCAACAGCATCTCTATCCTCAAGAGCGGGGAGATTCTTCCAGCCAGCCAGCCTTGTCTTTCCAAATCCTCCCAAGCATCATCCTGCCTGCTTCATAGAGATATCACCACCAGCTCTGGCCACCGCTGGCTTCCTCCCATTACCTGCACTACTTCACTTACCCATCTGTGGCCAAGAGATGGGCTTCTTTTAATTTACACCCCAGCCTCCTGCTGTCCATCACACACACACACACAGCAAAATCCAGAGTTAATTTAACACTGAGACCTTGTAAAAAATGACCTTTTTTACACTGTCAAGATTCAAATTGACGCCGCATTGCTTAATCTGTCAGTCAACCGGGCCATTTACTGCTGAACAAATGAAAGCTCCATTTGCTTGCCTGTTATAAGAGCGGTGTACATGAGAGAGAGACAATCGCAATACAGGTAGGGGAAGGGAGCGGTAATTCCTAATGGAAATGAAGAGGAAGTGAGTGCACCATGTTATTGGCACACTGCTGAAGTGTTAATTAGTTAAGTATGGAGAAAAAAAAGCTCTCTTTTAACACTCAACAGAACTCTCCCTAACAGAATAATCTGACAGCAGAGGCACTTAATTCAGGTAGGCAACGAATATATAATAGAATTAATTTAATTGCTCTGCGAGAATTCACCTCCTCTTTAGCCTACAGCGTAATTACTGAAGCAGTCACTTTTACTCGCATAAGCCAAAGCCAACCTGTAAGGTCGTTGACCCTCCCAATCTGCATAAAGAATTAAACAGGTTTTACAACAGCCTAATGACAATGATTGGCTGATAGAGCCTGCAAATTCATTTTTAATGTAAACCTTGATAACAAGTCATGTGGGAGGCAGCTACATAGCATATAGTGTGGTTAATAAGGCCAACCGGGAAGCATAAAGGTTACAGGAATGAAACCCAGCTGCCTATTAGCGAAGCAGGCTAACGTTCACAATGCGGAATTAAACGTTAAATATGTTATGCTGAATGTCAAAAATGACTTATGTTGGTATGTGTAACAAGGATAATCAGTCTTTAGGGATCAGGTCAATTCACCCATAAAGTGACATTATAAAAGCATAAAACTTCATGCAAGCCAGAAAGGTTGGGGGGCACAGTCCTTGCTGGGAAATTCAATTGAATGTTCTACAATCTCAAATACGTATATTCAAACGCTTTTAAAAATGCACTAAATTAGGGTAAATGCTGTACACTGTATATTTATTTAGAGATTTTGACATCAATTTCCTGTGCTGTTATTGAAAAATAACACTAACATATCACAAAGAAATAATGCCTGCTTCATCCAAAAGGTTTAAGGGGCATCAAATTAATCTGGAGAGCATAAACCCACGGATGAAAGGAACCTGCCAACATGGTAATAGCTGTACCAACACAATGCATCGGAAGCAGCATGAGCACAGACTGTACTAACATCACGTAGCAGTGTCTGTTCTATTGCAAATAAAAGCTTCTGACTAAGCAGTGCTAAACTATTACCCAAACTGCTCAGCCTCCTGCATCACTATAAATCTCACTTTAAGATGACTGCACTATGAATGCTAAACCCAATATAGTAGTTGCACTATCAACCTCCTCCTTCCTCTGCATCTTGTGCTGGGTATAATCAAATGGAATTCAGTGTTTTGCAACCTATCTGTAGTGGTGGTAAACAAAAACAACAGCAACTACCAGCTGCTCCTTTACCGTTATTAGATATAAGGTGCTCTGCTGTCACAAGTCATGACTATAGCTAGTGAGCCTGAAGACTTAACAACTTGGCTGCTATAGGGTTGCCATGTCCGCTTATTATAAGCGAGTTTGGGCTTGTTTTTTCTGTCAAGTCGTTTTACCTACAGCAGCTGAAGTCCTTGTCATATGTCTGTTTGTGTATCAGTCCTTCCTGGTACCCACAACAGACTGACCACTTTCTTAACACGCTGAGGAAGCCTTGATGCCAAAACGCTATTAATTAAAAAGCACCAGAAGGTTTGTGTTTTTAACTGGCAGTCTTGACTTAGGGGGTGAGATGGTCCGGTTGAGCCCCCCCCCCCCCCCCCCCCCCCGTGACGCTGTTATGTTATACAATGTTATACAATTAAATACAATCAGCGTATGATGGATAACAGAGACATAATAATATTGTTTAGATTTGACCAGAAGAACAATGAATGACCTTGACGATCATTTTAATTTGATGCAGATTTCGGGTTCCACAACATGAGATATATTGATGTTACGTGGGGTAATTTGATAACTCGCTCAATGTGGGAAAGTTGACCACTCGACACAGTTACAGCACCTGAAAAGACACTTACGTCTTCCTTAACAAACACATACATTGAAAATAAATAGGAAATAAGAGACACATCCGTTGACAGAGTTCATTTTCAACTGTACATTGGGCAGGATGTGGTTACACCCATGGGTGTGTGACCTTTTGATGTATGATGATGACATGACATAATTTGCCTACATTATGTAATGGCGTAGCCCTGCCCAGCTCATGAGCCTATACTCTCCCCTTGACGAGTGGGAATTCCCCTTTGTATGAGCGGTATATTCGTTGGGAGACCCGGGTTTGAATCCTGGTGTTAGAACGAGTAGAATACATTTGACTCAAAGTATGAAATTATCATACCGTAACTAGTAATTAGTAATAAATTAACATTACGGACATGACACCTGTGACTGTGGACTTGTTTTATGATCAAGCCGAAGTCTCCACTGTTATCATAAAGAAATATAAAGAATGTCCACATTGAAATGCATTGAGAAATATCGTTGTAATTTTAGCCCTCTTGCCTGTCATTATTTGCCATTGAGGACGTCCGCTGCTGTTTCTCTTGACCTCGTGGCAGAAGCCAACACTAACTTGTTATTCTGCTCTATAGCGGCGCCTTCAAAATAACAAAGCACCTTTGACTCGAGTAGCTCCTTTTACCGGAGCTTCTACCCTGATGATTTCGCTGGAGGTGATTGGAGCTGCTCAGCCATGCGGTGGAGAGCCTGCTGAGAGCTTTTCACCCCTGCGTTTAATGAGCTATGTTCAGGTCCACTCCACATCCATCTCAGTCCATTATTGGCTCCAAAAAGCTTTCGAAATGCCGTTTGAGCAGTCAATCTACTTAACCAATGGCCTATTCATGGGAGTGCCAACACCCCTTCTCATAGAAGGCCATGTGAAATGTTCATTCAGATTAAAACAATGAGGGAAAAAAAACGGACTTGGCCTGCTGTCTTGGCAGGGGGACTTGATTGATTACCGAAATCTTTAGAAATGAAATCACCGGCCACCATCGTTGAATATGGGTTGTGAGAGTTGTGGTCACAAGCCAAAATACACCCCAGCAACCCCTGTACATTTTCCCTGACCTCCCCCATGGACCAAAAGGAATGACCTATAAAGCCCATAAAATGTGTCTGTTATAAATTCAGCGAGCTCTCCCCTCGCCATTCTCTGCACCCCAGTTTTCCGCTGGACACTATATTCAAAATGTTTCTATTGAGGGAACACAGACTGAATGGGTAACATGCTCTCAGGATTAATTGGAGGCCTCGTAGGTGTTTTAAAGCATCCGCTCTTCCGCGTCAGAGCCCCGAGGGTGTTGTTTCCTCCGCCGCGGTGTTATGAGGAGGAAATATCTGGTAATGAAAAAAAGCAACAATGTGAACCTAGCCGGCGGTAGCTCACTGGCCCCGCGGGAGACAGGAGCGCCTTATGAGTGAGGCCTTTCAATAATGGAGTTCACTATTAATCATCTCCCTTGCATGTCCGCTTTGTGTTTGCTTTCGCTTTTCATCGTGTTGCCGTTGTTTTTTTGTTTTTTCTGTCTTAGCTGAACAAACTGCTTCCAGTGTCCTCTGGAGTAGGCTACTTGCTTTTAAGAATACTTTAGTATTCAAAACTACAAATGACAAAGGACATTTTCTTTTTAATATCAGCACATTGCTGTATTACATTTTTTTTAAAGAATAGTGAAAATATCAGATCTATAAGCTTACAACGCATTGCATGTGTGTAGGTCTGGTATTTTCACTATATTTGAAATAGGGCTTAAGTGGTTAATTCATAATGCACTTTTTCCCTTCCTAGAAATGTGGTGGAGTCAGAAGTACAATAGTAGTCTTTGAAATGTAGTGGGGTGAATGTCATAAGTATCCAAAAAATACTCAAGTAAAGTACAGATACTCAAAAAATATATACTTAAGTACAGTAGCTACTCAAGCAAATGTAGGCTACTTACTTAATGTGCACCACTGGCTTCTAGTAATTCAGTTCTTTTGCCCTTGCCCTTCTCGTAATAACAGATTATTGGCAAATGTATCTCTGCCCTGATTGCGAGTGCCTTGAATGCACGGAGTCCATCAACAATTAAACACAGACGTGGCACAGAATGGTTTCCCAGCTTGGTGCTAATGCCGGGCTTGATGCAATAATTTCATTTCGAAGAACAGCTGCAATTGGATTTAGGTGGTGGTTTTAATGAAAATGGGAAGAATCAATGGCCCGGGCCAAATGTTGTCTCTCTGAATCAGCGTGCATGTTTTCAGCGTGCCTTCTGCCTCCATAACATACGTCTTCATTGACGTGACACTAACTTGTCGGGCATTGAAAATAACAGAGATTATGATAGAATGACAAGGTCTCAAACTGAATGGCATTACATAATAACTTATGAACAACAAATCAACAATCATTGAATAAACATGAATCTCCTTATTCCATCTATCTACTGCACTGCGGCAGTAGATAGATGGAGATCTCTGTACCACTTCTCTCCTCATCATGTGGCGTCTGCCATGAAAGCACAATCCTTATAAGAAATAGACTAGCCTACATCAAAACTATACAGTTAACGTCTTTATTCCTATACTTAGTCGTGCGTAGCCAATCTACAATCTCACAACATGACACACTGAGCTTGTAGATCTGCTATTTTTTTGATCTGCCCTATTTTATACTTTATCTATTCCAAAATAGACAAACATGCAAGCTTATAGATCGATGTTATACAATTAAAGATTTTGAGACATTTGGAAAACATTTGAAAAAATCTGTGAAATGGGACATTCTGCATAATGATTCCTTTGACTTTTTTGGTACTTTAAGTATATTTTGATGCTAATACAAGTAAAATGATGAATACAAGACTTTTACTCGTAACAGTGTATTGCTTCTTTTACTAACGTAACAAATAATGACTTCTTCCACCACTGGAGTCTAAGCATTTATGTATGTGTTAGAATAATGCAGTAATTTGACTTAAAATAAACAGCATAGTGGCGTCCAACGGGGTGAATTACCTATACCTAGCAATGAATGCATGAAAGGCAGTGAATGACGCTTAAGAGATGCACGCTGAGATCTCCTGAAGTGTACACTGTATACATTATCTACACAAACATTTGTTGAATACATGGCGGAAGCTATGCTAATGTGTGGTGTGTTTTGCCTCGTTAATAGCTACAGCCTTGACTGGATAGTCATCAGCTCTTCCCTATTGTGCCTGCTTTTGCAAGCAGTCAGATGAAAAGATATATTCAACACTTAACATCCTGGTTCAAAGGTATGGCCTTGTGTTGCATATTATGATCTCTTTATGGAACACTTCTGTATGTATGAATAAATAATCTATTTGAGGCTTTGCTGGAGAATTCATGTTTATAAAAAAGAGGGCAAATAATATGGTACTCTTGGTAACTGAAATTCAGTATCTTAGACTAATTCAAGTGATCAAAACTAGACTCCTTTACTACACTGAAGCTGAAATTAAACATACTCAAGAGTTAAGCATCAGCGGGGGCACGGTGGCGCAGTCGGTAGCGCTGTCGCCTCGCAGAAGGTCCTGGGTTCTATTTCCGCAGGGGGGCGTGTTCTCTCCTCCGTATCATCAGTGCCCATACCCTAGGTGGGGTTGGCGAAAGGGCCTTTCTGTGTGGAGTTTGCATGTTCTCCCCGTGTTCCCAATAGGTACCCTCACAAAAACATGCAGTAATCTTGTCACTATACTGCCTCCCCCCGGCCAGCCGGGGCGCCTGATCGAGGGGAAGGGAACTGGTTGGAATAACGTGTTCCTTCCACGCGCTACGTCTAACCAGGGAAACTCTCCCCTGTCAGGTGACAAGAAGGGCAGTTGGCTCTCATGCATTGAAGGAGGTATGAGCTCGGCCCTGGCCTCCCTAGGTTGGCAGAGGGAAGGTAGTTGTGCTGCCCTGTCAGTCAGTATTTTATTTTGTTGTTTAGCACCCCCTGTGTGTTAGTTTGTGTAACTGCATTTAACTGATTGTAAAGTAAAGGCTGCCCTGTGAGGTTCTAATTGATGATGTCACCATGACCTAGTAATCATTATGATCAAAGCAGTCCAACAGGTGCGTCTAGTAAGTTTGATTAGAGACTGCTGATTAGTCTAACAGAGTGCAGAGCTGTTCAGTTTTACCTGTACCAAGCCCAGAGAAGGATGTGCCCTTTCTTCTCTCTTCTTTATACGTTTTAGATCTTTGAAAGCATCGTTGGTAAGAGCTAAAAAGACTTTGACTTAATGTTTTATGCTTGTTCTTACAATTAAGAGACATTTGTTCAAGTTAATGTGTAGATTTAATACAGACACTGTATTCATTTTTGGGCAATATGTTTGTATCTGCTTGTATTAAGAATGTGTGCTGATACATTGTAGTTTGCAACATTATACTTACCTTAGCCTATGTTTATGTAACATTTGGAAGCTTTGTGTAACTTTTGGATTGTTTTGTGATATATTCATACACCTTGCATTTATGTGATTTATACACATGACTGACATGTGACTGTATGTATGTTTTCTTTCTGTCAGTTTTACCCTACTGCCAGTTGCTACAGTAAAGATCCTCAACTGGAACGTCTTTGTCCGTGTGGTAATTGGGGATGGAGTTTATCTACCTGTCGGTTCACGCAAGGCGTGTGAAGGTTACAGGACAGTAAAACAACGCTTTCTGGCGGATCGAACAGCAAAGACCAGGCCAGCGTAAATCTCAGCAGTGAGTGCCACAGTACACTGAATTCAGAGGAGAATATTCTTCCACAATGTCGGCCAAAAAATCATCTGAATCATCATATCATACAAGATCACGTACCTCAACCTCATCTAAACTATCACGTCGCTCATCTACCAGTGCAGCAGCAGCCTTGGCTCGTGCTGACGCCGAAGCCGCTAAAGCGGAGGCCACATTTGCAGTAAAGGAAAGCAAAATCAAACTGGAAAAAGCACAGTTAGAAGCATCCTCACAGGTTGAGAAGACACGTTTAGAAGCATCCTCACAGGTTGAGAAGACACGTTTAGAAGCATCCTTACAGGTTGAGAAGACACGTTTAGAGACATCATTTGATGCTCTTCAAGCGGAGAAAAAAGCTGCAATTGCAGAAGCTAAAGCAGGAGCATTAGAGGCAATCGTGGAGGAGCAAGATTATGACTTCCGCTCCAGAATTGATCTTGAAACTCATGATCCAGTAGAGCGCACACAAGAATATGTGGAACAGCATGCAGAGCAAGTTATTAATCAGTCAACACCTGCATTAGGAGAAGTCTCTGCAGACAATGTTAATCAACCAGATGGTAATGGACCAGACACTGTTGTACACCGTGCACCCACAGCTACTGTGCAGCATCCTATTCAGCATAACAAATCCAGTCGTTCGCCGGTGCGTGTTTCGTTTGCTGGAAGTCAGGTACAGCACAGCACGCACACTCATGCTCACCAGTCCTACTCTCCAGATAGCAGGCCCCATGCTCACCAGTCCTACTCTCCAGATAGCAGGCCCCATGCTCACCAGTCCTACTCTCCAGATAGCAGGCCCCATGCTCACCAGTCCCAGCCACAAGATAGCAGTCTTCATAATCCCATGTCCCACTCTGCAGATAGAGGGCCCCAGAATATTAGGAGTTCAGGGGGAACCATGGATCACACGAGTTACACAGCTGCTGACAGTGGGAGCATGTCAGACCTTGTCAGGTTTTTTGCAAGACGCGAACTCGTGTCCTCAGGGCTTCTGCAGTTCGATGATCTCCCTGAGAATTACAGGGCTTGGAAAGCCTCATTTCTGAATGCCGTACGAGGTCTAAACCTTACCGACAGTGAAGAGATTGACCTTTTGGTGAAATGGCTAGGCAGCGAGTCAGGCGAACATGTGCGAAGGATGAGAGCCGTACATGTCAATGACCCACGGAGGGGTCTCAAAATGATTTGGGATAGACTTGACGAATGCTATGGGTCACCAGAGGTCATTGAGAGTTCGCTGTTTGGGAGATTAGATAGCTTCCCTAAGATCGCTAACAAAGACCACCAGAAGTTACGGGAGCTCGGTGACTTGTTAATGGAGCTTGAAGCTGCCAAATGTGATGGGGAATTACAGGGGCTCACATACTTAGACACCTCCCAGGGCATCAGGCCCATTGTGCTGAAACTGCCATATTATTTGCAGGAGAAATGGCTTTCTCAAGGTTCTAGGTTCAAGGCTGAGTACAAGGTTCCTTTCCCTCCGTATAGCTACTTTGTGGATTTTGTGTGCCAGCAAGCCAAAATGCGAAATGATCCTAGCTTCTCGCTCATCCAAAGCAGTGCTGACCCTCCAGTTATGGGAAAGTCAGCTCCTAGGCCCATCAGTCAGAAGCATCCAATCTCAGTCCACAAGACTGAAGTGTCTCCTTTCACCTCCTCTGGGGCTGACACAACACGCAACAGCAAGGTGGATCCTACTAAGCAATGCCCCTTACACGACAAACCGCACCCTCTCCATAGATGCCGTGGATTTAGGGAGAAGTCCATTGAGAACAGGAAGGCCCTTTTAAAGCAACATGGCATCTGTTACAAATGCTGTGCCTCATCAGCACATCTAGCCAGAATCTGTGACAGCAGCATAAAGTGTGCTGAATGTGGAAGCGAGGGTCACGTCTCAGCCCTGCACCCTGGGCCTGCACCTTGGTCCTCACAGACTCAATCCCCTGCATGGGAGCATGGCGGGGAGGAAGAGGAGGATACTGGAGACGTTACTGTTTCCACAAGCTGTACACAGGTCTGTGGAGGAGAGTTCACTGACAAATCATGCTCAAAGATTTGTCTCGTGAAAGTTTACCCTGCTGGCCAGCAGGGAAAGGCCATCCGTTTATATGCGATACTGGACGATCAGAGTAATCGCTCCTTAGTAAGGTCTGAGTTCTTTAACCTTTTCAACGTCAAGGGCCACAACTCTCCTTACTCTCTCAAGACATGTGCTGGTGTAGTTGAGACAGAAGGCAAAAGAGCGCATGGGTTTCAGGTTGAATCCATGGATGGACAAGTTATCCTCTCTTTGCCAACACTGATTGAGTGCAACGCACTTCCGAATAATCGCTCGGAAATCCCTACTCCGGAAGCAGCTATGCATCATGCACATCTGAGACCTATAGCTCCAAAGATCCCAAAGCTCGATCCTCGGGCTCCCATCATGATCCTGCTTGGCAGGGACATCATTCAGATTCATAAAGCGCGGGAACAGATAAACGGGCCACACAACTCACCCTATGCTCAAAAGCTGGACTTAGGATGGGTGATTGTTGGCGATGTCTGTTTGGGAAATATCATCAAGCCAGCTACTGTGAGCACATACCTTACGACCGCTCTAGAAAATGGTCGCCACTCTGTCTTTGAACCATGCCCTAATCGCTATGTCGTGAAGGAAAAGTGGAACGGCAGCAAGATCCTAGGTCTCCCTACATCTGCCCATGTGGAGGGTCCCACATGTGGGGATTACGGCGAACACCTGGGATGCAGTGTCTTTCAACAGACCAAAGCCGATGACAAGATCGGTCCCCCAAGGCCATACACAATAGTGTCTCTGACAGACACCCCGCACAAAGAACTCTGTGTCCTTTCGGATGCTTCAGATAAGGAATTAGCAGCAGTTGTCTATCATGCAGAGGAGAACTGTCACGCAGGCCTCGACAACTCTGTGGACCATGCTACAACGTCCATCTCTGCCAGCCGTCTGAAAGACACCACCTGGTTCATCGGACCTGCGTTCTTATCTCAGCCAGAGAAAACGTCTCTCAAGACAGTAGGCTTTGAACTAATGGACCCAGAACGGGATAAAGAAATCCGCACACAAGTGACAGCGCTCACTTCCACCACCCATGACAGCCGACTTGGATCTCAGCGCTTTGAGCGCTTCTCTACCTGGAGACCTCTAGTGCCGGTCTTGACGGATGCAAAGGATCCATTCATCCTCACTCCTGCCACACTGCTCACGCAGAAAACCGGCCCTTATCCGATTCCTCCAGGGGATTTTGACAGCAAGGACCTGTACAAGCGCCAGTGGAGACAGGTGCAAAGCCTCGCCAGTACTTTCTGGGACAGATGGCACAAACAATATTTGTCTACCCTGCAGTCACGAAGGAAATGGACCTCCAGTAGACCAAACATCACACCAGGATGTGTGGTGCTCATGAGGGACTGTCAGTTCAAGAGAAATGACTGGCCTTTAGGAGTCATAACCCAAATGTTTCCCTGCAAGGATGGGAAAGTCTGTAAAGTTGAGCTGAAGATCAACAGACAGGATGGAACAAAGCCGTTTCTCAGGCCTGTCGCTGAAGTAGTACTCCTGCTCTCCTCTGAGGAGTAGGAACGAGTGTCATCTTCATTCAAAGTGAACTGTTAAAGGGTTGAAATGTATCTAGTATCTGGGGATACCAGGCGGGGAGTGTGCTGCCCTGTCAGTCAGTATTTTATTTTGTTGTTTAGCACCCCCTGTGTGTTAGTTTGTGTAACTGCATTTAACTGATTGTAAAGTAAAGGCTGCCCTGTGAGGTTCTAATTGATGATGTCACCATGACCTAGTAATCATTATGATCAAAGCAGTCCAACAGGTGCGTCTAGTAAGTTTGATTAGAGACTGCTGATTAGTCTAACAGAGTGCAGAGCTGTTCAGTTTTACCTGTACCAAGCCCAGAGAAGGATGTGCCCTTTCTTCTCTCTTCTTTATACGTTTTAGATCTTTGAAAGCATCGTTGGTAAGAGCTAAAAAGACTTTGACTTAATGTTTTATGCTTGTTCTTACAATTAAGAGACATTTGTTCAAGTTAATGTGTAGATTTAATACAGACACTGTATTCATTTTTGGGCAATATGTTTGTATCTGCTTGTATTAAGAATGTGTGCTGATACATTGTAGTTTGCAACATTATACTTACCTTAGCCTATGTTTATGTAACATTTGGAAGCTTTGTGTAACTTTTGGATTGTTTTGTGATATATTCATACACCTTGCATTTATGTGATTTATACACATGACTGACATGTGACTGTATGTATGTTTTCTTTCTGTCAGTTTTACCCTACTGCCAGTTGCTACAGTAAAGATCCTCAACTGGAACGTCTTTGTCCATGTGGTAATTGGGGATGGAGTTTATCTACCTGTCGGTTCACGCAAGGCGTGTGAAGGTTACAGGACAGTAGTGCCCAGGATTACATAGACAATTGGCACTGGGTGTAAAAAAATTGGGTTACAAAATCGTGGTAAATAAAAGTGTAAATAGATTTTAAAAAGAGCATCAGCGATATAGCAGTTCTACACATTAATTTGATGTACAGTGCGTGCTAACAGTTAATCTCATCATATCCTGCCATTCCATGCAACTGGTGAGCAGATGACAGATGACCAGACAGCAGGCTTTCTGAGGAATTAAATGACACGACATAGATGATTCTGGTGTACTCTGATCAAAAGCACATTTCCACAAAGTCGGAGAGGACGCTCAAACATCAAACGCATCTTTAGTACGTTAAGGGGCGTTGAGGACTTCGTAGTCCTTCTTGTCGTTTGAATACGTTTATCTGGTGATCATCCAGGGAACTGGCTTTAATTTGAGGTGACGGGCGCAATTTTGGACAATCTAGCCCTGCGGTTTTGCCTCGCTCGTCACAAGGGCACAAACAGCTTCTCGGGTGTTGTTTCAGTGGCCGCCGTCTGAAGCTAAATGTGTTCTGCTCAATGGCTAATTCTCGAGGAGGCAACTTGAACAGACCGGAGTGGGCTGAGGACCTGTTCAGATCATATTTCCTAATTATCTCGACACACTCCAGACCACACCGGCGCTAATCAGCATTGAAGAGTGTTCAGGGCATGAAAGAGGAGGGAACAGAACACCGTGGGTAATGTTCAACCTCCTTAACTAAAGGTTTATTCCCAGCCACGGTTGCCGTGGTGAGGCAGCCCCTGTGAGCAAAAGCATGCTACATTATGAGTTACCGGGCTTTGTGAAGCACAGGGATCACGTACACACGGCTCGGTGGGACCATTTCTTAGCATACAAATGATTGCAGCAAAGGCTCCAGTAGAAATAACAGTAAATACATATTCTCCCAGGGATGTGGGAAAAGGAATGTGGCGAGCTACCTTGCCACCTGCAAACGTCTGGCACCTCTCTTTCTTCCCTGCCAATTAAAAGGCCAAAAAATGGCCCTGGTTTTGCATAATAAACATTTGCATAAAATGAGACCATCTGTTTCGAAACCTTTAATTTTCGACGGCGGCTTTATTGTGTTAATACTGTGAGCTCTGCTTTGCTGTGCCAGTGATATCCATGCAGGCAAGGCTACTGAACCAAGAAGAAAAAGATTTAGATTTGGATTCCCCTTTTTGAAACAAAGGGGATTTGAAAGGCACTTGCATGACTGCTTGGAGCATAATCTTAATAACCTAATTACTTTGTTAATTATGCAACGCATATGTCGGGCGTTAGTCTCGCGTAGCCAGACCCCACAGAAAATGAAAAACAGCGACCTCTGCTTTTCTGATATTCTGTGGAGTCTGGCAGGAGTATAATGTTAGACAAGAGCGCAGGGAAACACCGGTTTCATGTCTGCCTATAGCGCATCACTTCCGGTTGGTGCGACCATGTTTTCATTCCCACTAACAATATTTCTACACGGAACACTAACACCACTTCTCCCAGAGAACATGGATGGTTTTGGTTATAAGCCCACTTGTTTCTATGATGAAAGAATAATTTAAAATGTGAATATCTTTCCGTGGTTTTGTCCGCTCCGAGGACGCTATTGTTAAATTAGTTTCGGCTAGTTTCGAGGGGGGGAGGGTGGATCATGGTGGATGGACACGTGAATCCCGCCCACTACATTTGATTGGGTAAAGCGCGGCCCACTTCCTGATCTGAAGGCACGCCCACTTTTAGCCAATGCGCACTGGTTAGGACGAACCGCTCCGACAGATTCCACCGCAGGTCGGAATCTGTTCTTGAGAGATTAGTCGGGCGTTGACAAAATGATGTAGAAGCCAGGAACACGTCCTCCCAAAAATGGCCTCCTGTTGTAGCATCTATGACCGCCTTGAACTCTTGCAGGTGTCCTGACTACATCATTGCTATACTTTCCAATCCGTGACTCTGCGCTGGCACTCCTCTCTGTTTACATATGTTTGTGCTGACTGCATCTGTTGTCTCTGGCTTGGAGTGGATCCACACTTCCATGGCGCTCGCTCAGCCCTGGGTTTTCTGCTCTCTCTCTCGGGGGCCCGCGTGCCCATGCCCGCTATGGTGGTGGTGGTGGTGGGGCCTTCGACAACAGCCAGCATGCCATCGTGCGGAAGGGATGATGGATTAAAGGCAAACGAAGGAATTAAACAAATGGCGGAGTGTGAGCACTTCCAGAGGGGCTCAGCGGGAGCTGATGACCACTCAGCAGAGGCCTACCGCCATGCGTGTCTACCACAACTGCCAGTGCCTCGTCTAAGTGTGCCTCACAGGGATTTGCGACAGATGGCGGACATGTGGAGCAACTCTGCCATGGAATCTTCCCTGATTTCTAGATAACATGCACACTCATACTGTATAAAAATCCTCTGCTTTTGTAGGGGCGGGGTAACCACATGAATAACCCATTAAGACCCGAGGCAGATTCTACAAATGCCTTCTAAATCAGTAGTTCTCACACTTTCAAGATTAAAAAAAAAAAATCAAAAATAGCAGATGTACAAGCTTGTACATCTGCTATTTTTGAATAGCCAACACAAACATCTAAAATGACACAGATGCTTTCCTGGTTTTAATTGGATAAACCCTACAATTGCTAGTCACGGCATAATACTGTAGGTGAACATCCTGCAAAATTAGGCAAACATCTGGCGAAAATAGCAAATCTACAAGCTCACAAATCGTTGCAAGGCAATGTGTCATGAGCTTGCAGATCTGCAAGTTTCTTTATTTGACTTACAAAAAAGTATAAAGAATGGAGACTTGAATTCATGGATATTTTTTGTTTTTTGTTTTGGCCGCATTCCTAAGCCAATAATCTGATGACCAGCGGACCGGTAGGCAGTGGTTCCGGTAGGAGATACAAAGGAGACTCCTACCGGAACCGCTGCCAGTCATCAAATTATTGGCTTAGGAATGCGACAAAAACTAAAGAAATATCCATGAATTCAAGTCTCCATGGGGTGACTTATCGATAGAGAAAAAAAAAACATTTTGGGGGTGAACTATCCCTTTAAGTGGTTGAGAGCAATAATTGAAGCTTGCCTTGTTGTGACTTACAATAATTTCACAACATGACACGGAGATGTCTAAGTACACCGTTTCTGACGGATCATCTCCGGGGCCCTGGTAGCTATTCTAGTTTCGCCCTCACTTGCTCTTGACAGCCAACCGTTCGTTCCCAGCTCGTGGTGGTAAACATGCCGGTGCCCTCGGCGACCTGAAAGTGCACTTCACCTGGGGCCCTCATTACCGTTCAACCCGTGGCAGGCCGTGCCTAATTATGTGAACATTGCCAATGTTGATCCTGTGGTTTTTCCCGGGAGTTCCCAGAGGGAGGGGGAGGGGGGAGGGGGGTAACTTAGGGGAGCTGCCGTTTTTTCTCCTGTGAAGCAATCAAGATGACTGCCTCGTCGGTGACTCCTCGACCACAAAGCTTGTTTTGAGATTTGACTTTGTATACTTTTCTTTTTTTTTTTCTTTTTTTTTGCTATCACAAGGCTCAAGTTAAGCTCTTTATACCCGAGAAGAGGCATGGTTTTTAAATGGCTGTCAGTAGACATCATCACACGTCCCCAGATCTCTACTGACTGCTTCTTTTGTCCCCAATATGTCGCTTACAGGATTATGGATTAAGTCGTCTCCTCTGCAAATTATCTTGGCGCACACGTGAGAAAGTGGCCATAATGACTTTTTTTTATCGGTATGACTGTCTCTTTATGCCAATCCTGGAATATGAACAGGATTTTCTTGTTGTAGGGTTTGTGGGGACATGTTTTCCCGCACATAATTGCCAAATTAGAACATACTGCAGAATGATGCTGTAACAAGTAGATTCATCAAATGTTAAACTTAGAGACGTCCCTGTCTTCTGACTTCTGCTAGTGTGGTTTCTTTATTACTGACATCGTTTACCACTAGGGCGTCTTGAGTGTTTATTTCAGCGGTGTGAAACAGCTGCACCATGTTCCTCATAGCCCCACTGAAATCCAATTGTTACCATTCCAATAATTATAATGATAACAATTAGACACATGGCTTCATCTGAGCATAAAATGAAGATGCAGACCATACGGCGAGGCCTCGTCTCATACTCGGAAATATGGGGTTGACGTGATTTGTGTGCATGGGGATCTCATCTTAAACAAGCTACGTGCTTAACTGAGCTATCCAGTTTAGTAGACCTTGTATTGCGAATTTGTACTTCCATGTACTGTTATGTACTGCCATGTACTGTTCTCATGTCTTACTAAATAAAGTACATCAATCAATCAATCAAAACGTATCAGGTGGCCTGTTGGGTGCAATTCAATTATCTCTTTGTTTTGCCTTGCAGGGAGCAAACGAAGCACAGTGAAATAGCAGGAGAGCGCCGAGTGCCGAAAATAAGACCAATAAAAGCAACAGTGTGAAGGGAAAAAGTGATTAGCAGTAAAAACTAATAGATTGTGGAATATTGTGCTAAGGGAGCCATTTTGTGTTGTTTTTCCCCTGTTAGGCGTGGGTATTTTTCACCTTTTTCAGATTCGTGGCCTAAACTCCTGTCCATTTCAATTCATTGCAAGAGAGCTGTTGTCCTGCATATCTCTCCCCTTTATGTATTCCCGCTGCACAGTTCTCAGTGTTTTTGTTGTACGAGAAATGTGGTCCAGTTATGCCCCAGCAGCCATTATGTGCATTTGATAACAATCATATCTGTGTTTCATAATGGGCACACAATCACATATAACATTTTCCCTCCTTACAAATGGCACTATGAGCAACAACAGCCTTGACGTCAGAAAACAGAGCTATGTCAACAAAGCACTCCACCTTACTGTTCTTCTCTGCAGCACTTCCCGGAACCTGGGTCATTTTCCAAGAACCTGCGATGCTATCTGTGCCCACTCTCCAAATGCAGATCTCATTCAATCACCCCCCCCCCCCCACCCCCCTCCCGATCGTCTCCTCTCCTCCCTTATCTCCCAAAGCCTTTCTCTTAGAGACAAACCCAGAGGAGAACAAGCCGCACTGCACACAGAATGATAGCGGGGATAGCTGCAGCGAGGAAGACGGGTTTACCTCCATTGTGCCATGGTGCCACTGCGAGTGCATTTCAATTGATGCCTCCGCTCGTCTGAGAGTGCAAACGGTGGGCACATGGGACACGCCTAGGCTTCTGCGATGCAATATTCAAAGAGACCTTACATAATTCATCTTTCTTCTCCCCTCGCTGTGTTTTTGGGGGGCTCTCCCCTCAAAGTGTCATTGGCAGGCCCTTTTAATTTGACACGCCTGTGAAGCCGAGAGCACGCAATCCTGACGACTCTGCTTTGGCAACTTCTCACGGGACGCGTCTATATTGAAATGATAATGAGGCTCTCTTTTCAAAAGAATGGATGAATTAATAACAAGTCACGGGTCTGGGAGGAATAGTTCAAAGGCCGTCATAATACGGAGACGCGTGTAGCCCCGCTTCCAAATGACAGGGACTATGATTTATTTAGGTCATGGACTCCATGTGACTGAATAAATACTCGCCCTTTTTTTTTGTACTCCGAAAACAAACATATTATTAAAATAACTTTGAGACTTTAGTTGAGGCTGGGACATACATTTGGGATGTCTGCTGTGAAATTAAGCGTTTCAACATATTCATGACCTTTGGGAGGAAGCCATGCATGCATATTAATCGGAATCAACCTGTGACTGTGTTTGTTCCAGAGGGACTTGTCTTGACATTAAAGTGACGGTCGTGTGTTATGGTGGAGATACGGTCCACCAACTGTATCTCAGCAGAGTAAATGTTATTCATTATACGTATGTCTCCTGATCCGGCTCGAGTGTCATCACAAGAACATTTAACTCAAGGTCGCTGCAGGATAGTTAGGGATGACGTGTGACATGAATGAAAGTTAGCAGCATCCTGTGTATCCATGTGGTCATTTTGCAGTGGTGGAAAGTAATTAGTGAGTATTTCCAATCAATACTTTTATTTCTACTCCACCACAATTATTTAAAAACTTGAGTTAACTATAGTTACTTTATAGATTTTGATTATTATTACAAAACATACAGTACATTAACCAATTCTGCCCTGTATACAGTCCGGCTATTTGAAAATAACAGATCTGCAAGCTCACATCATGCCGCATCTTGATGCGTTGTGAGTTATTTTCTAAAGATACATTTTGATAACCTGTGATATGGGACATTATGCATGATGAGCACTTTAACTTTTGGTACTTTAAGTATATTTTGATGCCAATACATTTGTACTTTTATTCAAGTACATTTTTAATATCAGACTTATCAGTGCTTGCAGGTATTGATACTTTGAGTTACTTCTTCCACCACTGTTCTTTTTTAACGTTGCAGAATATGGTTGCTGCAGAACCAAATTGAGTGCATCTTTTGTAACTCTTACTCTGTAACTCTTACACTGCAACGAGATAAATGTTTTATGTCTGTCTTTCTTGTTGACCTGTGTAACCTACCCGCCAGTTCCTTCTTGTAAGAGACAGAGGTCTCAATGTTTTTACTGGTTAAATAAAGGTTATGATAATTATGCACCAAAATGAGGGCATCGTTTGACTCCTGCCATTCAAACCAAATGCACAAACATAAATATTTGCATACACAGATAATAACTTCTCAGCTGTCACTGAACTGGTCATTAATAAAATATTTTATTTGCAATCTATTAATTAAACAAACCCCCACCCCACTCCGCCTACTTCCAACTGAAGGAGATGAGCAGCGTGTTCAATCATTCAACACAATGCTGTCATTCAACTTGAATGAGGATTAACCTACTTTCTCAGTCTTGGCATAATTGCAGGGAGTCCATAGGAGTTCATCTTTAATTATGAAATAAATAATTATTATTTACATTATTCATTGTAATCCAATTTTTTTATTTGAATAACTCTACCTTTGTTTAGAACTCTGTTTATTATTTTGTTTGTTGTTTCATTCAAATATGATGGTAATGTTGCTTTATCAAGATGGCCACATGCAGACAATAATCAATTCTCATTGGCCTGCGGGTATGCTTTGTTTTTATTGTGGATAATCAACCGTGGAGGTGACATAAGAAATCCCCATTCCAGAATTGTACCATAGAAGCAATTCTTACCTGAGTCCTATACTGATTGTTTCCCAGGTGTGGGCACTTTTATTCAATTAGTGTTTAGATAATCTCCATTAACTTCCCATTAAGAGGCTGCTTGCGTCTCATTGGTCATAATGTGTCCTATAACCCGCCCTCATGTCAATCATCCCAATCATCAGTTAATCCATTTCAGGTTTGATTTTCCACAACGTCATTTTAGTCCTGTCAGCTTCCAGGGAGGCTGTGGTTTACTTTCTCTCGGACTAGTGTGTCAATGACAAATGTGTATAGTTTAAGCTGTATGTTGTGGGTTCATATACTCAATTAAAATATAAGTAAGCAAGTATTAGACCACAAGGAGCTGCAATCAAGCCTGCAAAAGTAAAGTTGTTTAAATCTTTGAATGGGTTGATAAGGTTCTGGAAGTGTAGTGCAGACTTTTGGTTGAGGTGGGATTGAATGTTGAATGTCATATCTTTACCCGTGGCTGTAAATCAAGCACATCAACCATGTTAATTGTTTTTAACTAGTTTGCTGTAGTGTCAAAACAAAGTAATATTTTACCAAACGTCAGTTGTTTCTTAACCATATGAACCCTATCATCAATGTTCTGGGCATGTCATACTAGGCAAACTTTTGGCGAAAATTGGCCAACATAAGGTGAAAATAGCCGATCTACAAGCTCACAAGGCATGACGTGTTGTGAGCTTTGGTCCTTTGTGCCTACTTTGTTGCGATACAGATATTGTACAGATATTGTAACAGAGTATTGTCTGTTTATAAAATCTTCAGTATGATTTTAAGATGTATTTATTGTTTATTCATTACATTATGTTACCTTGTATTGTTCATTGTTACTTTGTCATTTGATTTTACATAGAAATGTTTAATTCCACATTGAAGCATTATCTAGGTCAACACACACACACACACACACACACACACACACACACACACACACACACACACACACACACACACACACACACACACACACACAGTGTTTTGGCAATATTGTACAAGTCCCATGAGAATAAAGGTCAATTGGATTGAACTGGAACGAGAAAGGCATGCTGTGAAACGTTTTTCCAAATCATTTTGAAATCCAATTCTCATGTTACAATGAGCTTCATTATATTAGTTTGGTAGTACACTAGTGTTTTGGTGTAGCCTAGTGTAATTTCATATTGATTCTGTCTTAACAGCAGACGCCCCATTGAGAGGAGGGGACAGAGAGGATGTAGCATTGTAAAGGTAGGACCAGCACATTCATGTTTATTCAGATATACATCATAATATGGTTTTATGTATCAGCAAATATTTCTAACTTCATAATGATTGTTGGGACAATTTTCACTTTTTTATTTTTAAAATTAGAAAATGTTAACGGCAACATGAAGAAATAGTAAGGGCTCTACAAGCTCACAGCGCATCACTTTGCGGTGCTTTGTGAGGTTGTTGATCGTCTATTTTCGGTATCCGTTGTATACCAAAAGGCTTAAAGGAGCCATGCTTCAGCTATTTCAGCATGCTAACTTTCAAGGAAGATAAAGGCTGTAGTTATTAGTTTGGAATCCCCATCGATGATTTCACTTTACTGATCTGTCCTTATAGCCCGAGTGAGTAGACAGAAATGGTGCCATCTTATAATGAGCATTAGTGAGGACCAATTACATGAAGTTAAGGTTGAAAATATCGGTGAAGTATTCCTTTAAGTGGGTTTTAACAGCACCCCCTTGAGTGTCATTTCTCTATAGTTCATGAATATTATATTACACAAGTCTTTCATAAAAACCCAGATATTTTACATTTTCACACCTTTACTGATAGAGGAACTGCCACACACTCAAAGTATATATTTTATATTATAGCATTCTAAGCTTCTACATTAGTCACCCTGCCTAGCAGGCAGTACTGCTTGCAGAGTATTTAAGAGACAAGGTTTAAGGAATTTGAGAATAGCGGTCTCCGTTATTTTCCCTCATCATTGTTTTAAATACGTAACTAATGAAGAGAGATGTTATTGGAGACAGTGACGATAATGAACACAAGTTGCCATTTCATGTCCTTTGGATGTGTAATATTTTGAAATCTGCTCGTTATCACTCCCGCTCCCATCACCCCCGGGGGCCTTTCCCTCCAAACGTTTTCACAGCCATATAGTATCTAGGTCACATTGTAGCAAATCCCCTTCTTACTGATACATAATTCAACTCATCCAAATTTTCAATCTCGCAGCTCCTTGATGGGGAGTTTGCCTCGGCACACTGAAAATACATTACATGTCTGTTAGCCAACAAGCCAGCTGGACGCCGTCCCTTCCCAGGCGGTCCCAAAATTAATTTGTTGTGGCCAAATAGTGTGCAACGGTAAAGTGTGTGTTTGTGTGTGCGTGCTGCTGTTGTCTGGATGCGGTGGTCCCCACGCGAGCCACCTCTATTTGTCTCAGCAACCCGGACAGCTGCAGCTCTCACAGCTGGGAGGGAGAGAGACCATTAGCAGGCAATTTCACCCCTCCTTTTCTCCCCTCCTCCTCCTCCTTCTCCTCCACCCCTTCCTCCCTGGCAGCGCACACCTTCCTTCACGCTTTCCTGATGGCCTGTTTTTGTCATCTACGTCCGCGTTATGCACGCCCGGGCCAGCAGACACCTGCCCCCCCCCCCCCCCCCCCCCCCACCAGCACATGGAGGCCTTTTTTTGCGCTGTGCAATTGCGAGGTGAAGAGAACCCTGTCAAAAAAAAGCTAGCAACGGTAATTCACCATACCAGGGTGGGGGCGTTTTATCCATAATCCATCTACACAGATGGAATCGTATGAACGGGATGTTGACATACCGTGGGAATGCTTGTCTTCTTTTGAAGTTCAGAGCAGAACGCACGGCGGCATGGCTTTGGGTTCCCCGGGCGTAACAATCGAAGCTGCAGGCAGCGGTACAGTATGACCAAAAATAAACAAGCCGATGCAGGGAGGAAAAACAGAGTCTCGTTCACGCTAGGGCTAAGCCATCATTCGATCCATCATCATAATTGAATATCAGCGCTATCACGAGCACATTCAAACCTCACTCTCATTGTCTGGGCTCATTGTTAAACCCTTTGAATGAATGTTGTTGATACTGCTGAATTTTAATTCCAATCCACACTGAAGTATGGCTTCGGGGAGGACTTATGTGGATTTGCAAGACGTTAGCTTTGGCAAGAGCCTCGATGGAAATCTTTGGGCCCTCTGTTGGTTAATCATTTCCTTGGGTATGAAGCTGGATACCTTCGCCAAGAAGACAAGACAAATGGCTACTGGGGCGATAAGCTGGATAAAATGCAGCTCCTCTGTCACTGCGTACAATAATCCCAGCACCGCATCTATCACGCCTCCTATTGAAACGAACAGATGGACTCCCACACATGCGGGTACGGAGGGGATAGATAAAGCCTTGTTTCTGTGTGCCGACAGTTATTTATTGACTGTGGATACAGAGGAAGCGGATGGACTCCGAAGAGAGGCCTCGAGATTATCCGGGGCAGAGACTTACCCTTATGTGCAACGATGGCATGAGGACCTGTGGAATCTGTATGGAATGGATCATGTTAAGAGAGCATACACAGCCACACTCAACCTTATCTTGTGCTACCATGAACACACATGGAAGATGTAAAGCCTGATTATATAACCCTGATTTGGCCATGAACACTGATATTCGAGATCTGCCCAAGTATGCACTGAATAAGGACACGTCAACAAGGACATGTTGTCTCGTAGTGTGCAGAAGTTAAGGATTCAAATCTGTCGCCTCCTGATTGAGCCGCAGACCAGTTGGACCCATTGTGATAATATCCAAATGATTTGTAATTCTGGAATCTGGACAAATCTTAACTTGATCCTGTAGTTTTATGATGCCCAATCCTCTGTGTGCTTTTCAGCGACTGCATGCAGCGAAAGTCGGCGGTTTTGGTGTTTGTGTGATGTTAATTCTTTTGACAGGGTTTGAAAGGCTTCTAGTGAGTTCCAAATGAAAGTGTTCTTGTGTGCCATGAGAACGAGGCTTGTTCTGTACGTCCATGTAGAATACAGTCCTTGGTTTCATTATGATCCGAAATTGTTACATTTTTCCTTCACCAAGGGATTGCCTTTCTGGGTTGGGAATCGTTAACATTGTTTAAGTTTGTTGTGGTGTCGTGGTTTTGTTATGGGCTGATATGTGACTCGTTATTTGCTATTGGTATTTCAAAGAACATTTGCGTGTGTGTGTGTGTGTGTGTGTGTGTGTGTGTGTATGTGTGTGTGTCTTAACAGCAGTGCTTGTGGGTTATGAGGCATCCTGGCTGGTGGCGTATCATGTGGAGCAGAGTGTGGTGCGTCTCCCACAAGGCCATGGTGGTCTGTAGCCCAATCTTTAGTTTTCCGTTGACGTGGTCAGCCCCGTCCCGACAGCCCTATCCGTCTGCATTTGTTTAGTTGATGAAGTTTATATTCATTCATTTTGAATTGAAAGTTGGAAATCCAGTCTGTTTTTGACCACACACTACTCAGTTGTAGTCAATATTTTCATTGACGTCTAGGTGGTTTTCACACCTACATGATTCGGTATCATCAGATATATTAAAGTTCAGATTTGTTTTGGCACACGCAGGTTTACAGAGTGCCATGGGGCCTTGACTCAATAATATTCAGATTGTCAGAGCATATCATAAAGCCAATGGTGAACAACATGAAAATAAGATAAGTCATTGATTGATTGATTGAATACTTTATTAGACAGAAATGTAAACAGCACAACGTGTAATCAGACATTTGAGCTAAAAGGATAACTCGAAAAAGTCCTGGGGACTTGTTTCCAATGTGGTCCTATGTATTATGTAACACTATATGTACAGTAGGAGTAGAAAGAAAAAAAAACTGTAGGCAGTGAATGCCTTTCTATGGGAGAAGTGAGTTTACCTCCTCCTTTGGCCTCCTGAAAGATGGATTTTCTTCTTACCTTGAAATGAAATAATGATTCCACCACATCATACTCTTCCAACCGAATTGCGGTGTGGACACATTGTGGTGTGTGAAAGCATTTTCAGTAGAGTTCAACCCAAAGTGAGGAAATTATGACATAATGTGTGAGTTCATGGCCGGCTGTTTTTGTGTGAACACTGGAATTATTTCCAAAATGTTCTCTTTATCTTAGCAAAAAATAAAGAGTGTCCATCTCTCTCTGCTGTCATGGAGTTTTTGATTTGAGCGGTTTGTTTTGGAAATAAACTTTTGAATGAGCTCAGGCTGCAGCAATTGGAGATGACAACATCAGACCTTTTGTTACACATAAATAGGCAGTAGGCAAAAAATGGTAAAGACAGCGTTGCGCATCACAAATAGACGATTTTCAAGCTCACAGCACATCGTAATGGTTGTAGATCGGTTTTCTGCACTGTTGGACTTTCTCATGTGGAGGGGTTCTGACCGGAGCCCCTCTGCTACACTAGGGTATTTAAAGCAGTGGTTCTCAACCAGTGGTCCTTGAGGGTGTTCCAGGTGGTCCCCAGCTAAATGATGGAGCGTTGGTGACCAAATGGACCCTTATAGAGCTCTAACTCTTGAGAGTGTAAAATGAAACCAAATGAACCCTTACGGGTCCATTTGGTTTCATTTTACGCTCTCAAGAGTTAAATTATTGTTAAACATCTGCAATACTTAATTACTTTTTTAAATTTTGATTTTTGATCGTTTGCCTGTTATCTCTCCTATGGTACCAACATCAATACAGCATGGAATTGTCGACAAAATCGTATCCAGCGACAACAAAATATTATACGTTTTGGGTCTGAGTCTAAATCTCATCAGACGGTGGTCCGTGGCTCAAATGCCGAATAAATAATGGACCTGGATATGAAAAGGGTTGAAAACCGCTGATTTAAAGTATACTACGTCACTTCCATTGATCCAAGCCGGAACACAATCGATTGATTTATCATAAAATAAACATACTGTACTCTGAAATGCACGCGGCCCACCCATCTGACCATTTAACTGCCGTGTTGTTAAGTGCCCAGATGTGTGGGCCGCGGATGCCTTTGAGATTTTCAAGTGGGCCCTGATGCAGAAACGGTTGGGAAGCACTGCATTAATGTCTTTGATTGGCTGACTGGCCAGGAGACACAGAGGGTACTTAACACACCTCACTACAGCATCTGTGTTGTCATGGACACAGAGTGCTGGTCAGGGAGCCATTGCATATAATATATTAGAGTATAAAATGCTCAGAGCTATGATCCATGATCCATAACTGTTTTATACATCAGGGGTCTTCAATGTTTTTCAGGCCAAGGACCCCTTAGCTGAGAGAGAGATGAAGCAGGGACCCCCCACTACATATTGGATTCATGTTAACTTAATGTGTATTTTCAGACATTTAACCACTTAAAGACTCAATACTTAGTAATCTTGACCTTTGGCTCCGTGCTTTGTCTGCTCTTTTTTCCCCCTGTACAACAAACCTCTTTGCCTCAACGCAGACGCGTTGTGAGCTTGTAGATCGGCTATTTTTGGCGAATATTCCCCCCAGAATGGGAATGCTAGGGTTCAAGTGGTTAATGTAAAATCTCTGAGGACCCCTGTTGTACAGTATAAACTGGGCTTAACTTTATCCTGAGCCTATTAGTGTAATAATTATGATTCTTCAATGAGATGGACCTCCTTTTCAATGGAGGACCTGACCTAGTGTAGCCTAAAACATCTTGTGAACACACTGCAACGTAACGTATGTTAAACAATACAATTTAAATGTTAAACAAATAAAAAATAAAATAACTCTACTTTTTTCCCATCCATTTCACTAGACAAAACACTCACGTTTTTTCTTTTTGTATATTTATTTAATGATTGTGTTGATTTTGCGTCGAGGACAGTAATTGCAGTGGTCTCATTTGGAGAAATGACTGACCAAATTTAGCCTGTAAAAACAATTGCATTTGCTCAGATAAATAAATGAGCTGGCTGGGCACAGAGTGGTGGATAAAAAGGACTCGGTGATCAAACAAGGACATATTTTCCCTCTGTTGAAATAATAGTAGGAACCAGACACTCCACTTAAATAGCACAAGTCTCCATTTCCCTCCGGAGAAGACATATGTCTTATAATCATCCAGCAGCAGAATCCAGACATATGGTGCTTTTCATTCCCCTGCTCTCATGTCGCTTTCATGCTAGTGGTGATTTCACTGTCGTGTTTCCTGTGATTCTTTTTTTTTTCTCTTCTCCTTCTCATGTTTTTTTCTTCTTTTTTTTTTTGTCCTTCTGCGAGAGTGAGTGGCTTATAACATGAATAATTAGCGACTGTGATAAATTGCAACCGAGCGCCTTATTCCCAAGGGGCCAGACTGGAAGTCTTACTCAAAGAAGACAGCCCTTCCACTGTCTTTTTAAATGAGCTATTTTTTACCCCGCCAGTCAACAGGCGGTTGGGGGATTTCGCCTATGTTCTGCTTAGTCTTTGGAAAATACTGTATAATTGCTCTGTGGTACATCTGTGGTGCAAATTAAGATATCATGTCTAATTAAACCTCGCGAAAGGCAGGCGTCACGGCACAGGCGGCGTGAGATTAATAGTACGTATTCTTCCAGTCAATATTTTGACTGGTGTTGATCTCTCTGTGTTCGTACGACGCACACTCGATAAGTTATTCATCTTGAGTGAGCCGCCCTTGACTTAATGCACTTAAGCGATATGGCAGCTCAACAGGCATTGAGCGCCGGTAAGGACCGCAAGGCTACAGCATGTTCACAATGGCGTTTAGACAATGGCCCAACAAGGAATTAGAGTAAATCCATTACAACATTATCCCATTCCAGTAACCAGGTACATACAATGTTTGTCTGTCTGTCCATGCTGTTCAGCTCAGACAAGCTGTGAAGAAAGATTGATAGACCTTTATAGACCAAATGGTCTATCTATCTACTTTCTTCACAGCTTTTTTCAGTGTTTTTCACAGTTTGCAGCAGAAATCAAGCGCAAGCAGGTGTGAGTTAATGTGAGAGTGGCCCTTGCAAGCAGTGTGATTGCTGTCATTTTCTTTCTTTTTTTTTAATGGTAAATGGACTGAATTTGCATAGCACCTTTCTAGTCTTCCCGGCTCTTCAAAGCGCTTAATGTAATTCACATTCACCCATCGGGGAAACCATGTAAGGCACCAACCAACCTCTCATCGGGAGCAGTCAGGGGTTCAGTGTCTTGCTCAAGGACACTTCAACACGTAGCCAGGAGGAGCCGGGATCGAGCCTGGAACCTTCGGATATTCCAGGACGGCCAACGTTACCTCCTGAGCCACAGCCGCCCGGATTGCCGTCAGTTTTTAACGCATTCCGGAAAAACACAGAAATCAAAACGAGGCTCGACTGGACAAATGACCCACCACAACTACTTGTCAGAGTAGGTGTGTAAGAGGTCATAAAGAAGCATGTATTCGTGTAACATTTCTTTTTTTAAAGATTTATGTGGGGCTTTTTATGCCTTAAGGCTGACAGGAAATGGGGAGAGAGATGTGGAGTGACGCGCAGCAAAGCTCGTGGGGATCGCGATTGGAACCCGCGACGCGCTGTCAGGCTTCATTATAGCCTATAGGTGCCCGGACCGCTACGCCCGCGGTCCGGGCCTCGTGTAACATTTTTGCCGTAATTTTTCATGCGAATAAACCTGACTCTGTGTGCACGGGCCTTAAAGGCTATGAAATGGTTCATTGTCTCAGCCTGTGATTAGCCCCTTTGACAGTTTCCTTCATTCACCCGCTAAGCTAATTCCATTAATTAAGTCTTTGATGTGCTGTGAAAAGGAACTCCCACAGTTCTACATCTGAGGGCTCCTTTCTGGCTTGTTTTCATTAGGATGACCCCTGATGGCTTTGCTAACCCCGGAATTATACGATAGTTTGAAACAGGGCGTGTTAGTGGGTGGGGTCGTCTGTGTCTGTCTGTCATTGTCGGTTTGAGATGAACACCGGCAACCATGTGCAGTGATGGAAGAAGTACTCAAATGTTTTACTTTAAGTAAAAGTATCAATACTATAATGTAGAAATACTCTGTCTTGTATTCTAAGTTTACTTGAGTAAAAGTACAAAAGTATTGGCATCAAAATATACTTAAAGTACCAAAAGTAAAAGTCATGCAGTATGTCCAATTTCACAAGTTTGTCATGTATTCAATATATTTTGAAAATAGTAGATTTACAAACTCACTTAGCGACGCGGTATGAACTTATAGATCGGCTATTTTCAAATAGCCAAAGTATATAGGTTAAAGTGGTTAATGTACATTTTCTGTAATAATATTCACTATCTTCAAAGTAACTAGTAGCTAAAGTTTTCAAAAATTGAAGTGGAGTAAAACGTACAAGATTTGTCTCTGAGATGTAGTGGAGTACAGTAGAAGTAAAACTTTCGAAAATTGGAAATACTTAAGAAAGTAAAAATACCTCAGAATTGTCCTTAAGTACAGTACTTGAGTGCATGTACTCAGTTGCTTTACACCACAGGTGGTAAGGCCTAAGGGCAGGGCGGAGGACTGTCCCAACTTTCACAACCTCCATTACGTTTCTGTCTTTGTGGATTTGTGTGATTATGTTAACTGTGCGTGTGAGTGTGGGAGAAGGTAAAGCCTTCGTTGATCCCATGGGGAAATTCAGGTGTCATAGCAGCAACAGCAGTGTGAAAACATTCGTAAACATGGAGTCAAGAGCCAAACCAAGATGGGTAACAATAGATGAAAATCAAAATAGTTAGACTCGGATTCTGACACACAGGATCTGAATGACTACAGTATCAGTAAATATACCTATAAATGTAGAGTTTATCACCAGTGACTATATCGTCTCTCTCAGGTGGAAACCTCATACTGTATGTTCAAAACTATTACTTTTCAGGATTCAAATTTAAAAAATGCAAAAGTAGCTGATCTACAAGCTCGGAACGCATCGTTTCGCGCTGCGTTTTGAGCTGGTAGATCTGCTACTTTTGATGCTTTTGTGTGATCGAGTAGGGCGTTAATTTACGAAAAAACACAAAGTTAAAATATGGAGATAAGAGATTTCTGCCCGACAACGATATGCATGATACTGTACATACATCACCTATGAATGGATTCTATGTGAATATGAGTGAGTCTCACAAAATGTATCCTCAGTAGGCATCTGTCCTGGTTCTGTAGTGTACATCCCATGTAGACCATGTGCAAAAGGTGCCAGAGTCGAACATGACTCAATAATCCCACAGAACAGAACATATGGGGGGTCAGGCTTGGTTGTGGAGCCTGATGGCTACTGGCACACAGGAATGGGAGGATGTGTGTGTGTGTGTGTGTGTGTGTGTGTGTGTGTGTGTGTGTGTGTGTGTGTGTGTGTGTGTGTGTGTGTGTGTGTGTGTGTGTGTGTGTGTGTGTGTGTGTGTGTGTGTGTGTGTGTGTGTGTGTGTGTGTGTGTGAAACACAGGGCTATACTTCTGACCTGTAGCACTGTGCAAGATTCACCTTTTAAAACATTAATCTGTTTGGGGCCCCAGCATGAAAAAGCTGTAGCACAACAACAGGTAAGGGAGGGAGGGGGGGGGGGGGGGGGCAAGAGAGAAAGAGAGTCTGGGCTAGCATGCCAATGGCCTCAGGGTGTGTTTTGATTATACTGCAATTATATTTTTTCATCCTCCTGTACAGTAAGGACATTGTTTTTCTTCCTTTCCCCCCGACACTCAGATTAGTCAATTACAGGCCAAGCTTTTTCGGAGTGACTCACTACTCTGCATGTCAGCGTTTGCAGTTGCGGTCGTATACCATACCATACTCTGTACTTCAGAACACCGAGGCAGTGTCGACTGTATGCCCGACAGTACAAGCTCCACGATTGCCTGCTCACACAACACATTTGAGTCGATCAAAAGCACTTTCTCTACATTACAGCAGTTCATTTGTGTTGGGGCTACAGCTCGCTGCATGATGATAATCCCCGGGTAAAAATAAATAAACCGAATTGCATCTGCACCTGTGCGCGGCGTGGAGGGAGAAGAATTGGGGTGGTGGTGGGTGGGAGGGGCGGGCGGGCAGGCAGGCAGGCAGCCTTGTGCCACCTGACTGATGAATACACTCATGCATGTGGACACTTGGCTGGCGTTCAGAGAATAACAGGGAGGGGAATCTGGCACTTCATCAAGTAGACCCACTACTGGGAAAATGCTGCTCGAGAGCGATGAGGATGATGCGCTTATCTAGCCTCCTCTGCGATGCATAACTGGCTCTAGCCAGCCTCTCTTGCCTCACAGCACGGAGTACTGTACGATTCGAAACCAGCAGCAGCCCAGGCGAATCAAGCATTAGGTGCTTTTTATTCAGCCGGATTTTTTTTTGTGTTTTTGTTTTGGGAAAGGAAACGCCAGCTGTGGCTGGCTGGCACAGTGTGTCCACTCCACATACTCTATTCCATTTCAGGCAATGTTTTTGGACCACGGTTGAGAGGGTCTGATAAAAAGGTTTCGACGCAGTTAAGGAATACTTTAAGTTTCGGAGCATATGTTGCCTTTAGTGTTCGTATACCAATTTGACTGCAGAAACTGCAAAGAGCTTCTGTTCATAACATATTGCGAAAACCGGCAGCCAAACCATTAGGCAGCGAAATGAGCACCATAACACTCTAAATCCGCGATGCGATTACAGCTCAGGGCGCATGTGAGATCATTTGTGTGCGTGTTGCGTTAATTGGCGCCCAAAGAGCCTTCGAGGGGATGTTAGTGTGAGCCCAGCAAACAGTAACTCAGACCCAGGGCAATGCTAATTATTGCAGGCTGGCCGCCAAACCTGCAATATTATACGGCGTCACATGGCCTTATTACTGGGTGCGCTTGATTTGTGCGATGGCGAGGTGGAGTCTGACGCGTTGCCACTAAAGTAGTCTGGGAGGGTTAGCGTCGGAGCTTGGACAGCAGGGGCGCGGCCACTGCGTTGTGATTCAAATCAACAGCCAATGAAGAAAAGGGGGCGGGATCCACATGCAGTGGGTGATGCATCTAAATAGGATCGACGGGAAGCAATTTCCCCTTGAGAAATTTCGGCCGCCATTGTTGTGTACTGCTGTTTGCCTCTCGTCGGACTTTTTAGACGAGTTGCACAGCTCTCAGACCGGTAAGAGGCGTGTCCGCTCAGATTCAGAGCGTGACGTACATCCCGCCCACAAATACCAGGGCTGTGGCCCAGAAGTTCCTCGCCAGAGCTGGCGAAAACTTCTGGGAACTCAGATTACCACTAAAGGCTAAGAGTGATGTCCAAAGGAAAACATTCTAGCCGAGGTGCCAAGTGGAACAAACAAAAGAGGCTTTTAAACCTGAAGTCGTTTTTACTATGTGGGCGTGTCGGAGGTGAGCCGTCTAGAAATGTGTCTGCCTGTCTGTCTGTCTGTGTCTGTCCAGGGCTAATGTTGTAAACTGCAGATTTCTTGTGCACGTTTCCAGTAGGCTAAGGAAGTACTGTACATTCATGCCCCATTTTTGGTCACATACTGTGTTTTCTATATATATATTTCTCTATATATATATGTTTAACTTTAATAATGTTATAATAATAATGGCAGTCAATGGGGGTGGCATCAGGCTGAACCCTGGCCCAAATATGGAGTCATACGCAATAGATGACTGACATTAGAACCCATCTTGTTTTTAGAAGCATTTTTAATTGCAGAATAAAAGTCTTCATCAGTCTCCTGAAAGGTTTTCTGCTATGCCAAACCACTCACCAGCTCTTTTGGACTGAGCGTACCAATTGCCTGGCCCCCTTTCTAAACCTATTTTGAGAAAGTAGCCTCCAAATCATGAAAGCCCCCAAAACATGTTCTCATTAAGACAAAGTCAACTTTTAATTAGCTTTTACTAATGACATTGATGTTACTTGGTTGAAGTTTTTTGAGTTGGCTGTATGCATAAAACGCGCAAAGTATTTAGTAAACATGCCATGTTGTGAACCTCACTGGGCTCAGCAGCCCTGAAGAAATTTCAATCTCTCACAGTCATAACCCTCTGGATCAGCTACACCTCGACCAAATTCATGCTCGGGCGAATATCCATCTTCACTGCTCATCTGTGGGGGAAACGTGTACACCCTGTTGTGACTCCCAAACAAAATGCAATCTACAAAATACAATAAAACTACAGGAGCCTCAAGGATCAATCCGAAGGTCAATCCCAAAACATTCGGCCTGACATTTTGACTTTGGTATAACAGTTTCACTTTCCAAGCTTTATGTTTTGTGTCCAAAACATGTCGATTGTAGACATACATTAATGTTGAAAGATCTCCGCCATAAATGGACGATTCCTCGCATTGTGTTTTGAATGACGGGGAACTGGTGACAAATCCCTGCCAACGACATCTCTGCAAGTCTGTTGAAAACGTCTGTTTCCATGATCTGAAATTACCACAGAGACTGGCTGTGTTGCTTTGCTGCATTAGCTGAGGGGGAATCCGAGTGAGCAGACAATGGCGGAGGAGAGAAATCATGAGAGTGGCATAAATATGGAAGGGGATAAGGAGGGGGGGAATTGAAAACCCAGTGAGGTAAATAAGATTTGCCTCTATTTCTGCTGATGGCTGTCAGAACGCTGGCACTTTAAGCCCTAGATATGGTTGTGTGTGTGTGTGTGTGTGTGTGTGTGTGTGTGTGTGTGTGTGTGTGTGTGTGTGTGTGTGTGTGTGTGTGTGTGTGTGTGTGTGTGTGTGTGTGTGTGTGTGTGTGTGTGTGTGTGTGTGTGTGTGTGTGTGTGTGTGTGTGTGGGGGGGGGGGCAAGGGCTAATTGCCATGGAAGAAGGGGGTCTATCTTGGAGAGAGATGAGTGAGAAGAGTAGAGAGCGACAGGGGCACGACAACCTTCTCTTCAAATTTCGCACCCCCCAAGCCCCCACCCCTTCACTCTGACATGCCTGCCTTGCTAATAGAATAGCAGTGGAGCATGTTTGAAAGAGGGACTGGTTAGAAAGCCTTTGATCAGCAGTCCCCTGTGACATCAATTAACCATTAATGTGCAGCCGTAGCACTGGAAGATAGAGAGCCAGTCAGGGTCACCTCCATTCTGTAGCCCCGCCAGCCTGATAATGGCGGCTATTTAACCCAGCTGGTCTTACTGTACCACATGCACCACGTGCGTAGGCTATGCCATGATTTTACCATACAAAATCCCTCCAGCAATAAAATAAGAAAAAACCTTTGATAAGTGGAGGCTTGTGAGAACCGTTTGCGAGATTTGACTGGGAATGTATTTTATGGTAAGACTCAAAGAGTTGTGGTTTGAATTGGGTTTGTGCCATGGAATGATGCAGTAAGTGTTTGGAATGTCTTCTCAAATTTGAGGTTCTGTGCACACGTGTACTGTATCTGAGTGTGTGTGCAAATGTACATTGAACAGTAGGAAAGCTATTGTCTCTGTCTCCCATTCTCTGTTCCTGCCCATCTCCGTCATTTGAAAGCCAGTGTTTTCCAGCATCTCCCCAGCAGCATGGCTAAATGGCTGCATGCTGTAGCTGTCTCCTGGCTGGCAGGCTGACAGGGGACCAGGCCTCCCTCTCTGCATTACCACAGACAAACAAACAATCGTGACATTTTCTGTCACCCCCATCCGCTGCCCATTGAGCTGCGGAGGACCCGCGTCTCGCCTCGGTTGGCGGTGTCGGTTCTCTGCATGGAAAGATGACGTAATTTTCCCCCTCTCTTCCCCTGTACATTATATAGAGATTTCACATTTAAATTCCGTTCTGGTCTGATGAGCATTCCTTCCATTTTTGTGTGTGCGTTTCGTACTCTTCCCCCCTCTCTCCCTGTCTCGTTTTAGTACAGTACTGTCTGGATTCGTTTGGCACGGCAGAGCGAGGGGGACCGGCATTGACCCGGCTACAGACATCCCAGAGCCGATGACCAATGTCCTCCATAACGAGGATGTATGGTCCCATTACCCCGTAGTTAATGGAAATGATTATTTAATCATTTCGTAGATGGGTTTAATTGAAACGGCGTGATGAATGGAGCCCAGGTTTGGTTCCATACGGAGAAGGCTAATTGGGCCTCCATCCTGAGTGCTTCACCTCAGAGACTACCCACTGGCCACCCTGGTGTGTCATGATGACCAAGGAGGAAGCAGGACAATGTATTGAAAGGTCATGGGCTATTATATAACCGTCTCAGAGTAGGAGCCCTGATCTATAGACAGTTTAAGATGATATATGTCAAATGTCATGGTGTGCAATGTATGGAGGCTTTTATCAGTTCCCCACTGTGGTGTGAGCATACCATTATGCAGAGAGCCTATGTTACTCATGATGATAGCACATGATTTGTTATTTATATTAGGTTTTTCTCGACCACAGAATAGTATGTTGCTACAGTAGCATGTATAGAGAGATGCTAGGTTTGACCTGGTATCCTAGTTTCTTTGAGGCACTACATTGTTCTCTTTGAACTCTACTCTTATGACTATTTACTTTGATGTTTGTTGACTAGGGCCCCTGCTTATTCTGCTCACTGTCATTTCCCACTTGTAAGTCGCTCTGGATAAGAGCCTCTGCTAAATGCCTACGTTGTAAATTGTGATTGTAATACGATTTTAGCAATGAAAAGTGAACCCTTTAACCTGACAATGTGAATGCGCCACTCTATCCAATTAGCTATGGAGCACATAGGAGCACAATGAAACAGGTGATAAACAACTAGATCAAGATCCCTAGTCTGGGCATGATATAACAGGCAAACATGGATGAAAATTCAGCAAATATGGATGAATGTTCGTCAAAATGGATGAACATTTGGCGAAAGAATTGCAGATCTACAACGTGATGCGCTGTGAGTTTGTAGATCTGCAATTGATATAGTGATATATCTTGATCACATGACCCTGGAGTAGTAGCAGAAAATGCAAAATGGCTGAACATCTAGTCTGGCACAAAAGGTCTAGCCTATATGGGGAGTTTTGTCATGATCCAAGGAATCCAGGGAAAAAAAGATTTTGATTGTACGTATTACGGTAAATAGGCCAAAACACGAAGTGGGTTGTTAGGGAATCGTAAAAATCTGACAGATTCATCTTGATCAAGTGACCACATTGATAATATGTACCGAATTGTGTGAGATTTGGACAGAATAGGAGTTATAGGTCAAAATGTGAAGGGCCCTGTTATAGTGCCACCATGATGCTGATTAGAACAATTTGGGGCAGAGGTTCTTCCTTGGCCTACTGGGAGTGTTTGTGCAAAGTTTCACACCAGATCGGTCCAGCGGTGTCGGAGATTAGCTGTTAACAGACGGACGGACGGACAGACAGACAGCAAAAAACATCTCTGGCCTTCGGCCATCTGGCCTGGCAGTAACTATGTGTAAAATACAGTTCTTTGGTAAGGGAATCACTGAAGCCCCAGTCTTCAGATCGCCGTTGATGAGTGTGTATTGGATTAGGAAGGATGAACAAACAGACTGGGTGAAGCTGTGTCATATGCCTTCACTCCACAAATGGAGGGAATAGGCACGAGAGAGAGAGAAAACATCACTCCTTCTGCTGCTGGTTTATGACCCATATTAGAGAGAACAGAACAATTAGGGTTTGAGGGCAGAGGGGAGCGATGTGACCAGTCGTCTTTTTTGTCAAGTATACGAGCACCCACCAAGCTGGCTACAGATTAGTTGGGTCTGTAATCTATTGATCCTGTGGGAACGTTTCTCTATAAGTCTCTCAATGACTTCCTACTTAAGCCCTCATCAAAGGCAGCCGGCAACGCGCCCGGCGCACTGTTTATGTCAATACGGTTAATGTGATGCGCTATCCCGGCCCTCCCCCCTGCCGAGATGCTATACCGATGGCGGTGGAAATAAATATATAAAAGCAGCACACAAGCCTGTGAGCCCCCCGAATAGAAATGAAATAAATAGAAAATAAAGTCCCCCCTTCGGAGGCGATAACGGCGATGGCTCTGGGATGAGATCAGGGGGAAATGTGAGACAAATCCCAGAGTTGATCCGCAATTCTCTCGCTGTCATTTCGTGGCCCCCTCTTCCCTTACCCAACCCCCTTTCCTTTTCTTCTCCGCCTCTGTTCCTTTCTTTTGCTCCTGACAAATTATCGTCTGACTATTCAGACAAGCCTCGTCCTTGTTGCCTGCCGTCTCCATGTCTTGTATTATTGGTTACGGATAACCCATTGTGGCAGTGTGTGTGTGCGTTTGCATGTGCGCGTGTGTGCGCTTGCATGTGCATGTGTGTGTGGGTGTGAGAGAGCGAGAGAGAAAGAGAGAGAATGAGGGAGAGAATGAGAGATGCTAAGCTGGGAACAGCAAGAACATCAGCAAATCTGTGAAACCGAGCCAGGGCCAAGATCGTGCGAATGCCACAGGGGGTTAGGAGGACCCACCTTAAACGACAAAGGAAGCTGGCTATGAGTCAGCAATAGAGCAGACTAGGACAGTTCATTGTTCATCCCCGGTGCCATATTGTGCTGACAAAGTGGCCTTTGAGGAGGCATTCAAATGTGCTAATATGCTGACGGCCACCGGTAGCTGCATACGATCTGATCCTCTCCTGGAGAGACAACTTATGGCCGTGTGTGTGTGTGTGTGTGTGTGTGCGTGTGCGCGCACGCATACTTGTACAATCTGCTTCTCTGAGAGACAACTTATGCCCCTTTGTGTCTTAGCGTGTGTGTGAGTGCACGTGTGCCTGTTTGTGCGTGCACGTGTGTGTGTTTGTGTGTGTACTTGTATTTCTATACTTTTGAGGGCCAAATGTCCCCACAAGTATAGAAGAATTTGAGAAACAGACACTGTGAGAATTATGTGGTGCGTACGAGTGCCTCCAACACACGGCGGGGAGGTGTGATGGATGGGTTAGCGGCGGGTCAGGGGAGGAACGAGAGAGCATCCCTGCCGGAAGATTTGGCAGGAGGGTGGCCATGTTGTGGTTGGCATTAGCTGATATGAATCTACATGGGTGGTGGGGAGGGCAGTGTTATGTTACCACTGTGGAAGGAATGAACGCCTGGAGAGTGGAGTACATTTTGTGTATGTGAGCGAGCGAGAGAGAGAGAGAGGCTGGGGGTGGGGGGGGGGGGGGGGGGGGGATACAGTATGCAGTGGTTGAGCAATTTTGAGGTACTTTTACTTTACTGGAGTATTTCCAATTTTCAATACTTTTAATTCTACTCCACTGCAATGCAAATATTGTACTTTTACTTCACTACAATTATTTGAAAACTAGTTACTTTGTAGAATTTGATTATTATTACAAAACACACTAACCACTTCAGCCCTATATATATTCTATATATATATTATATTTTGGCCATTTGAAAATAGCCGATCTACAAGCCCACAAAGCGCAAAAGATTTGTTATACATTTTTTTGACTTTCTGCACAATGAGTACTTTTATATTTGGTACTTTTAAGTATATTTTGATGCCGATACTTTTGTACTTTTACTCAAGTACATTTTGAATACGGGACTTCTACTTGTAAGAGAGCATTATCTGCATTGCAGTATTGATACTTTTTACTTCTTTTTTCCACCACTGGGAATATGGAGAACAATGTGCCAGTCAGTGACTGTGTTGTGTAGTGTAGCATATAGTACCAATCTCTGGTGAGCTCGGCTCAGCGGACAGAGGCAGCTGGGCCCACAGTGCCGAGTGAAGTATCCACTTAAGGCCACTGGAGCAGAGAGCCAAAGTCTGTCTCCCGTGCAGTCAGGGAACACTGAGAGACAAGGGTATGAGGGACCAGACAGGTTATCAGCAGGTGTTGTGTCTCAAAGCAATGGGAAGACCTGACTCTTGACTTGACGGAGCACAGTGGGAAAAGCTGAAAAGGCTGGATGCTTCTTCTTCCACGGGAGAGATAACGGCTGTTTCACTGTTAATAATAACTTCTCAAAGAGTTGAAAAAGGCTTTGAAAAGAGGAGAGGTGAACAGCAATACCAGAAAACTGGGGGTTGGGACAGGATTTTCTTTTTTTTTCTCTTTTCTTTTTTTTACTGGTAACAATGTTTTCTCGATGATGCTGCTCTGCCTGGAAATTGGATACGATTGTTCTGTAGTTTCTGATGCTTCTGATGATTCTATGTTTGTCATGTGTTGCCAGAAGTCATAAGATTCATGTTAACAGGTATAAAATAATAGGGAATTTTTTAAAGGGCGTGCCCGATAGATCACGATAACACGATAGGGCAATATGAGATGTTTGGCTGAGGGAATATAATAATAATAATAATTATTATTATTATTATTATTATTATTATTCATTTGTTTTTCTCTAGAGTAGCCAAAAAAAAAGCCAAAAACTAAATCTCCCCAATTTAGTTTAGTCGTTATGCCAATTAATTCCTCCCCACACACATTTCTGTGTTGTCACTGCTGTTGTATCCTACTGACTCACCTGCCAGTGAGGTGCCCCCACCGAGAGGACTACTCCTCCCGCCCAACATTCCCTGCCGACAGGTGCCGCCCCAGCCTGTAGGAGTACGTGCAATGACCAATATCATCCTCCATATCATCCGCCCGGCTTACCTCCCCCGAACACAGGCCAATAGTGTCTGCATAGACGCCCGACAAAGCCGGATGCACCACGGTGGATATCATTATTATTATTATTATTAATAAATAAATAAATGAACATAGTGTAGGCCCTGGTGTTGTTTTTCAAACGCCTGTTGTTCTATTTGACCTGTTGCAACTCTCCTGTTGCAACTCTTCAGTTTACCCCGAATTCACTCTCATCTGTCTGATGTCTTCCTTCAGAGAATGATGACCCTTCGCTGACACTCCGCCTCAGCCACACACAGAGTGCCACTTTCAGAATATTGTCATGATCTCAGTGCTTGCTCTCGTTTGGTCCTGCCGTCAATTTCAGCGTGGTTGTGCTAATCACAAAATCATTTCTTTGATGGCGCGGTCCTCTCTGAGACTGCAGGCGATGAAAGAACATGTAATCATGGCCAATCTGAGTCTGCTCGAAAAGTGGCTATTCTTCCACGCTCCCATTCTCCATGTGTCCACGGAGCCGTACCAATCAGCCACACGCCAATCACATTGACGTTAAGCACAGTGCAACCAGAGCCCCGTCTAATCACGAGTGAAACGCGACCAGCATGTGAAATTATAGGCGGATGTCCACAAAAAAGAAGAAGAAATTACAAGAGATAGGGCTGCAACTAATAACTATTTTGATACTCAGATAAAAAATAAAATACAAAAACTTTTTGGGGTGTCCAGGAATTATTCAAAATAATGTTTTAATAAGTCATTTGATTACAACATTCAGTTTAAGTGTACTGTATAGCATGTTTCGTTTGTTTTCTTTTGCATTGTTCTAAAACTAATGCAAAAACAAAACAATTTCAAAACTTACATCAAATCTGCAGTTTGTAAACACAAGCGGTATCAGTGTGCGTCGGCCAGAGAAAAAACAATCCAACCGCGACCGCCCCTTGCCTTGTAACAGCATGTTGAATATACCATCTCTCGCCAAAAATGCACGCTTTTCTTGCCTTTTCAACTGGTCACAGAAAATGGATATACATTATGATCATTTATCCGACCGTTTGTAAACACAAACGGTATCAGTGTGCGCCAGAGAAAAAACTATCCAACCGCGACTGCCCCTTACCTTGTAACAGCATGTTGAATATACCATCTCTCGCAAAATGCAGGGCAAAAAAAGTAAACTCAAGATACAGCTGATTTCAGGAAAACGCTAAACAGGAAGTGGACGGAGGCGGAAATCTTCGAATGTCGGGATTGAGTAGAGTGAAAATGGTCACTCGGGTGATAGAGAGCAGTTTTTTTGCCAAAATGTTTTAAAAACATAGCAGACCTACAAGCTCACAATGAGTCGCATCCACGACACGTTGTGAGCTTGTAGTTCTGCTATTTTAGGCATGCGACACCGTGGCGCTACGAAATATAAATTAGGCTCTAGCCCCGATTAGAACAGCAGCAGCAGAGATAGAAAACTGCATCAACACAACAGTGAAAAATACTTTGTTTTGAACGCAAGCAATACACCCAGCAACGTTGTTGTTGTTGTTCATAATATGTGTGTGTGTGTGTGTGTGTGTGTGTGTGTAGTTAATAAAGCGCAGAAGATTTTTTTAATTACAAAATGATCTCAATCAAGTGCGTCGGAGACTCGGCCAGAAGAACAAACAGCTGTGGATCATTATCACACAGCGTGCTACAGTGAGTGACACAACAACTGATAAACGGACAGGGATTTTATAAAGCTAAGTGGTGCTTCTCTTGCATTTTTAACCCGTGGGGCTATGTGTAGTCGCGGGTGCTGCATAGTTTAGTCTGTATTTTGCACCGGGTTCTTTTTTTTGGGCTGATGGTGCATTCAAGGAGCCTCGGAAACACAGGATAGGATGAAAAAATGATGTAACCTTGGATTTTACCGATGCAGGCACGCAGCGAACGATGCATCGCTATTTCAGTCGTAAATTGTATCTGATGCACACTAAACGAACCTGTGCAGTCGCATCGAGCATGTTTCCATCGATTCACCGATTCATATCGATGAATCTCTGCGTACTTAATGTCCATATATGCGACCGATCGACTTCAAACTCGGCATGCATATTGCCGAACACCCGAGGGAGTGATGCACAAAATGTGCAAATCCCCATATGGAGTACCCTGATGCCATCAATCTGATGTCATAGGGCTACTGACATCATTGACTGACCTGGACTCCATATTTGGGCATTAAAGGTACACAGACAGACAGATACAAAAATATCCAATGCATATATGGGCATACAAGTGGCACAGACAGATAGACGGTATAACGGAAATTGTATAACCTGGTGGGGCATGCATCTCCAACTTGCATCGTTACGATTTGCATAAGTCGGCTGGTACCCAACGGGCACAGATTTAGTGTAGAGGGGAAAAAGGATGACCCTTGTGGAACCCTGGTAAACTAAGTATATACGGTTTAAGCGGTTTTAAGTTGAACATGGTCTTTAGCCAACATAATGACCTCTAGAGCATAATCTCAGCACAGAGCTAATAATGATAACAACGTGATAAGCAACCCGGTGCACACATTTAGCAACATTGTTATTTTAGCCGATAGCGGCTTACGGCCCATTTATCAGCATGTTTGGTGTCTGTGGGTTATCTTGGATGGAGAAAATGGCTCAGAGTGGAGCCAGAAAGCGGCATCCTTAATTGGGTTTGTTGTTCTTGGGAGTCAGATAATCAAAAGACAGAGGCCTCGGGTTTTGCTTGCATCGTTGAGGCGTCTCCATTGATTTCCCTCTCCTGTGGTGAACGTGCTCCAGGAGCAGATTTTTGTTTTCATTTCCTGGCTGAATGGTGAGACAGTGTCTGGCCTACTATCCTCTAATTAATCTGAGCAATCAATGGTCAGTGCCTTGGGCATGTGTAGAGACGAGTCAACTCTTAGAGTATAGAAATAAACACCTGTTGGCCTTCCGAACAGGTCCCTTGTGTG
This sequence comes from Gymnoscopelus microlampas, assembly GCF_963454915.1. Lineage (NCBI taxonomy): Eukaryota > Metazoa > Chordata > Actinopteri > Myctophiformes > Myctophidae > Gymnoscopelus > Gymnoscopelus microlampas. Next base: position 26,803,581 of record NC_139959.1, read on the forward strand.
GGTGTGTGGGCATTTGTGCATTTTGGTACGCGTGTGCGCGCCGCGTTTGTTTGTTCTTTTCGTCTCTCTCTGACAGTTTAGGGGTATAGCCTGATATAATGAAACCTATTTCATGATGAAAACAAGCTTGTAATCCGTCATGAGCTGCAAACGGCTCTCGTCTACGCTTGGAAATGTCGACAGAGAGACCGACCAACCGACCAACGGACTGGCTTATAGCTGTGTGGTCGCATCTTAAACAAAAGAATCCACATGGGAATGGAATGGCTCTGATATGGATCTCGGTCTTCATGTAGGTAGCACGTCAGTCATCTATGGAGTCAGTCGTCGACTATGAAGCATCTATGACGTATATGACTATATATCGTATATTGGCTTCCATTATCCATGAAATGAAAGTTTAATGTTTTAAGTATACGATATACGTGAAGAAAAAGTATACATTTGTGGCCTACAGGCAGTGTGCACTATACATTTGGTACTGATTGGTACAGTGGTTTGCGAGATTAGCATCTGGACATGCTGGTACACAGTCACACAAAGATAGACAGACAGACAGACCCCTCTTCTAGATGGCTTGACTCCTGGGCTATGAGAGAGACTGTTTGGCACATGCGTGAGGCATCAGAGCATCAAAAGTTGTAAAAGAGAATAGACGATGAAAGTCGATGAAAGCCGTGTTACCATGGCGACACTCAATTACTCTTGCTCTGCATAAATGAGTTGGGACGAATTAGAAATCCAATTTGTATTGTTTGCCATGCTCAGAATAGATTAGAAATGTATCAGCCAGCTGATGCTAATTCGCCTGGCATTCGTGGCGTGGTTGTGATGAGGAGGGAGCAGAGTGAGGGGGCGGGTGTTAGCCGGGATGCTGTTTGTCGTAGCCTTTATTTACTCGCAGTCACCCCAGCGGCACACGGAGCATATGGCTTATGATAATCAGAGTCCACATCGGGCCCTCTCACTCACCCTGACTCATTCTAGCAACGTCTGCGATGCGGCAGCTATCCTTTTTAGTCTGTTCACTCGCACGCATGCAGTTTCAAATCTGAAACTAGTTAGATTATGCAAATTCACTGCACAGCCCAAAGGTGAAAAATTCCTCCGTGTTTCTTCCCAAGAGAGGAGGGCATGGCGGGGTGGGTGGGGGGTTGGAGGAGGTATTGTGGAGGAGGCGCTGTGTTTGTAATGTTAATTCTTCTATCTCGGCGGAGTCTCAGAGCGGTTTAATTGGTATTCTCGTCTACATCAAGCTCTCTCACAAAAGGGCATTGATGTAGAGGGGAGAGTCCACAGCGCACCGCACGGCTTTCAGGTCACAATGCGTTGTTTACCTAACAGTAGTTGCGCACAAAGAATACCGTGGCTGTCGGGCAGAAACCTTGTATCTCCATATTTAATCTTATTTTTGTCCCATGAATGAATGCCCTATTTTATACTTCATTGTATGACAGTGTCACACAAAAGTAGCGAAATAGAGGGCTTGTCGGGGTTATAGTAGGCTATGCCGTAATAAAAGCCATCAGCGGACGGAATGCTGGCTCATTTTTCCCACTGTAGCTCTTTTCCTTTTAGTGTCCTGTCAGTAAAAAGAACATTAGTCTTCAGAGAGAGGGGCAGGCAGCTATAATGGAAGGGGGGGGGGCTCTCGCTCTCTCTCTTTCTCGATTCTCACTTCTCTTGTGCGCGCTCTCTCCCAGAACACACTACGTGGGCTGAGATCTCCGAGAGTAAACAAATGGATGCCAGCTTTATAATTGGACTACCATAGAATTCCCACACTGCAAAGAGTGGAGCTCATCACGAGTGCAATGCAGTGTAGCGTTCACAGGTAGAACTGGGACTCTGGGAAAAGAGTGTGTGACTGTGGGTGTGTGTGTGGTTTGGGGGGGGGGGGCTCTACCTACAGTAGATGCCGGAAAACGTTGAAACATTAGCTGGCCCGGTCCAAAACACAAGGTGTTTTTCGATGCCTGGGAACAGACTAGTGGTGTTTTGCTGTGAATATTTAGACTGGAGAGGCGGGTGGTTTCTATTATTTTACAAACCGCCACAGAGCGCCGGCATAAATATTTCACTCAACAGCTGTTCCAACTGCAGGTAGGACATCTGCACCGATCAAATGAATTGCATAAACGCGCATCTCTCGCAATTGGCGTTAATTTGACTCCACTAGCGTGTCGGCCTGCCATTTTATTCCAGAGAAGGCGTGCGAAAACCTTTCACTGACGGTATAATTTCATCACAAAGAGTTATGAGGCTTTGAATCAAGCTGACAGGAAATGAAAACTCTCGGACATATTATCCCCAGGCAAACTGCACTCTGCATGGAGGCTTATACCAACAGGTCTCCCTCTCTCTGTCTGCTGACTATTGGGGTTAGACAACCACTGAGGAAGGTGCTGGTATAGCCGACCCAGAGACCAAAAAGCCTAATACCTCCCCCGGTCAAGGGGGAATTCCCCTTTAGGCTAGTGGATAAGATGTTGGCTCTCCACACAGGAGGCCCGGGTTCAAATCCCGGACGTTACACTGGGGCCTGCTGGCGGAGCGCCTTGTGTCCTGCGGTCTGCTGTCTGGTCACATAAAAACATCAGGAATGCAGCAGATGAGCCTTTGGACAGGCGCCAGACTCAGGCATTAAAAACATCTGACTAGGTGAAGATCATAACCCATCAGCCTCTGAGATTTACTTGCTATCTCTGATCTGTTGCACTATCATCCCTCTCGCTTACACCCAATTTATGATCCATCGTATGACGGAAATAGCTGATCTACAAGCTCACATCACGTGGCATCCACAATGCACTGTGAGCTTGTGGAACGGCTTTTTTTACGGTGTGCAACACCGCCGTACGATCTCCACTGAAGTATAAATCGGAGTTTGGTCTCTCCCTTTGGCCCAGTGTACTGTCTATTGGAGACATATGAGGGCTTTATATCACCTCTGATGCAACCAGAGCTGACAGTAATGTGTTCTTTTAGTGATCCTTCGATTGCTCACTCACTCTCCTCCTGGGCGTCTAGTGGAGCTCCTTTTCAGCCAAGGCCCGACTTTGCCATATGAATCGGCAAATGAGTTTAGCCGGGATCAAATTAGGAGTTGGAATTGCACGCTAATTGGAAATTACAAAACCGGGTACAACTGTTGGCTCCCGAAGCCTGCCTGAGCATGTGTCGCTCTGCTCAAGTGGGATTATGAGCGCAGCATCAGTTTTTTCCCCCTTTTTCTTCTTTCTCATTTTCTGTGTGAGGATAGGAGCCAGGCATCCTTACAATGGATTGGAATCTGAAACAGGCTTAAGACCACAACTGAAAACAATAACGAATGTAACACACACACACGCACGCGCACACACGAGCAGGGTATATGAATATTACATGGAAGTGTACTCTAATGTTATTGCCAGAGAAACGTAACCGTTTCCTTATTCATTTCCATTCTGCTAGCTCTAAGCTGGACTGTGTAGCCCTGTTCGCCATTGGGATCTCAGTGCAACTTGACGAACATAAAAAATTCATTTAATTTGGACTGGAAGCAACTGTAACAACGCCAAAAAGAACAGTGGGGCTTAACCAGAAACAGTTGTTAGCGGAGAGGTTACTAAGGAGACATATTGATTGCTTTCAGGCTTATTGCATTATACCAGTGTGTGTTTAATCAAACCCAAAGCTATTTCCTCCCACAGCGCTCAGGTATGCTGCGGTCAGACATATGTTGGCCTTGCCTCAATGCGCAAATCGGCTTTAAATACAGGTAGTGTCTGTCCAAGTAAATTCCAGTGCCATAAATTGTTAAAACCAACATTTAGCTGGACCATTTCTGAGGCTATAAGGTTACATTTAGGGAGGGGAATCCCCCGAACAAGAACAGGAATATCGCGTGGTAGTACGGTCTGGAAGAAGGCTCAGCCCCTATGCGAAAACACCCCACATAATCGCATGCACTGTGGAATGGTGTTTTGGTGGAAGTTCATGTTGTGTGGCGCAGCAGCCAGTGTTGCCATGTCTGCTTATTTATAAGCGACTTTGGGCTTGTTTTTCTGGAAAGTCTCTTGTAAATATTGGTAGTTGCGGGTTGGGCTTGTTTGCGGGTTGGGCTTGTTTCCAAAGTGTAGTTGCTTATTTGGGCTTGTTTAAACCAGTGGTTCTCAAACATTTTCATGTCAAGGACCCTCAAATTGATTTGGCCGTGGACTTCCATCTGAAAATATTTTGTGTCAGGGACCTCCATACAAGCTGTGTGTATTTAAAATGTTTCAAAAACGTTACCCTTTTTTTCCAAGATTAAAAAAAAATAACCGATCTACAAGCTCACAACACATTGCGACGCGTTATGACTATGACCTTGTAGATCGGCTATTTTTAAAGGTTTAAAGTGCTCATGTGGCCTAGTCGCTTCTTTTAGGCTTGCTTTCATAGACCTGGTTTCTTATTTCTCGCGCACAATCTGGCAGCATGCAGTGAGCAGCGTTTCAAAGACATTTTCAGTGGCTGCGTGACTCAGTAGACGAGGACCACACCACATCTGTCTCCGCTGCCTTAACCACATCACCCACTTTTTTCCTCCCTCTGTCTCCTTAATGACGTTTTTTTTTTTTGGAGGAGAAAAAAAAAGCGTCTGCCGTTAATCCCTGTGCCATATGGGCGGACTGATAGATGCTGCGATGCTAAGTGGGCTCGCTCAAACCTTTCTGCCGGAAAATAATTATAATTTATGGGGACAAGCCATCCGATTCATCACAGAGCATGGCTTCCACAGGGCAGCCACGACACATCGTTACGGGGGTATCGCCTTTCTCTCTCCTCCACCTTCTAATTCAATCGCGTCGAGTGGTTTTTTAGCTAAACCTTACTCTATCTATACAATGCTATTGTCTCTGATGATGTTCTGTGCCGTAATGGCCTTGGCTGGCCAGTGAGCGTGGCTCAGGAATGGATGCAGACAGAGGAAAGGGTCTACTAATGAAGGTTTATGTGACATGCTGCAGACATCAGTCTGACGCCATTGGAAGTGCCTTATGGCAGCATCATCGTGGCTTAGTGGCGGGACGACTTCCTGCGTTGCATAAAACGGCCTTGAACAGTTCAGCACGCGCTTACCAGACACGCCCGTGAATATTTCATGTTGCCGAAGGTGCACAGGGGTCATCAATATGTCCGCACACGCACAAATGTGTCCATGGCAAGACTTTTCCTTGTCCATCATAAATGTTTGATTTTCATTTTTTTTACATAACATTATAATGTTCTTATGTTGATCATAAGACCCAATTACTGAATGTCAGTCTCCAGGTTATCTTCAGAATATGTATGACACTGATTTACTATATGGCACATTTGGAGTCCACTGGTACAGTGGTTCTCAAACGTTTTATTTTCAAGGGCCCCCATAACTCTGAGAGTGTACAAATGCGGGTCCATTTGGTTCCATTTGTTCACTCAGTGTACACTCTCATGTGTACAAATCTTGTGTACAAATGACTGACATTTACGGATAGCTCTTTATGCATGTCATTTTGCATGTCCATAGCAAAAAAAAAAATGTTGTTGTGGACATTTTTTGGATTTAAAAAAAAATGTCCACCACAGGCCAGCATGGCGATGACCCCTGCAAAAGTGGCATATACACAGTGCAAGTAAAACATAAATTACAACAACAACAACAAATACTGTATCCATTTCTGTTTTGGACCCAAGGAAACTTTGCCATTCATTTGAAAGGGCTAAACACCCCCACACTCCAATAATGATGTATTTAGACCGTACCCTTTCAGGTTTGTACTTTAGCAATTTTCAATCCATTAACCTCTTTAATACAAAACGAGATCCTGTTTAGCATGCCACCAAAAACACTCTCAATCCATTTGCAGCTCCATGAGTTCCAATTTAAAAAAAAATAACCATTAGATCAAAACCCATAAAATTAGGTTGAGGAATATTTCATCCAGCGTCTCTCCTGTCTAGTGACTAAATTAAGTGTGAGCCAATGTTCATAGACGGTGAACATAACAGCAAAGAAAATAAATCATCTCACTTTGTATGTGCTTTTGTTTCAAATATCTGTTATTAATCACAGAGCTTTGAAATATATCAGTATTGCAATGTAATTCTGATAAACTGTACAGGAAACCAGTGTTGATTTGAACTAAATATCATAAGAGTTTATTCGACTTAATCTACAGTTGATATAGTCGACTTAAGTTTATGTTGGCAGGCCTTGATGGCGTCATAATACCTGATTTATACTTAGCCGACGTGTTGTGAGCTTGTAAATCGTCTATTTTTGGAAGTATAACATTACTTGTCTTAGTTCTACTGCACTAGTCCCTCCCTAACATTTTAGTCAAGCTTTTATTTGTTGACGACATTGTCAGTGTATTTAGTCATATAGTTTTAGTCACCATTGCTTAGTTTTTCTTTAGTTTCCGTCAGTGAAAAAAGGTAGTCGACAAATGTTTTGTCATAGTACTATTCTACGAAATGAACACTGCAGCAAACCAGGAGTGATCACAGTGTTGATATTTCACCATGATTGTAATGCCCTACAGCTTCTATTTAAGCCGTCTGTGACACATACCAGACAGGGCTCGTCGTCGGCCGAATATAGAATGACGAGCAGAGGGCACGTCAACACTCTGCGTGCGCGAGAGCCATTGTGGCGTGCCAGTGCCTGTCACTTATGAAGAGGTGCAGGTGCTCCATAGTGTTAGAGGACATGGTCGGTGCTTGTTTGCCACTCCGGCCAGCTTTTCAAGCAGGTGCCCCGGACGGAAATAGCATCCGTTGGCAGGATATGTGTGTCATGTACCAACCTGCTAACCTCCTAACCTCCTAGCAAGGTGAAGCCAGGGGACTGTCGAGCCGTCAGTACTCTGCCTCCCCTGTGACCGCCACTCAGTAGTGTAAAGTAACTAAGTACATGTACTCAAGTACTGTACTTAAGTGCACTTTTGAGGATTTTTTTTTACTTTACTGGAGTACGTGCTTCCAATTTTCAATACTTTTACTTCTACTTCACAACATATCAGTGGCAAATATTATACTTTTTACTCCACTACAATTATTTGAAAACTCGGTCCTTGACACTTAGTTACTAGTTACTTTGTAGATTTTGATTATTATTACAAAGCACTATGTGCTATTTGAAAATAGCCAATGTAGTAGACCTGCTATTTTCAAAGCATCTTTATACGTTTGGAAACGTGTGAAATTGGGACATTCTGCATAATAAGTACTTTTACTTTTAGTACTTCAGTACTACTTAATGTGAATACTTTTGTACTTTTACCCAAGTTAATGTTGAATAACAGACTAACAGTTAAACAGTATTTCTACATTGAGGTATTGGTACTTTCACTTATGTACAAAATACTTCTTCCACCACTGCCGCCACTCCTTCATCCAGTTCTGAGAACTGACAGTTGTTTCAGAGAGAAGGGGGCAGGTTAAAATGGACAAGTACAGTTTAGACCTGAGCGACTGCCTTTTCATACTGGGGACAAGAGGGAACAACATTTGTCCGGCAATTCTGGTTTGAGTTCCTATTGTCTGTACAAAGAATTATCATTTTTTGTTTTGATAAAAGCCCACCCACTTAACCTGGCGGTAACCGGAACGCTCGCCCCAAAACACGCCCCCATTTTTGTTGCGGACCTCTCGCCCCCAGCGGTTCTTGTATTCTTGTATTTGTTTTACTGAGAATAAGGTTAGGAATAAGTTTAGGGTTAGGCATAGTTTTACTGACGTTAAGTTTAGGCATAAGGTTAGGTTTTGGCATAGTTTTACTGATGTTACATTTAGGAATAAGGTTAGGTTTAGGCATAGTTTTACTGAGGTTACGTTCTGAGGTTGCCGGTTGTGACCCGGGGTGAGCGTGTTTTGGGGCAAGCGTTCTTGTATTCAACCTGGCTGGCATGGTGCCCGGAGTAAAAAAAAAAATCGAACACTATTACAGTATGCTGTGTTAAAATATGAGCTAACACCCCAGTGTGGTGTGGCACGCACAGCTAGAACAGACACGGTCCCCGGTATTCAATTTCATCCAGAATTGTGTTGAACTTCTCTAAATCTTTGGAACCCTCCCGTGCTTTGCAGGGGCGCTGGATTCACATTAAGCTACAGCAGCGCAGAGGCATGTGTGAAATCTGCGCCTTTGCCACTGGTGTGGAACCTTATTATCTTAACTCCCAGTCATGTGTAATATTATGGAAAACATACAGCTACTTATACATTCATGGGGAAAAGGACAGAAAAAAAGTTAAGGCGGAGGGGGGAAAAAAAGGGCAACCGGGTTTTTGAACCATTAGAGTGTGACCAATTCTAGGTCCCCAGTGAGCTCTTGATCTTGTCACAAAGCTCACTTTCATATTGAAATCAGACTTCAGTTAAAGGGGTCGCGCGAGGGGGCTCTCTGCAAGTCCGAAAACACAGTGGAATACAAAAAAAAAAAAGCAATCACGTCAATTTGATTGAAGAGCTGTTTAGAATGCTAAAGGATTCATCAGCGAGTATAGTGCAGGCCAGTGTTACGGTCGGATGAGCGCAATTTCTATTCTCAGCCTCAGCCTCCGCGCCGCCGCCGTTTCTCTCTGCGCTCATTACATGTTGTCTGAACGTCAAAGAGAAGGGGATGACTGCAGACACCAGAGCCGGGCTGCCTGAGCCTGGGCCCCGCCGCTCTGTTTTGGCTCAGGGTCGACGCTTTCAGGCTAATAATCTACTTGAAGGACAGGGAGGGGAGGGGGGGGGGGTCGTCAGTGGAGATGAACCGTGAATAGCCTCCTCCGCCCGTCCCATCCCTCCGCCTGTCCCACAGCGCATTGTAAAATAAGGCCTCTCTCGCGTTTGGCACGGTGCTGTATTTCTATGGTTAGAGAGCACCTGTCTCTGTAGCGCCTTTAAAAGACTCACTCTCGAGTCTTCCACGTACTGTATGATATACTCCCTTCTCTTAGCAACGCTCCTCTCCCTCCCTCCCTCCCTCCCTCTCCTCTCGCTTTCCAACTGGGGGCCCTTTAGCCCTTTAAATGGAACCCAACACTTCCTAACCTTCTCTTTCACAGTCCCGTAAACTCAGATACGCCCCAGTGGCGGCGGACATTTCTCTCTCTCTCCAATCTCCGTCATTTCTTCTCCTCCTCTTCTGCCAGATGGATACGGTGGTTACATTTTCAACATGCGGAAATTGAGTGAGTGGAGTTGCATGTTAAAAAATGTTGGCGGTGGGCAGGTGGGCCAACGGTCACTATACCCTATATATCCTACACCAAGACTGTGTGAGCACCCAGAGGGCAGGGGGACGAGGATAATTGTCTTCACATAATTGGCTTCCTCCCCCCTGTGAGGTGAGAGACAAAAAAATATGTCATGAACCTTTTTCCGCACTTTGCATATACTCCCATCAGAGGGTTTTACCAGCGGCTAAACCTGTGACAGTGAGGTCAGAAACGATATCACTACTTAGTTAAAAAGTACTTCCTTCCCCAAGCCTCTGTTAGCCTTTGCATTCTGGGAGTTATCTTGTTTCGACTGGTAATAAAGCCCTGCATGAATGTACCGTAAGGCCAATTGGTAGGGTTGGGACCTTAACAATTCCCTCTTAACAGTAATTGTTAAGGTTCCCTTCAACGATTCCTATAGGTCGTTCCAAATGTACCCTAGCAGGTCTGTAGCACTGAGAAAGTACAAATGGGACCAAATGGACCCTTACGGGTCCATTTGGTCCCATTTGTACTCTCTCAGAGTTATGATGGTCCTTGAAATGTAAAAGTTTGAGAACCACTGGTATTCCAGCCACCAGCTCTGACTGTGATAAAACCGGTTCCAGAAACGGTTCCAAATGTGACGGAATCGATTCCGGTTCCGGAATGTTGGATCCGATTCTTCCGGATCCCAGCCCTATGGATAATCCTTCTGGCGGTGGAAAATTCTCCAGTTCGGACAGGCTTTCCGAACTATAGTTTGGAGAGTCAGGACATCTGGAGGTGCACGAGTTCCGAGAAAAAGTTCTGAGACCGCCCATCAGAAGTTCGTAATGATGTCAATTTGTAGTTATATCACCTCCCTTTTTGTGAAGACCTTATGTGCTATCCAGCGTTACTTAAAGAGGATTAAGTAAGTAGGCCTAAGTAAGTCACTTCCCTTTCCGTAAAGTTTGGACGTCGGAAGGAGCCCCGTATTCGTTCGCCTTTAGTCTTGCATTTCTTTCAGCCTGACATGGCTTTGCAAACCCGAGATAAGCAGGGAACTTTTCTTTCTGCCTTTATGATTATAATATTCTCCTCCGCCACAATGTTCAGTCACGGCGCTAATGTGTTGGGGGAGAAAAAAAGGGCATAACATGAAAACAACAGAAGACGCCGCACCGTCTCCTTAGACGTTTTTGTCAAACCATAATGTGCCCCGGACCAATTACAGGAGGCCGTCTGAGCTCAGATGGTACTCTTTCAATCAACAATCATCCCATCGCTACACCACTCCAAACCCCACCCTGCCATTTAGAGCTGTCTTCCTGCAGAAATGGAGTATGGGCTCTCAGCTGTTTGTGGTTAATAGAATTTAGTTACCTTGGTAATGTGCCCCCCCCCTCTCCTCCAGTATGGACCTTGACTTAATGAAGACTTATTGTGTGTGTGTGTGTGTGTGTGTGTGTGTGTGTGTGTGTGTGTGTGTGTGTGTGTGTGTGTGTGTGTGTGTGTGTGTGTGTGTGTGTGTGTGTGTGTGTGTGTGTGGGGAGAGGCTGCTCTGCAGATGGGAACCCACAAGACATTGTACGGTACTGTTCAGCCCCTGCTGTCCCTTTCTGTCGGATCCTAGGTATCTCTATTTTATCCTGTGGGCCTTTATTACTTACTCCTATGTTCTACCAATCTTGTCCAGGCTACCTATTCATGGTCACATAATGGGGGTCTGTGGTTGAGAGCACACAGATGGCCTGGATCTCAACTTGTATTGTGGACACTACTCCTTCATCAGAGATTGGATGAGAATATGCGGACAGATGTTTTTTTGGGGAAAAGCAATAGCACTTGTCTATTTAGGAAGATAAGGATGGAAGGCCTCCTAATGTTCAAAATAGCATGGGGTGAATCCAGCCAATGCACTTTTTGTCCCACTTCCTTCAGGAAAAACATTATTGAGTTTTAAGAACAGAACTACTTCTTTCCGTAACAGCAATTATCCTTAACTTTGTGACCTAGAGTTTGTTTTTTATGCTCCAGACACTTTGTGTTTCATTTATTTAGTTTGAGTATTGTTTTTATCTGTATTGTTTGTATCTGTTCATGCTGATTTGTATTGTATTGTTTTGTTTACCCCAAGCACACGCCAAGACACTTTCCAATCAATGTTTAATTTAAATTGTAATAAATTATTGAATCTTGAATGTTGAGACAACCTTCTTAAATGATGGTTATCTGCCCCCTTTTCTAAAGATCCATATAATGTGCTTTCCTGTTTTGTGAGAGTTTCTCTCCATCACCATGGAGACTAGGGGTTTGAATCTTCCGTGGTGCATCCAACTTATGAGTGTCCATTGATTGATTGAATATTTGTTTTTAATTATATTTTTTACTTTTTTGTAGGAGACAAAAGAAATGATGCAGGTACAAATTAAATAACAAAAGAAAAACAATATATCTCGATATCCCGCCCCCTCAATGGCTCTTTCACGTGAGCCAGCCCCAAACCCTGCACCCCCACACAACCACCACAAAAAGGATAAAATAAATGATAACTATACTGCAACAATAATCACTATATGATCATTCTAATAAAACCTAATCGAACAAAGACAAAGTTAACCAAAATATAACTTAACATTAATCAAATAAAAGATAAAATCAATTAAAATCGAATTAACCCCTCCCAACCCACCCTCTCATAGGCTTATGGAAAAACAACAAATCCTGTAATAATCAAAAAGATGGGAATTTTATACATAACAGATACTATTATTAATAATCATACGGTACATGTCCTAACTTGATGTAAAATGTAATTCCAACTGTCTATTGTTTGCTGATTAGCAGCACCATTAAATACTTTATTAACAGTACAGTGGTACGATCATACAATGATGCTAAAAGGATAACACAAAAAGCCATGCTATGTATTCAATTCATCATAACATTTAAAGACATACAATAACATACAAGAAATCATCAACACTAGTAGCAATACAAGTATATACTGAAAACATTGGAGGGGGGGAGGGTCACGCTTAGCAGACTTGTCTAGGACCAGTTGTAAATTACAGACAGGTGCTTTTATGGTGGTTTTGAAGGAGGTTAAGGAGTCACACTTTTTGATGGCTGGCGGTAGGGCATTCCATATTTTGGTGGCATAACAGTACAACTAATTTAACCCCATGTTTGTACCGACTCTGGGTTGAATGAGATCAGGAGCACAATTGGCCATGTTCATGGGAGGGAAGCCAGGAAGGGAGGCCAGTCTTAGTTGCTGCACCAGTGATTAATGGGATGCATTCCCCGTTTAATTATGCAATAAAGTGGATTCATGGATCTCTGTACACTATAAAGTTCAAAAGTTGTTGATATGCAATATAAAATGACTGTGTTAAAAGAAAAGGAAAAATGTGTGCCATTTTTTTGCAATGGGAACATCAAAATGTCATTAGGCACATTCAGTGTGCAAGTCAGTGTGTGGCGGACCGCCTGTTCCCATCCACACTAGATATGTAGGCTACAGTATGTGTGAGTCAACAGGTGCCTCACAAAGACCTGTGTCCATGCACACCACCACAAAGAGGACCCGGAACCGGGAGGATCTGTGAGAGATTTTGGTGAGATTTCCTGTTTGGGCTTTACTGTGCTGTAGCGAGCGGTAATCTTTTGGGACTGGAAACAATCTGACACGAAAGGAGAGCACGCCAGAAGGGCACCGAAGTCAAACAGGGGAGAGAAGGGAAGAAAAGTGAGAGGAAGAAAGATAGTAACAGGTGTCGACTTATCTTTAACCATTTGATGTGCAGCAGCACGCAGCCCAACATGTGCTGTTGTAAAGCAAACAGGCTACAGTTATAAGACCACTGGTGCGTGGGGAATAAAAGTACAACCAGCATTCCTCTGATGATAATAATGCACTTGTGGGCACAACTACTCCAAGCAGAGACATGGTTAATGTGTAAACACTCTGAACAAGCCGAATAGGCCTTTTAAGTCACACATGTACCAATGTGCTCAATTACTACAAGCAGAATTACCCTGGAATTGGATTAGCCAGGGGTGCCATCAAGGCACATGGCTCTCGAGAACCTTTTAAGGAACCTGAGTGCTACATCCTTCACCATCCATGGTTTGCTTGTTTGATGTGCTGGTGGGGGTTGAATGAACTCTGGAGGAGGAGTGGGATGTGAAATAATTGCCTAATTTGGATGTTGATGTTACATTTTTTCAGTAGGACCTACTTTTTAAATGTAGTCCCAGTCTCAGTCTCTCTCTCTTTTTTTTTTAAATGGGCTCATCTGAATTAAATTTGGCATTTTTTAATTATGTGAAATATGTAATTGGTGCTGTGTAGAGGGAGCACTTTTAAAGAGTGTTGTGAAGGGTTTGGCAGCATCTCTAACTGTGTTTAAATTTGAGAAATTGAAATCTAAAAGCAACCTGGAATTATTATGTCCATGTCCATGATTTTTTTATATTTAGTTTTGAGTTTTGAGTTGAGGGTTATGTCCATGTCCATGAATTTTTTATATTTAGTTTTGAGTTTTGAGTTGAGGGTTTGGACGAAATACTTAATATTTAGGGGATTAAGCGCCCTGCTCAGACAGAGATTCAGTCCTTGTCCTACATTTTAGAGAATATCCCCTTCACTGTGAAGATCGCGATTGTGTAATTCAGAAAGAACTCCCCTTGCCCTGTGTTGTCCTTTGATATTGCCCAATAAGGGTGCGTGCGTCCAGAGAGCAAGTCTGATTCCAAGTCTAGTCTTCCCATTATTGTGAAGCCAGAGGAACTATCAGGACTGAATGAAGTGTGAGTTAAGTGCATAAAAGCACCTCATTCTGTCGCTCCTCAGAGAACCTGCGGCCACGTCTGGTCTGATTTAGCCTCATGTCAGCCCAGTGTTTATTCTGTCCTCTCCCCCATTAGCTTTGATGTGGAAATACCTGCCCCTTCTTTTTTTTGTTGCATGTCAAGGTCATGCATTCTTGCCATGTTTAACCACCATGGTTGGGGTCTGTTTAGGAGGTCACATCAAATTTAATGACTTGCAAGTCGTAAAGCTGTGGAGGAGCAGCTTCACAATCATTTGAAAGCATTCGAAGGAAGGATGCATTTGAATAATATAATCTATTATACGTTATATCTGCCATGTTCACTTCTGCGCACTATCATCAGCATTGTGCTTGTGCACTAAATCTGCCCAAAGCACTGACCCATCTAACACAGTGTTTACCAAACTGGGGGGTCCCCAAATTAATTTGGGGGATGCCCAGATGCTTAGCTTAATGTGCAACATTGTTTTCTCAAACCAACTTATAGTATAAGTGTATACAGGGTATCTGCACATTTCTAAAGTTACAATTTAAGGATGTTTAAGACCTTTTTAATACCAAATTGGCCAAATTGTCAAATATTACATAACAAAGAGGCAAACATTATGAAAATAACTTGTAGTTCGGCCATTTTCACAATATTTATCTGTGGAACTGAGTCAAACCAAATGTAATGCCTACAATTGAAAGCGTTTGTCAGTGTAGGGGGTCCCCAGTTCAAATATGATTATTTTGGGGGGTCGCGGCCTGAAACGTTTGCTCTTTCACAGTAAACTGGTAAGTTTAGTCTACCAGCAGTATACTCCCATCCCTCTCATCCATTCTAAGAGAACATGGACCTCATATTTACAACCATCTGTCGGAAGAAGTCCTCCCCCAAACCCTCCGATAATAACATCAGGTGTAAGCAGTGTCTCGGTAACACAGTCAGTCATTAACATTTCCCATTCAGAGACCCTTGTCAGATCCCATTAGGCCTGTATCGGGAGGACTTGAGTGTAATGGGGGAGGTACCTGGTGTCGGGTGTCAGACCTGTCAACTCCAAACGAACCGACCAATCCGCTTCCAGTCTCACCGCACCCTGCCTTAATAGATGCAGGCAGCCTAAAGCCTGAAGTGCCCAAATCAATGGAGCGTGGCAAGGTCAACATGTAGACAGCTTCTATTACCTATAATCACCTTTTCACCTCTCACCTAATACAGCTGTGATGTACCGGGGTCATGATATGATGAGCTAGGGTCACGCCATATAGTGATATTTATTGACCTTTACTCATTCAGGGAAGACCGTTGAGAGCAAGCTCTCTTTTCAAGGACGCCCTGAGTACCACACGATCACACCATATACAGAGAACAATACCTTTTTGAATCAAGTGCAATATAATGGTCAACATTAAACACATCACATTGCAGATATATTAGGGCTACGCAAAGCAGATGCAGTCCTTATGTAATACATCCTCAAGTAGTACCCTAAAAATGTCTCTATAGAGACCAATCGATCCAGTTTCAGAGAGTCCTGGAGTTTGTTCCATTTTGATATGATGAGTTCGGATCACGTCATACTGATATGAAGAGTTACGGTCAATGTATGCTTTGAGAAGTAAATGTATAACAACTAGAAGTTCGGGCCGCTACGCGGCCCGAACGTCTAGCGTGACGCGTCGTTCACTTTGCAGTGCCACCTTACAGGCACCTCACAGTGTGAGAGAGAGTTTTGTGCTCTCCTAATAGATTATTACTATTTATCACTATGGAAGCCGTCGAACTGGTGCGATCTGACGGCATCCTAGAATTTATAGGTAGGATGTGATGTCATGCTGTCGTGAGATTACGTCACACTGGCGTTGTGTCCATATTCGGGACGACCGTCTCATCGTCATCGTCGTCTTGGTAACAGGTTGGTTTGTTTTGTGAACGTACATACAGACAGATTCAAATTGTATATATATATAGATAAGAATTGTGGTCCAAAAATAAACAAACTGTCTCTGCGATATTGCCAGGGGGGAGGTTCTGTATAGTTTGTGATAGTCAGTCACTTATATTTGATACAGTCTGTTTCTGGCGAAAATGTAACTAATTACGCGGCCCGAACGTCTAGCGTGACGCGTCGTTCACTTTGCAGTGCCACCTTACAGGAACCTCACAGTGTGAGAGAGAGTTTTGTGCTCTCCTAAATCCACGGCAGGCTTTGAAAGTACCCACTTCAGAAAGAGGTGACGTGCATCACCTCTCCAATGACCAAAACCCACTATGGAAGCCGTCGAACTGGTGCGATCTGACGGCATCCTAGAATTTATAGGTAGGATGTGATGTCATGCGTGATGTCATGCTGTCGTGAGATTACGTCACACTGGCGTTGTGTCCATATTCGGAGTGATGCAACGCACATGTCCATATTCGGGACGACCGTCTCATCGTGATGTCAGATTACGTCACACTGGCGTGATGTCAGATTACGTCACACTTCGTTCGTTCGTACATACTGACAACCGACATGGCGCAGGATTCAAATTGTATATATAGATGCATCGCACTACATGTCTGACGACGCTCTGAGTTTTGAGCGTTCACTGTCTGCGACTGGCCGACAGCATCGCCACAAAATGTAAACAAAGAAGCGAATGTTGTTTCCTGCAGCAGGAACTTCCTTCATCTTCCCAACATAAGAGTGCGTGAAATTTTATGAATGCATCTGCATTCATAAAATGTATAATACGCGACGCTCTCTGCACAGACCTACTCCACTGCACTTTTTTTGTCGAACGATGGATATCACTTTCATTGTGTGATATCCATCGTTCGACAAAAGCATAAATTGACCTTTAGATTCACGGCATACTGATATGGTGATTTAGAGTGACGTCATACTGGTATGATCATTGATTTAGGGTCATGCAATACAGGGTAGACAACACGTGTGGATTTTGTTGCACTATTTGCGAGAGATTTGCAGCAAATCCGAGACACCCCCCCTCCCCACCCACTCTCTCCTCTTCTCACACTCATCACACTCACAGTCATCTCTTCTGTCTTTGTGCTTGCCATTTCCGTGGGCAAGGTCTCAAACTGTCAATTACCGGCTGAGGTGGTGAAAGGCAGTCGGGCGCGCCTTTCTTCAGCCCTGGCCCCTTTGTTTTCCCTCAGCGCAGGCTGCTGAATAGTCTGGAATAATGCACTGTGATACTGCACAGCGGCCCTGCCCTTGGGCCAGAATATTCTCATCTATTCTCCCACCACCAGCCCAGCCTTCCTTGAATATGTAAAAGCGAACTCTCGATGCCCTGAGAATGATGGCAGTGCAATGATGGAGGCCGGCGTAGTCATTTTGTCAGCTGTATGTGGGGGGAAAAAAAGCTTGATGGAAAATGATGCAAACTCTCCGCGTTGGAACATCAAATCACGCTGGGCTGTCCTACTGCGAAAACACCACCACACAACACAAGGCCCATTGTGCGTCGTGACAATGGATGAAAGGCGTCTCTTTGCTCTCCGAGTAGCTGCACAAGGCTGTGGTATCAATAGCGAGCTATAATAGGCACGGCTCTATTTTGACACTATTTAGCCTTCACTCTCTTCAAAACTGTCAGTCACCTCAGCTAATGCTTTCAACATCGGAGTGGGGGGGGGACTATACCTACTCAGTATGTGTCTGAGGTGTATTTGTATTTGTCCCAAATTATGCTGTACTTTTCAAAGGGAGCCAAACAGAAGGAGCTTCTGCCAGAGTGTGTTTGCAGACTTTGCACGCGGGCTGATTTGCAGCGAAACGGTTTTTGCTTGGGCTGCTGCCGGCAGGATTCCTTTGATGTGTGACATTATTATATACACGTTATTGTGCTTGCCTATATGTTTGTAAGCTAAATTCTACACAGTCATTTCGATCCACAAGCTGCATCTGACAAGTGAATACATCATCTGTGCGGAATCGCTCCGGGACTCCATATGGGGGTTGGCCTTGTTTCGTACACTTAACAGCGTACTTTCCACTCGGGCGTCCTGAGATGTGAGCGTGCGGTGCATTTTATTCATAAGTTCGTGGAAGAATTGGAAGTTCGGAGACAAATTATTTATCAGCTGATGAACTAATAGCGTGTATCTAGAACTTGGGTGTCCCACAAGTGCAGCTGTCAGCATAATGTTAATATTTATGGCATCTAATCATTGTCAAAGCAGATGTTTCAATTCAGAAACGTCTCCGGTTTTGATTATTTAGGACATGGATAAAAGGTCCAAATGGAAAAACCACGGTGGGTGTTTGGGAGGGGTAGAGAGGCCAAAATAGCATGCGGGAGAGAGAGAGAGAGAAAGATAAAGAATGAGAGACAGAAAGAGGCTCTGTGTCGGGGGGACTCTGGGGTGAGACGGCCGTGGGAATGGCAGCTGTGGCGACAGAATAAATTTCAATACTGATCTCGGTTAATAAATAACTTTGAGAATCGGAGCACCTGGCTCCGTCTGCAAGCGCGACCCGACGCCACGGAGCTGGCCCAAGCAAATAGTTATTCACTAACGAATGGGGATCACATTGATAGGCATTGCTTTGCCTCTCTACGCCTGTCTGCTGTGGAGCAGAAACTTGTCAACATGGCCATTGATGCTGTGGATAGTTCCCCCCCACACACACAAGCATTCAGGGTCCATAGGTGGGGAAAGCCTGGAAAGTATTCGCGGACTGCAGACGAGCCCCACTCCACGGCTTTTTGAAAGCTCCCTGCGTGAATAGGCCGCACCCTGCCTTTGGCGATACAGAAAGGAATGGTCCCACAATGCAATGTGCCAGATAATAAGACTACAGAAAGATGAATGAAAGGAAAGGGAAAGAGAAGAAACGCGCAGACACCAAATGAGCTCTTTTTTTCCTATTCTTTTTGAAGACTGGGATGTTGAGAGCGGAAATAGGAAATAGCACAAAAGCAGGCGCCCCCCCCCCCCCCCCCCTGATTCAAATGGACCCCAGATGATTTGGTGACTGTTTCCTCATCAGAGAGAGTTGGGGGAACGGGATCCGGGGGTAATTGCACGCTATATATCTGGGTTAGGCATTGGCTATGTAAATATCACCCCAGTTCACAATTAAGTGTGTTAACCCACTGTGTTTCCTCTTCCTTTGACTATTCGTCTCCACCTCGTCTCTGTTTGCTTCTCGCTCTCTCTCTCTCTCCCCCATTGTCTGTCTCAGTCTCTTTCTCTCGTCCTGTCCATTTCCTTGGGGCTTGATCATGCCACTGCTCCCAAGCCCGAACAGTGGTAGCCTACATGCCGGGAAGGGCAAAGGCCAGAGGCCTCATATCATTAAACTCATTTAGTAAAACAACAGGGTCTGCTAATGAGAAATTCTAATTAATACTGTAATTATTTTTTATAATTGCCTCTGCCAAGTGATCGTGTGCAGGGACAATCCATGATTCGCCTCGGCTTTAGATTGATGATAAATGCTAACATTCATATAGTCCACCTCTCCACATATTTAACTATCAAGAGTAATTAGGAAGTCCTTTGATGATAAATAATGCCCTCACAACTCATTTGGCTTAAGGCTTTACATCGCAGTGTTCCCTGGTTAAGGCTGAAGTCATGCATTAACTCGATAGGGCCCCTACTGTATACAGTTGCCTGTATTTACCGTATGCAGGCGAATCTTTCTTATTTTTTTGTGTGAATTTGTCAAAGATTAAAATGGGCCTTAAGTGGTTATACTTTTTTAATTAGCATTAGTAAATAAAACAAATAATTTAAGTAAATATTTACGTAGTGGTAAGAGTAATGTGTTATAGAGGATTATTTTGCATTACAGGTGTGTCTAGAGTTAATGACTTGCCCCCTGGTATGCTTTGGTCACACACAAAACCTGCCTTAAAGTTATTTTCTTTTGTTAAAATAAGTGTTATTCTATAGCTCGATATTCTGATAGTACTCATTGATATAGACTAGAGTGTTTGTTCAGTAACAGACGTCTCCGTGTCTCTCCAGCTCTTTATAAACAGGAAATGCATTTTCAGATTGGGATACCAATTTTATCCAATCAGGATAGAGAACTAATACAGATACAGATTAAACAAGTGAAACTGGAAGTGATGCTACAAAGAAATGAGCATACCAAATTGGAACTGGAACACTATACAAATGAAGCTGATAAATGGGTACTCTCTCCTGATTGGCTGAACATTTGCCACCCACCTGAAAATATATAATATAGTATTTTCGTTTTATTAAAGAGCTTCAGAGACAGGGAGACTCCTGTGACTGAACAAACACTCTATAGCAATGATTACTATCAGAATATAACCTATTAACAAAAACATATTTTGTTTTAATACAAAAATATCACTTACCCTACCTTTAAGCGGTTACCCTTTTTAATTGGCATTAGTAAATATAAAAGATATATAAATGTTTACATGGTGGTAAGAGTAATAATATGTTATAGAGGATTACTTTGCATGTATTTAAACAGGTGTACCTAGAGTTTTTGACTTGCCCCCTGGTGTGCCTTGGTCAAACACAAAAAAACAGCCTTAAACTAACATGTAGCCACCATGGAAGTATCTGGCCCGCACATGGTGTCCAAAACATTGCTGGAATGTCTGGTTTACGGTCCAAGCCTGACTCCTCGGTCAGGCTAACAAATGAGCTAGACTGGGACACAAATATCTTCGTAGAAAGAGAGCATGTGAGCGGGCTTACTGTAGCAAAGGGGTCTTGAAAGACGCCTTTGTTGTCTGCGTAGCTGTAACATGTTACATGACTTATTTATTTTAGTTCTATTAGCCAGATACATTATCCATTCTTGGCGCGTGTGTCACTACTGATAAGAACCACAATGATGCAGCCTCAGGGGACTGGCTTTGGAAAATGGTCAGTCATCTGAAAACCAGACCCGGATAAAACGTGTTGAAAGAAATACATAGCTCATATATACAGTATGTCAACAATACATACTGTACATCATGTATACTACTGCAGCACCAGCCACTGGCAGCCAGTCCATATAAATCTTCAAATAACCACAGATACGGGGAGAGTTCACATAATAATGTCAGCCTAGATTCTGTAGTTCTCTCGTAACAGTCACTGTTGCCAGACTTTGTGAGAGAAATAAGGTCCATGAAAACAAGCCCAAAAGAAGCGACTAGGCCACATGAGCACTTTAAACATATACATTGGCTATTTGAAAATAGCCCATCTACAAGTTTGTAGATCTGCTATTTTCAAAAGAAAACCTTGAAAAAAAAGGGAAACATTGTGAATATTTATTGGAAACATTTTAACAACACAAATCTGGTATGGGGATCCCTGGCACAAAATATTTTTAGATTGGGGGGACGGTGGACAAATGACCTATTCATTTGGGGGTCCTTGACATGAAAATGTTTGGGAGTGCACTGGGTTAAACGACACTTTAGAAACATGCCCAAAAAAACGCAACCCGCAACTTTACCGAACAAACAATTCTAAAGTCGCTTATCATAAGCAGGCATGGCAACACCGGTATAACAGCTTGTCCACACTTGCTTTGCTACAAATGGTACTTGTGACTCGCTGCCCAGGTCGGTGGTGAGTAATTGGCTGCCAGAGCAAGGGGTCTTGCATCCCTCCTTTGAGCTGTGTAAGGCGTCCTAACAGGCGGCGTGACCAAGATACTCTCCATCTCATAGGCATTAGAAGAGGGAGATCAGCACAGCAGATGGGGCTTTTGCTCAATTCATCTGGGCACGGAGGAGCCGGGCGACACCCTGATACCCCCTGCTGGAAGAGTTCCATGGACGGGCATGGACTCACTGAGCAATGGCGGCTATAGCAGAAAAACAGCTCTCCCAGAGGATCACAAACGAGCCAAGAAAACAGACCAGAGGGATGGGGAACCATTTCAAATGGACTGTCTGCCTCGAAGGGCTTGTTGTTGTAGCTCGATAAATGCTACCAGCGCGGCTCGGCGGATTTATACCCTCGATTCTGAACTGTGAAGACCAATCAGCTTCCACGCCTTTGCGATGGTTTGAAATTTTAATTCACAGCTCCACTCCTGTTTACACGCAGTCGGATGCATGACTTCACAAGATTTTGTTCCCCGCATCATACAAACATTTAATCTCATGCTTGCTTAACGTGATTTTACACAGTCCTGCCACGATTCCGCCAAACTCGGGCCAGACTCTCCTGCTGTACTTTGTCAACAAACTGTGGTAGAAATGAACAGCAGATATGTTAAACGTATTTAACCCACCAACTGTGATAATTCCGAGCAGGGTCACCCCAGGCTATCTGCTTCAACCATGCAAAGCCAACATTTCTCGTGGAATTTCTCTAATACCCTTATTTCTTCATTTTTTCCCCCCCGACCTTTTACACTTTTCTCATTTATGTTGGTACCACATGTCTGTATGTCTGGGCCACAGACTGTGAGAGAATGTTTTGCATTCTCTCACATGCACGCACGCACGCACGCACGTACGCACACACGCACACACACACAATGTTGGATTAAGTAAACAAATCCATGGGGCTCACTTCTGAATGATATCGGAGAGACGGCCCTTAGAGCCAGGAGGAATCAGCAGCCCTTTACGCTCAACATATGAGAAGACAGACAGAGAGAAAGAGGGAGAAGAGAGATGGGAGTTGGAAAGAGAAAATAGCAAGAGAGAATCAAATGGTAGTTTAATCCACACCGAGTGTTATCTTGCAGGTGTTTTTGGAGACTGCACTCTCTTTGGAAACTTTGAAATCGGGCCAGCCTTTAATCTGCAGGATAAGGTAGACTAGAGAGTCTGTGCCTGGCTGTTTGGACAATATAAACAACAACAACAACAACAACTCATTGCAGGGTTTTTGGGCTCCACCACAGACTCCACAACTCCACTTAACATTTTATTATACGAAGTGCCTTGTTAGGTGCTGGGCCATGTTGGATTTCTAGCTTGTTAACTTAAAAAAAAAAAAAAATCTCAAACGTTTCTATAGTTAAAACCAAAGGAGGGGGGGAGAGAAAATGACGTCCTTGAACAGAACGGCTGTGTTTTGTGGCACGTGTATATTAGCTCAATCGCAATATGGCCAACAGCCGCATTGAAATCCGCTCAGAGTGCTCTAAAGTAATTTGAATTGATGTCATTTTACCTTGAACAATTAGGCATGCACTGGGAGCATCCCTCAACACCCATTGGGGTGTAGGGTTACGCTGTGTGTCGCTCTCATTCTCAGTCATGCTCCATGACTTCATTAGGATTGAGCTGCACATATAGATCTCGAACTAGAAAAGAGACCGTTTGTAAAAGCCGAGATGGGAACAAACCCATGGACCTCTACCAGGCATCGCCATATCGGGTGTCGTTGAGTTTTAATGGCCCAGTATGTCACTGGCAGGCCCCAGAAATGGTGGACATTCGGTCCCCCCCTACCCCTTTGAGAAAAGCGCTGTTTTATTGGCCTGCTCAGCACTGAGTTGTCCCCCGTGCCCATGTCGTACAGCAGCCAGCATGAGAGAGAGGAGCCACCCCCCCCCTCCCTGATTAATCATCACTGCGTTCCTCAACGCTAGCTTAGCCCTCGTGTTCCATATTTTCTAATAGTAATGGGAGAAGTCGTTTAGGGGACTGCTGAGGGAGCCATCAGTCAGGATGCTGGATGGTTGGAGTAGGCTCGAGCATGGAGGTTTATCGAGCTGAGCCACAGTATATACAGCAAGAGGCTTAACCACTCTCAACCTGGTGTCTCTGTTTTGGGCATATAGCTGATTGTAATTTTTTTTAATCAAAAGTCTTACATTTAATTTTAATTAAATAAATAGTTAAATTAGCAGATCTAACAAGCTCATGTGGTGCATCGTGACACGTTGTGTGATCGTAGGGCGCCTATTTTCACCGCGTGACAAAGTTTGTTTGTTTTTTTAAGGGTTTGTCACTGCAGTCCTCAGAATGCACCCGTGATCAAGCCTGTGTCCCAGCCGCAGCACGTCCTGCTCCCTGGCGAGTGGCGGGATCACGCTGCCCCGGCTCGCCATCTGTTGCGAATAAGCTCGGGCGGGCGTTCACGCTCACCTCTCAGGCTCTCACCGCGTAACGGCTAAGTCGTTCTGACAAACGTTGTGAGACACACATTAGATCCGAGGGAGAGGACTGCTCAGAACGCTTGACTCTCTTTCAGCCCAGCGGAAATATGTGAAGCCGGACGTCGGGGACAAAATGAGCGCGTCCGCGGCAAAGCGTTCGTTCATTATGTTTCAAATCCCCTCCACGCACCACCACCGGCTCGTCAACACAACGCTCAAAATCCAATGTGGCGTTTCATAACTTGACCCGCCTACATAACTGTACTAGCCTGTCTCTCAGGGGATAGAGGTGTGCTGTGGATATATAATGTATATATAGGAGTTCACGCTTTGAGGATTATATCTGCCAGATTTGGCCCAAGTTATATGAGCCCACTGGCTGTGACTCGTGTGGCATGAGAATTGAGTGCCTCGCTAATGGGATTATTATTTGCGATCGGTGTGTAAAATCTTGACGCGTTTCGGAGCCGAAGAGCCCACGATGAAGGCAGATGTAAGCCGATGGTTGCTTAGTTTGCCATCAGCAACGTGGGAGTCAAAGATAAAGATGTGTGTGTGGGGGGGAAGAGGGGAGGGGTACCGCTTGAAGAAAGAGGCCAGATAAGAAACTGGGTGATTGGATGAGATGGAGGCAGAGAGTCGGTGGCGAGATGTGGTGGGGAGGGCGGCTATGATAAGGACGATGGAATTTGTCCTGAGAAAAACAGACAAGATGTCACATTTGAGAGGTGCAAAGGTGCCAAAGACACAAGCAGGGCCCTCCAACCAAGCCCATCCACATATACTATACATACACTACCAATTACTGAAAGTCATTTTATTCCTCTCCCCACACGCTCCATCTAGATCAGTGGCAGAGTCAATAGAAATCCAAAAAACATTGGGTCCATCCAAGCAGAAAATACGGCGCTGTCCAATCTCAGCTTTGCTTAGGCCAGCGGCGGCGGCCGTGCCGGGGCTTTGTAGGAGGTTATCAAGCAGAGCAGAGATGGCCGAGGTTCAGGCCTCGTGGCTGTGGCCAGGAGAATGGCTTTGAGTCCCCGGGAGGAAAGACACAGCTGATGGATATCTTTAAATTATATTTGGATGACGGCGCCGCCGCTGCGCGGCTCGATGAATGTTAAAAAAAAAGAGAGAAAAGAAATGTGTTAGCTATAGGCGAGAGGTGTATAGTCCGGTTTCTCTGCACCCTCTCGCTGGTTCTCATCACACCTCTCTGTCTGTCTCTCTCTGTCTCTGTCTCTCTCTCTCTCTCTCTCTCTCTCTCTCTCTCTCTCTCTCTCTCCCCCCTTCACTCCCTTTCCTTCTCTCCCCCCTCTGCTCTCTGGTGCGGTGATTGCTTTTTGTCTGCTATCTCCAGGCAGCAGTTCTGTTTGTGCAGTGCCTCTGTATGTCGAGGAGGGGGAGGAGGGGAAAAAAAGGCAGCCTGTTAATTTTATGATCTGTCACATGTACTGCCTTCCCGCGGCGGCCAGTGGGCTACTGGGTCCTGACTTCCTTATCACTGTGCTCAGTCCCCGTCCAGCCCTGCCAGACGTGGAGCCATGTCACATATCTGTAAAGCAAAGGCTTGAATTGTTTTTTACACACGGACATCTGGAGTAGGTCAGTTTGTGGCAGGGAGAGAGATAATTTTGACACGGTTGACGGCTGTGAATAGTTCATGTGTCCAGGCAGGATCTGGGTCGATGGGTGGACAGATTACTAAAAGAAAAGTTAAGAGCAATTAATTCTATCTGCTGGCGCTCGGGTGGCGCAGTGGTAAAGTGCCTGCATGCCCACCGCCGCGGAGGTTGTGGGTTCGAATCCACCGGCGTGCATCCGGCGTTGTCGAGCATCTACGCGAACACAATCGGTCCGAGTTCGGGGGAGGGAAGCCGGGGCGGGGAGGGTGATAATGGTCGCTGCACGTGATCTTATGGGCTGGCGGAGCCTGTCAGCAGGGAGTGTCGGGCGGGAGAAGTAGGACGGAGGCTCTACGTGCATATATACATTTTTTAAATATACATTCAAAGATTTGCACTAATTTTCAAGATTAAAAAAAATTGCAGATCTACAAGCTCATAGAGCGGCACTCGGTGCCGCGCTATGAGCTTCTATATCTGCTATTTTTGAATAGCCAAAGAAATATAAAATGACAGATACACTCTCCCAGATTGAATGTGTTTAAGCTATAACTAGGCTAAGTTTGAACTTAGTGTGAGGTGGTGCAACTGGCCCCTGTACACTAAAGATTCAACAGGAAACCCTGAACTGTCATACATTAAAATGTAGCACTGTTGCATGTTTCAAGCTTGGCTGCTCAATCCTACTTTGAATAACAAAGGACATTTTGTCAAAGGACACTCCCAGAGACATGTAATATCGTGTTCAACAGCTATGACATCCCGTCGAACATCTTCATTCGCTCCAATCATGTCTTTGTTTATGGGGAGAGTGAAAAGACAATGTGAATGAGAGGGAGTGAGAATGGGTGGCGGAGAGGGGAGAAGCACTCAAAACAAGCTTTCATCAAGAGGAGAAATGAGAAAATGATATATGTGTCACAATGCCTCCTAGGAAATGTTTCATAAAGCCAGGAACTCATCACACACTTTATGTGTGCTTGCGTGTGCTTGCGTGCATGTGTGTGTGCGTGTGTGTGTGTGTGTGTGTGTGTGTGTGTGTGTGTGTGTGTGTGTGTGTGTGTGTGTGTGTGTGTGTGTGTGTGTGTGTGTGTGTGTGTGTGTGTGTGTGTGTGTGTGTGTGTGTGTGTGTGTGTGTGTGTGTGTGCACGCGCGCTTGTGTCTTTTTATTCTCAGTGGGAAATTATGACAAAAGCAATTGAAAAAGGAGCTCATATTTGGAACAATAACACAACCATGTATGTTCAAAGCTTTCCAGGGCCAGGCACTGTACAACATTATAAATCGTGCACTCCAGCGGTAAATGGAGAACCCTTCCATACCTTGAAATATGTTTAGTGGAAACTAAATTACAAGTGTTTTTCCTGTGCTCCCACCACGAATAATTCCCCAGAGATCTACTGTACTTTTAAGACTGTTTACACAAGGCTATCTGTTTACATTAGCGCTAGGAATGGACATTTGAGATCTTTATAAATCCAAAAACATGAAACGTGCAAGTAACATAAGCCCTATAAGGATGAATTAGTAATCTTCTAATCATAGCTGCGATCTTAAAACAAAGACACTCTATCCATCTCTGTCTGTTCCACAAACACGGAGCAGGTGGGCCACTTCAGTATGTAAGCCATGGAGCCTGACTGCCCAAATTGTGGCACGGCCGCAGAAATTACAGGAGGATTTGTAGATTCAAAACACAGCGAGGATAGGGGGCCCAAAAGCCAATGGGGTATACAGTATACATATATACATATACATATACAGTATATAAACCTTTGACTCTTTAAATAACTGCAGATGAAGAGAGACAAGGCACAAAATCTTTCTGCTGTATGTTAAGTGCACTGGATGATTGCCGGGGTCATTGGAAACAGATTTTTCTACATGCAGACTGTCTGCCAGTGTTGCCATGTTTGCTTACTATAAGCGACTTTGGGCTTGTTTTTTCTGTAATGTAAATATTGGTAGCTGCGGGTCGCTTTTTTTTGGGACGTGTTTCTAAAAGGTAATTGCTCATTTTGGACTTGTTTTCAAATGTTGTTTAAACCAGTGGTTCTCAAACATTTTCATGTCAAGGACCCCAAATTAATATGTATTTGTGCCAGGAACCCCCCCCCGTACAAGATTTGTGTTGTTAGAATGTTACCAAAATATTCAAAAACATTTCAAGATACATGTTTTGAAAGTAGCTGATCTGCAAGCTCACAACGTGTCGCATCGAGGCGCGGTGTGAGCTTGTAGATCTGCGATTTTCAAATAGCCGTACAGTATTGGTTTAAAGTGCTCATGTGGCCTATAGTGGCTTCTTTTGGGCTTGTTTTCATAGACCTGGTTGCTTGTTTCTCTTGCAAAATCTGGCGACACCGCCGTCTACATGGCAAATGTGGCATGTTGATGCCGGCGTCTGGCATTTGTGGCGCGGGATGACGCATTCTGCAGAAGGCTCCAGATCGGCGTCTTGCTATGGCTGCCTGGGGAGCTGGCATGTTGATGTATTAGACCCAGAGTATTCTGGGAGCGCTGCAGCCTCAGTCGCCAAGACAACAATGCGCCATCGAGCATTCCTCCTCTCTTTTCTTCCTTTCTTTCCCTCCGTTCCCCCCATCTCCCATGGTCTGCTAATAGGAGACGGAGAGAAAAAAAAATCTGAACGCGAACAAGGGATTGGAAGAAAGATGAGAGCTCTCCCACTCGTTTCAGAATAGTTCCCACATACTGGGCTTTCAGTATGGGAGCACGAGGCCGTATACTGTACCTCGCCAATTGTTTTGTTTGGATCCAATCGCTGCATCTCAGTTTTCCCCTAAGCGCTTAAGCTCTTTAATTGTTGGAAAGCACCGGGGACATGATCACACGGAGTTCCCAAATAAAGACACAACTGAAAGTCACGTATAGGTTTTCCTTCTCATAGATGTGGTACCATACATCTAAAACAATACCAGCCGAGGCGACATGATCGAGGGCGCCGCAGCCGGGTCTCACGCTCCACAATACATCCAGAGGTTTTCAAGTGTTGACATTCTGACATTTTGGGCACCTTTAAACATTTTGGACATGTCATGATGTCAAACCAAAAAACAGAAATAAAGTAACCGGCCTGCTGGGGTTAGTCATGGCATCTATGTGAGTCACTGTCGTCGGCCAACCCCAGAGAGACGCCACCTCGGTGGGCTTGTCCCCAGGAAGAATCCCATGGTTCTTATGACCACATTTGCTCGTTGTGTATATATGCCCGACATTTTATAAGTCAGAGGAGCGGGCGGGGATGTTTGTAAGTATGGCGGGCAGCGTTGTTTGTCTAGGACACTTCCCTTTGACTTCTGACTGAGGGTGGCACACTTCATGGAAAAAGAAAAGAAAAAAAATATCCCCTGGCAAATAGAGCAGAAAGTCTATTGTTGTGGGTAATGACATTCCACAGGATTCATGCTGAGAATATGAAAGGCACACTCCCCTCCCTCCTCCCACCCACTTCTCGCTTCTCTCCTGTGCCCTCCACCCCCAAACCCCCCCCCCCTCCCCCAGCCCCCCGCCCGCACCAGTCGACTCTTCCTCCTCCTCGTCCTCCTCTCATCCCCTCTCCAAACAAAGAGCACAAACAACACGCCACACACACAAAATAACCTGAGCGAAAAAAATACCTTGAGCGAAATATTTGCCTAAGTGTACACGGCTGGTCAGTCCAATATGCGCAGCATCAAACCATGACACATCTAAAGGGAACATGAATAAGTATGGGTAGGGCTCCGCTATACACCTCGCCAGATGCATATCAATGTACAAAGAGTGAAACAGCGTGGTGCCCATTGTTCTGCTCAAGTCACTTCATGAACATATACAGTAATTACGTGTTGCCATGACGACAACGACAACTCACTCTTTTGTAGGGTCGTATTAGGGCAAATTTATATTAGCGGCTACAGTGATTATAGCCCTCACCAGGTAATAAGCAGGTGCAGTCCCACGGGGGATGGCGTAAGGGCATCTTATTACTCAGTGCACTTGCCCGGGTCGACGCAAACAATTACTGCAGCATCATTATGAAACTGGCTCCTAATCGCCTCATTGGCATAATTAGGACCACAGCCCCACAGTGGCTGGCCCATCAGTGGTTTGAGCACTGACTCCCACGTAGGGATGCGACGATAATCGTTATTATTACCGCTTATCGTGATAAAAAAAACGCTCACAATAATCGTATCGCAGGGATTTAAATGTTTCGTGAAATTGTGCTCCGTCACACACTAGGATTAGGAATTACCTTTTGCCGAGCTGAAAATTCAGCACCAATTTTAATAGCAACTTTCTATACTTGATAAAACGGACCTGTAAAAGAGCACATTTGATACGCTCTTATTTCACTCTACACTATAAATAGCAGATCTACGTTACCCCAGAAATCGGATGCTGGGGGTTAAAGAGGTTAACACAAGTGCCATTTTAAGTTTTAAGCATATCGCGATACTATCGTTAATCGCAATAGTTTTTTTGCCACAATATTCGTGACATGTAATTGTCATATGCTTGACCGACATTAGACGGGGACTGGGAATTCATGGCATGTGAATTACGTTCGTTCTCTTGTTCATGTGCGCCTTGGTTTGGTGTCATGCTTTTAGTAAGTCCATGTTATAAGACATCAAAGGAGAGCATTTTGCCCCCGGTATTTCAAAGCAAAACGCTGCACTTAGTTTGAAAAGCAAACATGAATTTCTCCTGGGTGGCTATCACGGGTAAGATCAGATCTTTGTCATACTGCACTCAATTCAATACCACTCTAGTCTCTAGACCGTGTACATGATCTGCGGTTGGGGTTTTTGGACCTGGCTGTATGCTAGGAATGTGCTGTTATTGCAGCGCTGCGTGATTTTTACTCGTTGATCAGAGGGAGCGGCCACACATGAATACAGTAGTGTTGCCATATTTTGGGAGAGAAATAAGAAACCAGGTCTAGGAAAACAAGTCCAAAAGAAGTGACTGGGCCACATGAGCACTTTAAACCTACAGTATATACTGTATACAGCTCGCAACGCGTCGCAATGGTTTGAGTATACTGCGTATATAGCGTATAATGGTAGAACACACCACTGCACCCAAATTTGGTACGAGACTCCCTAGCACAAAACATTTTCAGATGGGGATTAGGTATAAATACATACATATTCATTTCATGACATGAAAATAATAATAAAAAATGGGAAACAAGGACAAATGCAACCGCACTTTAGAAACAAGCCCAAAAAAACGCAACCCACAACTACCAATATTTCCAAGCAACTTTACAGAAAAAGAAGCCCAAAGCTGCTTATAATAAGCGGACATGGCAACACTGGAATAAAGCCCTCTATACTGTACACCCCAACATCACCATGACCTCCTTTCCTGAGATGAGTAAAATGAAAGCACTAGAGGCAAGCAGGCAATAAGAGCGGGAGGGAGGTTTGTCGTTACATTGAAGAGGGGATGTTTCTTTTCATTTGAAGAAAATATGTTCTGCATTAATGGAGCCATTCTCTGGCTCGTCTCTCACTTCATAAGCGGGGCGGAAAAAACAGAGGGGTGAATGATAGCCGCGAGCAATGTCGACAGGCAGGGTGCATCATGGGCATGATGGGCCATACCTTTACTGTACCGTGTTATGTTGCGTTTCCTGTTTGTTTCTCATTTAAATGAATTTTCCCCTTGCCCAAGCGATGCTTGTCCATTTTGATAGTCGCGTTGATAAAATTTTCATTTTACTCACGGCATGAATTCGAAATATTTTCCTGCCGTGACTCGGAGCTGCAGTATGTGTTGTGTGGGTGGCAATCAAATATTTAATATGCAGCATTCTCTGATTTATTTGTGTTAACTGGCATGCTGGTCACAGTTTGTAAAGTATGGCAGGAATTCACAGTTTCACCATTCTGCATGCTAGCTGATAGCTTCCATCATCAGTGTCAGTTTAGCATGCAACATCAGCATTCGCTTTAACAGGTCTGTGATAGTATGTATTGGAGCAGGGAGAGGTTTTGTCAGAAACACGGTTATTTGTTCCGTATTGATCAAGTACTGTCCATATAGAACTAAAACTTGAATTTGCTGTGCCACAAGTAAATTGGCCTCAACTTACTTCTACTTACCCAACTTACCCTCTACCACTGTAATTTGAAAAAGCTTTCAGACAGTTGAGAGAATTGCTTTCTTTCATCCTTTTCAATTGGGCCATAGTGATATGCATCTTGAACAATGCCTACACATCACCAATGGCATGCTAACGTTGATAACATTGCCAATGGAGCTTGGCCTTTCGCCGTATGCAGTCTGAGTTGAGCTGTGTGGTTCGCAGCAGTGGTGTAGTCTATCTACGTGATGCAGGTACAGGTCGTGTACCCACTCAGAAAGTGAAAGGATTTCAGTTCGTCCACATTACATTACATTACAGTCATTTAGCAGACGCTTTTATCCAAAGCGACTTACAATAAGTGTATTCAACATAGGTAGGGAACGAAAACTACTAATCACCAGAAGTTTTAAGTACATTTCCTGCAAAAACAAGCAACCAAGAGTATACCTAGCGCTAAGGTAAAAGTGCAATATATCAGCTACCTACGTTCAAACTTTTTTTTTAAATCAAATGAGCACGAGCTAAAACAAATAAGTGTATCGACTAAACAAGATCCAATAAAACAATACAAGAATAAAACAAGAGTTCGTACAACTAGTTAACAACAAGTAGGCCAGGCAAAGAGGAAGGATAGTGTTTCCTGAAGAGGTGGGTTTTCAGCCTGCGGCGAAAGATGGGCAGTGACTCTGCGGTCCTGACATCAGTGGGAAGTTCATTCCACCACTGTGGGGCCAGAACAGAAAAAAGTCGTGACCGTGTCGATCGACCAGAAGTAATTTTGTTTCACGAATAGGGCCTAGCAGGTAGAGTACAACTGTATTACAATGTGTAAAATGTGTTGCAAGGAAAGGCATCTCTCTTCTCCCCCATTCACAGGTCCATAATTCACTCTGTGCTCTGTCTGTGTTACAAAGTGCAGAACCTGGGGGCAGAACCTGGGGACATGGGCTTTTGAGTTTAGCTATGACTCATGACCTTGAGCTGACATCACCTGCCAGAGAACGCAGATGCTTGTCCAAGTAGCTTTGTGAGTTGAAAACGAGCTAACGTTAATATGAACATGATGATATGAAACAAAAGCAAGCTACATTATTTCAGTGTTTTTGTGAGGCCCTGAAGCTACTCCTCGGCGTCGAATGACGGTGACTGAAGGTCACAAACAATTTAGCAGATATTAACAGCATACAAATTACATGTACTGCCATATCTCGTGTAAATAATGTGTGTGCGTGCGTGTGTGCAATAATGAGTATTTGTGACAGAACTGCTGGAATGTTCGCTGTTATGCTGTTATTAAAAACTAATATTCAGAGAGATATATATATCTCCATTATATATCTCCATTATTGGTAATAATACTTGCACTCTTAATTCCTAATCTAATCCATGCTTTGCACTGAATATTTTCAGCTGATAAACCTGTGCTCCAGGGGCTGTATATTCATAAAACATCTAAGGCAAAATGTACTGTATAGCTCCTAACAGGATGTTAGATGGGATATTTTTGGGGTAAAACAAAAATGTTTTTGTTAAATCTGTATATTCTGGCAGTAATCATTGCTAGAGTGTTTTCTTTTTTTCCCCCAGTAACAGGGTTCTCCCATCTCTCCAGCTCTTTAGTAAACAAAAATAAAACCATTTCAGATGGGTTGAGGTCATCCTTTTATGAATAGAGCTAATTTATGTTCAAGTTACAATTTTGTCATTTTTTGTTTCATCACTCCCAGTTTCACTTGTTGATCCTGTATCCTGTATAATTTCTCTCTCCGGATTGGAAAGAAGTATGACCTGAAAATATATTTTCTGTTTACTAAAGAGCTGGAGACAAATCGTTAATTACATACATCCATACACATTGTGCAGAAAACGGCAATTTATAATGAATGTAATTATGCATTTGAACACCATCAAACTACTGAAGGAAGACCTTGGAATAAATAAAAAAGTATGGAGGTGGAGGATAACATTTGTTCAGGACCCCTTTACTGAGCAAACACTCCACTGTATATCTACTATAGCAATGATTAGAGGTAACTAACACTTATTTTAACAGCAACAACAACAACAAGAAAATCATTTAGGCTACACCACCTTTAACACGAAATCAGTAGAAAATCAGTCCAAAGCGTATAACCCCTCCCCAGCTGCACTTGGCTGTTGATACCACACATCCAGTCTTTCAGAATGCCCTCGGTTATGTGTGGATGCATGTACTGTGTAGCAGTGGTTCCTTGGAGGTGTTCCAGAGGGTGTCCCCGCAAAATGAGTTACCATGGCTATTTAAAAAGAGCAGATATACAAATAGCAGATATACAAGCTCACAGCGCGTCACTTCGTGCCGCGCTGCAAGCTTGTACATCTACTATTTTTGAACGTTTTGGAAAAATCTTGAAAGTGTTTGGAACATTTTGAATAATTTTGATTTTTTTAATCATAAATCTTCTCTCTTTGGGGTCCCTGGCACAAAGGCTTTGCAGATGGGTGTCCGTGGCCAATAACATATCATTTAGGTGGTTCTTGACATGAAAAAGTTTGAGAACCACTGCTGTATTATAGGCCTATGCGTTAGTGAGTGTGGGGGTGCTTATGTGTGGACGAGCACACGGGAAGGAATCATCACAGTACACAAACACTGTCTACTGCACCACGACGCAAAAACATTTTCATGGCAAAGCATTCAAATCTGCCTAAGTTACAAAGTGCAAAATAATTGTCACAGCTGATTTAGAGGCAGCCCTATAAACCTAATTGGCGCGTGCAGGGTTTTAGGCTGCAAGGAAATAGATGCGCGCTGATGATAATCAGGCAGAAATGAGCACAGTGTCGCAGTCACAGGTGCTAAGCTCTCAAATACATGGGCAAGGGCTAGCAAGCTGACTGTATTGATTAGCGAGCACTCTGACACACAATCAGCCTTATATACAGCATTGGAATTAGCCACACCTGTATCCACTCCTCGACTCTGCGGCGTGGTCAACTAATCATCATCACACACATTCAGACTTCTGTTGGGTTGGGGGGGTAGGGGGGCTTTGATTAATGATCAGATTGATTGGGATCGCCGTGATTTTCTAAAGTTCACAGGAATTAGTTTAGTTTCAAGTTTTGTCTTTCACTTGTTTCAAGTGTCTAGTTGGTTTGCGCTTGTTTTTCTTGTTTCGCGGTTTAAGGAAAGGATTTTTTAATTATTATTCATTATTGTGGTAGCACTGGTCTTGGTATAATTTATAGGCTAATTGAAGTGCATCCAAAAGAAGAGCCTGAGCTACTGCTCACGTTGTCAAATTCCATCCATGAAAGAATGGTTCACGTGGAAGACACAGAAGCGCATGGTCCACGATAACCTCCCTCCTTGCATGTCGACATCTCTGAGTCTTCACGGGAGTGCTACAGCACAGCATCAGCTGCGTGGCTGACACCTGACATGTTTAGGTACATTTTTTAGTCCACCTTCAGGGGTCTTCAACAGGGGGTCCTGGACCCCTAACGCAGTCTCCAAATCTTAGTTTGATTGGAACTATTTTTTGGTTACATTAACCACTTGAACCCTAGCATCCCTATTTTGAGGGGAACATTAGCCGAAAATAGCAGATCTGCAAGCTCACAACACCTTGCAGCGTTAGGTTGGGTGTAGAGGGAATAAAGAGCAGACCAAGTACATAGTTAAAGGTCAAGTTTACTCAGTATTGACAGTTTAAGTGGTTAGATGTCTGAAAATACACATTACCATGAATCCAAAAACATTAATTTACACAACACTGATTATAGTGCTGTCAAACAAGTCTATGAAGCTATCTATGAAATCTATGAAGAAGTTGAATATGCAACACAATTTTATACAATATGTAGTGGGGGTCCCTGCTTCATCTCTCTCTCAGCTAAGGGGTCCTTGGCCTGAAAAACATTGAAGATTGTTCAGTGGGAAATTATGACTATTGGGTGCAGAGAGGAAAGAGAATATCCGCAAATCTCCTATTTGGGTCGGAGGAGACGGTACAACAGTGGCGTAATGAGGATCCTGATAGACATCAGGCCGTGGTCATGTTACGTCAGGCGAGAGGGTTAGGAGGACTGAAAGAAAGGCACTGAAGTCCCTGAGACAAAGAGTGAGGCCAGGAAACAATATCCCACCCTGACCCTCTCTCTCTCTCTCTCTCTCTCTCTCTCTCTCTCTCTCTCTCTCTCTGACAAGCACATGGAATTGTAGGCATTACATTTAGTTTGACTCGGTTCCAAAGTGCAAGGCGTTGTGAGCTTGTAGATCGGCTATTTTCACAATGTTTGCCTCTTTCTTACTTTATATTTGACAATGTGGCCAATTTGGTATTAAAAAGGTCTTGAAAGTCCTTAAATTGACACTTTAGAAATGTGCAGATCCCCTGTATACACTTCTACTGTATTTTGGTTTGCTTACTGAAAACAATGTTGCGCATTAAGCTAATCCTCTGGGGACCCCCCAAAATAATTCGGGGAAACCCCGGGGGGTCCCGACACCCATTTTGGTAACCACTGGTGTACAGTATGCTCATAACCCCAAGTCCTCGTCTGAGAAATGTGCTTCAGCTGGACAGTATGCCCTCTGCTCTGCTTTGGCAGTGAGTGTACCAGCAGTGAGCAGACAAGTGTAACTATACTTCACTTGTCTTGCTCACTACTCACACGTGTGTGATGTTTGTCGTGGTTGCTGTTTTTAATGTAATTCTACAGTGAGTGAGTTGAGTTCCCCATGCCTGTGCAAAGCTTGTCCGTTCAATGGAAGTAACGTTGATAACAATGTTGTACTTACATCATGAATGTTAAATATGTCCATTGTGTGACATACTGTAGTCTGTCTGTGTTTTTTTATTGGTGGGTGATTTGTGATAAGGCACAGAGCACAAGTATTGCATTCTATTATAATACACATGACAATAAACTTGAACTTGAACTCGAACTTGACTCTCCGCTGCAGTATGTGTCGTGGTAATCAAATATTGAATATGCAGCAATCTCTGATTTATTTGTGTTACCTCACGTGGTCACAGTTCAGTTTCGTTTATTAAGTATGGCAGGAATTCACAGTTTCATCAGGCCACATGTTGGCTAATAGCTTCTATCAACAGTTTAGCATGCAACGTCATAATTTGCTTTGACAGGTCTGTCATATTATGTACTGGAGCAGGGAGAGGTTTTGGAGTTATTTGTTTTGGCTTCAGGCTAAGTATTGATCAGCACTGTCACGTAGAACCACGTCTTGAATTTCCTACTGAACTGTGTGCCACAAGT
The DNA here is from genome assembly GCF_963454915.1 of Gymnoscopelus microlampas. Lineage (NCBI taxonomy): Eukaryota > Metazoa > Chordata > Actinopteri > Myctophiformes > Myctophidae > Gymnoscopelus > Gymnoscopelus microlampas. Next base: position 26,840,658 of record NC_139959.1, read on the forward strand.
TTCTGGCCTAAAACGTACTGTCTTCTACCAAGCCTTTGTTGCTTTTGTTGCATGCACGTGCACACTCATAATTCAGATAAAAAATAAATAAAAAAACAATAACAGGAAAATATTCACAATCTGCCAAAGTTGACGTACACTAGAGTACAAAGCACCACCCTTGAATAATTATCACAGCTGAATACTTTGATTTAAAGGCAGCCTTACTGCTAATTGGACCGTGAGATTTGGGGGGTGCAAGGAAATAGCTATAAACTCTGATGATAATCAGGCAGAAATTAGTCACAGGTGCCAGGCTCTCGAATACACAGGCGAGAGCTAGCAAAGCCGTTTGTATTGATTAGCTGCGAGCACTCCGACACACAATCAGCATTACATATTATCAGAGTTAGCCACACCTGTATCCACTTCTCGGCAATGCCGTGTGGTCAACTAATCATCATCACGGTATCCCCTGATACCGTGCCAACGGTAAAATGGTACTGTTGGCAAAACGGTGCCTGAACCAAAATGGTGGTTGACAACATTAGCAACATCATGGCAAAGTGCTGATTTAGTACATTAAAATGTGATTTCATAACTTTTTGTACAGTTGTGTACAGTATAATTGCAATGACAATGTGTTTCTCACAAAATCCCAAGGCATACCTGGTGTACACAACGGTGTGCCTCATCAGCAACACACCAATTGGGAACCACTGCCTTGGAGGATGGACAAACTAGGGCTGTTCAGTGGGAAATGTTGACAGGATGGAAGAGAGAGAAAACAGAAAATCTCCTATTTGGGTTGGAGGAGACAGGAGGACACAGTAATGAGGATCCTGATAGACATCAGGCCGGAGTCATGTTCCGTCAGTCAGGAGTGTGATGAGGACTGATGAAAGAGAGGCAGTGTAAAGTTTTTGAGACAAAGAGTGAGGGATGAAACAGCCAGACGGTTAAAGAATATCCCTGTCTGATCCTGTTTTTTTCTTTGTGTTTTTTCCTGTCTCTCTTGCTCTCCTTCTCTCACTTATTCAGTGTTGGGTATGCACGTGAACTCACCCCAAATCCTCATCTGAGAAATGTGCAGCAGCTTTGGCAGTATAACTTCTGAGTGAGTCTACCGGCAATGAGCAGACAAGTGGAGTGCGGTGTATTGTAGCGCCAGCATCGAGGCTACACAACAACAGCCGGCGAAACATGAGAACTCCACCATCCCTGTCTACAAACAAGACGGGGACAACGGAGGTAAGACTCTGTATCCTCACAAGAGAACTGTCCCTCTCTTGCCCCTTTGTGGCGTATGCGTATCGGAGTGTCTGGCCGATGCTTATCTCCGCTTGCGTCTCGATGTCCCCCCCCCCCCCTCCCCCCCCCCACGTGGGGACAAAGGGAAGAAAGCTGGTGGTACTGTAATGCAGAGAAGGCTCAAGGGAGAACAAGTGTTAGGCCTCCTACGGTCCTGGAAGGCCTGGTTGTGTTAATTGCAAATAGGCCCAGTAAAAATGGAGCGCTGTTAACAGAACCGGTTTGGCTTGGCCTGATATTACTGTACCTGGCAACAATTACGCTTTGATTAGAGAATCCTGTTTTCCTTTGTTTGTTTTGCCTCCTTTGATCATGCGTGATATGTCCAAGGATAAGATATTATTAGGAATTCTAAATTGTATTTACAGTGTTTGTTTGTTTGTTTCATGTGAAAAGACTACTGTTTTAGGTCACGTTGGAAATGTTGAATATGGAAATCTGGCTTTGTGTTTAATTCTGCTATGTTGTGGTAGATGGTGGAGGGGAATGCACAGAGGACTGGGAGTAGCCCCATTTGCACACCGCACTAAAACCATGCAGAGACCCTGGGGAGGTCATTATGAGGAAGCTGTTTGCAATCTTCCACATCTGTAATTAACATATATGATGCTGATGACTTACTCCAGCATTTAACCACATCTATATTTGACACAGTCAAAGTTAGTACCATCACAAAAAAAAAACACAACCAAAAACTAAAAAATCATAAACAAAATAATGGCTCTGAAATAGGCTTTATCACCAACCAACACAGACCCCAGTATTATGGCCAAATGAGCTTCGGAGCACGTCCGAAACTCTGAGGCGCAAAAACGAAGCTTTGATTTGTTTTGATGAAACCTCATTCCTGCAGGGGGTTTTGAATAGCAGGAAAACATGATGGGAATGAGTGCAAGATATACCGCCTCTCTGTCCGAAAATCCTTTTGTGAGGAACCAGCTGCAGCGGACAGTTTTGACTTCACGGGCGCATATTTGCACGGCAACGCGGCGTGAATAAAGAACCATTTTGGTCGCTTTGATTCACCTCTTTTCCAACGCCCCGGCACACAGGAGGAGCCACAGAAAGAATGGAAGGAAGGGAGAGAAAATGAAAGAAAGAAGCCGAGCGAGAGAGAGAGAGGAAGGAGTGTGAAAGGATTGCAGCACTGCAGCGGAATGAATGTATGAGACACGTTGGTTCACCAGCACTGTGAAGGCAGATTGCTGAGCTAAATGTGTGTGTTTGTGATAAGGCATGCGCAAGTCTTTCATCTGAAGCAGAAAACATGGGGCGAAACGGTTGATCTTTCAACACAATCACACTGCTCTTCCCCCTAAAAAGAAAAGCGGTGATAGAAAGGAAAGTGTCTCTTTTTTTCACACGCTCATGAAGCAAAGGAATACATGTATTTTCCTGTTCCCATCCAAATGCAGCAGGGCAGTTACCAGTCCTTTTGATAGCATCATCTTGTTGCGAAACAGTTGCTCCCCAGTCACGCTAGTTTGTGTTATTTTCTTTATGTGCAAATTGGAGGGAACAGGTGTGTGTGTGTGTGTGTGTGTGTGTGTGTGTGTGTGTGTGTGTGTGTGTGTGTGTGTGTGTGTGTGTGTGTGTGTGTGTGTGTGTGTGTGTGTGTGTGTGTGTGTGTGTGTGTGTGTGTGTGTGTGTGTGTGTGTGTGTGTGTGTGTGTGTGTGTGTGTGTGTGTGCGTGCGTGCGCGCGGCATCTGCGTGCGTGCGTGGCATCTGCGTGTGTGTGGCATCTGCATTGCCAGTTACTGTTTAATTCAGTTATTGGGAGGCAATCGTTGAAACACTCCAGCGAATGCCAAATCGTTCAGGATACGGTCTCATCCTTTAGATATGTCGGTCCCCCTTCCTTGCCAAGTTTCTCACAGCGCAGAGGGAATACGCACAAGTTTGATGTCATGGGCAGGGAGCCTAACTCATAAATGGACAGGCGGCAATACTCTGGTTTGTTTAATCCTATCATATGGTGGATAGTACGGGTCCCGGTGGGTGGCTGTTGATGCATATTTAATGTGGTGCTGTACACAGTCACATTTGCAGATTCAGCTTAAATGGGTGGAGGGGGTGGGTGTGGGGGTTGTTGCTGAGTTGTTTTAATGCCACGGTACCCAAGCCCCTGAAACTGACATGCGGGGAAATGCATTCAGGGTCAAAATAGATCCATTAAGAAATTCCAATGCCTCTATTAGTACACACTAGTGCATACAATACGACCACATGGACAGTAAGCGCAAGCAGTAAGTGAAACAGGAGTCCACTGAGGATGACTCAGTACAAGGGAATATTTCCAGTGAAGGTCAAAAATAGTTGTATGAGATGGAAGCAGCAGGAGTGAGTCGATGTATTACTCTCAGCGACGGTGACCACAGGTTAACCTGCAACAGCTCACAGTCCACTCTCTCAAGGACAAGGTCAAATAACCTGCTGTCCGCTGCCAAATATAGCCGCCCTCAGCTGGTCGGCAACGCAAGGAGTTGCGAGACGATTGCTTCTTTTTTGTCGAACAATATCCACGATGGAAATGCATTTGCTGCACCCATGTATTAAGGGAATGAACAGGTTGAAAAAAATACATATATGCGCCTTCACACCTCCTTTCAAGTGGAAATAACTGACACAAATTCCTCCGTTTTGCCTAGCCATTGTTGTGTGGTAATGTAAAACAGCTAGTACTTGCCAGAACCTCCTGCCGTTTGTCGTGTAACGAGCCAAGCCCCTGACAAACATAAGGTAACAGCTGGTCTGAAATCATTCCCACACACAAGTAATTTGCAAATGGGAAATGCTTTCACGGTGCTCGCGCTCGCCGACATAAAAAGACCTGCAGGCCGTTTTTGATGCGCGCGGGGCATGCAGTCGAAAGCCGTTTTCTGTCTGAGGTGCTTTTGAAGTGGCGCAGGGTTTCAGATGTTAATGTTTTCCAGGTTTTGCCGGGTGTTTTCCGACAGGGTCGGCGGGGTTAACGGGACTATGTTCTGTCTGGTTCTGTATCTAATCCAGGGGATTGTGGTGGTCAGCCAGGGTTCTGGATGAAGGGAAGCAGAAAACAAAACAAAAAACTGACGGAAAGCGAGGAGAGCGAAGATGAATGGGTTTGGTCTGAGCGCAGAGACGATCTCTAATCATGTGCCAAATTCTCATTGCGATTTAAAAAAAGAAAAGGACAGAAGAAAAACAACCTGGACATCTCCCAACCCCACCCCCCTACCCGGCCTCCAAGTTTGCGAGAAATGTTTGAGGTGAAAAGTGTGGACATTCCTACATTACTTCTTTGGTTGTGGGGTCAAGATAGCTTAGCCGTCAGTTTCATGACAGGTGCGAGGCAGAAGTTGCATATTAATGGAGGAGACAAAGGCCGGCTATTTTGGGGGGAAGAATCCAGCAGAGCTTTTGTGAGGGGGGGGCTAACAGAATCTTTCATTATAATGCTGATACAGACCAAATGGGAGCCTGGAAAACAAACTCACCGAGGAAGGAGGCTTGCCTACTCAGGAATTTACATTGATATAGCAAAGAAAAGGGCAGTACCCCTCTTTCTCTCTCCCTCTCTCTCTCTCTTGCTATCTGCCCCCCACCGCCCCACCCCCCTTCTCAATTGTTCGGCGGCTCCACGGCTTCATCAGCAGTTTCTCTCCATTTGAGGAAACGTGGGATTATGCAAGAGTCCAGCGATGGTTAACTCGCTCCTCCAATAACTCTGTTGTCGAGCACTCTTGTCTTTAAGTCTCCTGGCTGCTGAGCATGTATATGTGTGAAGCCTGTAGCAACCCAGCCCAACAGTCATTCTCTGACAGGCAGCACTGTCAGCACACACACAAGCAAGCACGCACGCACGCACACGCACACACACGTGCACACACAGTATAAGATATGTGTTTATAGTCAAGGTCAACTATAACAAAACATTACACCTGTGTGAGAGAGAGGGAGAGAGGGAGAGAGAGAGAGAGATGTGTTTGTCATTCTGTAAATGGCGCACGTGAGCGATACATAATATATAATGGAGTGGCCTTGAGCAGTAGAAGAGCCTGGGGCACAAATGTCAGTTTCACTGTGAAGACGTCAACACCGGAGCTATTGTGTGGAGAGTTCCTTCCATACGAAAGCATAAGTTCAGTCTATTTAATGGAGCGGTCGATTATTGGGACTATGTATATCTACTCATTGTGTGTGGTGTTGACTGCAGTTCGTTCACCACAACCAACCACCCCCTACCTCGAATGGAATTTGTACATAATAGAGTATTGCCTTCACAAGTGCATTACATTGTACATTTCTTTGTTATGAATGGCCCGTTTCAAATAAAAGGCAACACGTGTAACAAAACGGTTGTCGCATGGTTATGACAAAGAGGTTTTTTGTCATATAAGGAAGATGTGCTCTCACATGATTATCAGGAGTCAAAATGAAACCATTTATTGAAACGTTTCCTAGCGTATCAAACTCGAGCGGAATTTCTGTGCACAAAGTGGAGTTTATTCGTTCACTGAATAAGTCTTATGTGTGTGCCACCCTGGGAATTTATCTGCCGCTATCATGCTAAAACACATTGAATTCTGGGTATCTGTGAGTGAACTGTCTCTGAACCCTTTGTGTGTCATCTGTGGCGCTGAGCTGTACTTCCAGTCATCCCACTGTTTCTGGCTCCTGGAGGAACTCACACTATTCACAATTCATTTTTTCCCCCTACCATTTTTGGTAGCAGATTACATCTTTCAATCTCTTCTCAGGGGATTCGATTAAATATATGTTCCAGACAGGACAATGTTATGGTCCAAGGTGTCAATTTAATGCTTGCTATAGGCCATATAAACCAATCCAAACTACAAGGGTGGCATATGATTAGAGAAGACAAGAGTCTTCTTCTTCCTCCTATATTTCATATGAAAAAAAAGAGGAAAAAAGTCTTAAGTGTAGGTTACTTTTTTAACATGAATTCATTCATTATATTACATTAGTTAATGCTAAATAACGAGGTTGGTGTTAGCAATGTGCTATACTTTCCTGACAAGAATGACCTTCCAATATGAGGTGTGATGTGACAAAAGGACACTACACAAATCAACTCTTAAACATTAATGTATTGAATTGTATTCAAACAATCTCTACTAATAACCATCAATTGCTTTCGTGCCATATTCACTATGTCGCCATGACTCGGATAGTGTTCTTTTCCATGTTCCCTTCCGTTGTGTGTTTGTTTCCAATGCTAAAGCCCTCTGGTTTAATTGACAGACTTGTTGATGATCCCCCAGGCACACCCTAGTAGTCATCCATTAAAACACAATGTTTACTCTGCCCAATGCAAATAGACCCACTGTTACATTCGTGATGTATCTCACCCCATTTAATAATGCTATTAAACTTTATTGTGCAGTGAAAAGACTGCACTCATGGCCATTAGTGCCAGTGCAAGAAACCAAGTGTGCAGTAATTTGCACCACATTATCACCCCGTTGTATTTTACTGTCGATATGATGACCTCAACATGGTGGACGACTTGAGGCCTGAGTTATACGTAGTTGCATAGAAAATAGCATATCTGCAAGCTCACAACACATCACACTGCGAGGTGTTGTGAGCTTGTAGATCTGCTATTTTTTTGTGCCACGCCGGCGCGCATCCAAGGCAGGCATTATTATGCCGGCTTGTGACGCATTGGGTTTATTCAGAAAGGAGACTCCGACTTTTGGTTGCACGCAACCGTGCACCACGCGTGCGGTTCATTTGTGAATGAGTGACTGCTTTGTCACGATGGATTTCCACTCGCCATAAAATATGAAGGGTTTTGATTGATGGAGTGCACTGAAAATCAAAGAATTAACGGGATAACGCCATAGCTCCCGGCGAGAGACCCTATAAGTTAATTCCCCTTATGGAAATGGTGTGACAAAGCGGTGCAGACAGCGAACAACATCTCGTCCTATCTGTCTGCGCGGGATGTCAGCTCGCATTACACCTCGGCAGCTTCATGCCCCGTGGCCTATAACCAACCAACCAACCAAACCAAACGAACCAACACAATCTGCCTGGCAACATCTTATCCAGAGCGTGGCAGATAAGCAAAGGGGGGGATGCGCTGGGTGGTCGGTCCTCAGGCGGGGGAAAGAGCAATGAAGGGGGGATGGGGAGAGGAGTGATGGTGATGGTGATGGGTGAGTGGCGGCTTGGGGGTGCTGGGGGTGCTGGTGGGGGGGATATTATGTTTAGGGGCAAGACTTTCATAACCTTGACCCCGTGTATGTATGTATGTTTGCAGTGGGGGGTGAGGGTGGAGGGAGTGGGTTGTGGGGGTCGCCCCGGCAAAGCAGTTGGTTCGGCTACGATAAGGAAAGCCAATACTGTAAGGGAGAGAGAAAGAGGAGAGATAAAGACTTGTGATTACTTAATCCCAAAAAAAAGGACAGGCTAGAAGAAGGAAGGATCTATAAGAGCAGAATGGAGGGCTCACACAAACCCTCTGTCTGTCTCTCTCTCACACACACACACACACACACACACACACACACACACACACACACACACACACACACACACACACACACACCCACACCCACACACCCACACAATGAGATTGATTGGGGATAGTGGGCCAGACAGGGCGAGGAGAGAGACCTGGGGAGGAGGAGGTTTGGGGAGGAGAAGGGATGGGGAAAGGGGGAAGATGGGGTGGCGTGATGGAGCATCATGGTGGATGTCCACATTATTGTCCTGGCAGCACAATCTTCTCCAATCTTGGCAGCGGGTAATGGAGGCACGGGGAGATACCAGGTGCTTGCTCGCCTCTCCGCTCAGAGAAGGCAGGACCACATGCCAAACGGAATTGGATGAACCTTTCATTGTTTGGCCTCCTCTCCTTCACGCCGCGGCCCGGCCGGGATGCCGTCGGAAGGGGGGGCCCTCCTGTTCGGAGATGCCCCTGAGGCAGTGGTGTAAAGTAACGAAGTACATTTACTCAAGTAACATTTTTGAGGTACTTTTACTTTACTGGAGTATTTCCAATTGTTTATCTATACTTATACGTATTACTTATTTGAAAACTTAAGTTACTAGTTACTTTACAGATATAAATTATTATGTTATAAAACATTCATTAGCCCTATTTTATACCTAGGCTATTTGAAAATAGCCGATCTACAAGCTCACAACGCGTCACATCGCGACGCGTTGTGAGCTTGTAGATCTGCTATTTTCAAACATTTTAGTACTTTTACTTTTGTTACTTTAAGTACATTTTGATACCAATACTTTAGTACTTTTGCCCTGAGGACAAAGCAAGACGAGCAGGTTACAGCATAGTGATTGGATGAAGCGTTCCGGCTGTGTAAGTCATGTGCTTATCCCAATCAAAGACACGGGGACGGCCCTTAAGTCGTCAATGCATTTCTAATGGCAGCGTGATTAATCACCCTCCATCACTCACCCTGATTACAGTCATCCTTCCACCACCCAACATGCACACACAGAGAGAGAGAGAGAGAGAGAACAGGGAGAGAGATACGGAGAGGGAGAGATTTGCAAGGCACGTGTAGGGAACGAGAGAGAGAGAAGGAGATCATGTGATTAATAATCTTGTCTTTTATTAAGCAAACAGAGTTAATTGTGTTTGGACGTCTGAGCGTATAGAGCGAAACAAAGGCAATAGACAAACTGCCCTGGAGCAGATTATTGTCCATTAGATGTGTTTGGAGGACTTTGGTCAGACCCAAAAGGATTAGAGCCAATTCAGAGACAGAAAGGAGGGATTTAGTAGAGAACTCGTGAGCTGTGTGTGTGTGTGTGTGTGTGTGTGTGTGTGTGTGTGTGTGTGTGTGTGTGTGTGTGTGTGTGTGTGTGTGTGTGTGTGTGTGTGTGTGTGTGTGTGTGTGTGTGTGTGTGTGTGTGTGTGTGTGTGTGTGTGTGTGTGTGTGTGTGTGTGTGTGTGCGTGCGTGCGTGCGTGCGTGCGTGCGTGCGTGCGTGCGTGCGTGTACGTGTGTGTGAGCGAGCGCACGCTCGCGTTCGTACATGCGCGTGCACGTGTGTGTGTGTGTATGTGTGTACGTGTGTGTGTATAAAAGGCTTTGTTGTGACTCCTAAGCAGCGGACCCAGAACGGGGCTCATGTTGCCTGGTTGCTTGGTGACTCTGTTGCTAACAGTATTTGTGATACAGAAGACTATAATGAAATCTCTCCAGGCTCTAGTAGTGCACACAGAACACTGAAAGAGCTACACTGTTCACTTCATTGTAACCAGTGGCTCCTAATGAAGTTTTGCCTTTGTGGAAAAGAAAACACTGCAAGACAAAAAGGCATTGTCACTTGGTGGTGATGAAAGAGCACACCTCTGTACATCTACAGCCTACACCGAAAATGGCTACCAAATAGACCTGTGATACATTTTATAACATGCCATCTCTTCCAAATGATGCGTGTCATTTTTCCTGTCTCAAATTGCAAGGTGTTAAAGCTGTAATCCGGGACCTTTTTTTTATGAATAAAATGAGATGTCAGTAGTTGACAAATTAGACAACCTCATTACTTTTGTCAAAGTATAGATACTTGTGGTCAAATATTACTCAGTCAAAATGTTACTTGAGTTAAAGTACTATTTGCTTGTATTCTTTTACTATAGACACATTGGTGTTTTGTTTTCACAATGTATTTACAGAACTCTCTGACACCCCTTAATTAGTTTACTGACTTGCTTGCAGAACCACAAAGCATGTAAACCCCTATAAAAGTGCAACAAAAAAAGATAGACATTGTAATTTGTTTATTCAGCGACAAACTCATTAAAGTATTAATTCTCAGCCAAGCAAAGCCTTTGATCAAGGAACGGCATTTCCTTTGCAGTATTTTCAAAGGTGGAAAAAAAAGTACTTCTAATCTGCAGTCATTGTAAACAATGACTTGTACTGTCCATCTCAAATGAGTTGAAACGAGTCTCTAGCAGTGACAGGTGTGAATTTTCGGCCTGGTCAAACTTGTATAGAATGTACTAGGCCGATGACCGTTGGGTACGCTGCCCATTGGGAACGCATGCCGTTCCCGCAAAACCTGTTGTCAGAGTATCCGTTGTTGTCTGTCTGTCTGTATGCAGGCCAAGTTTGAAGTCGATCTGTTGGACGGGTCTCGAGATTCCGTGCATTTATAGATAATAGATATTATTCGGGAATGACGCAAGTCGAGAACTATGCAAGTTGGGACCTCATGGCCCACCGGTTATGCAGTAAAGATCTATACATCACATTTCTGTATTTTGTGAGATTTTGAGGTTGAATTAAGTGATCTCTCAATTATGTTAGAGATTAAATTGTTATGTGTATAGGTTTTGAGTAGGTGTGTTGTACTGTATGTTGTGTTGAGTCTGTTGTGTCTCTCTCTACTTCAGTCATACCGATTTTCCATTCATCTGGCCAGCTCGTTTGTGCTTTCCACACCAGCGTCTTTCTTTAGCACGTCCACATAGGTAGGTGTGGGACGTGACGTCCTACTGATCCGTGCCCGTGTGGTGGATCCCTGTACAGTACAAGCTTTTTGGCAAGGAGTTCTCTGTGTCGGTGACAATGACTGGCTGGTCTCATCCTCCTGACTGCTATCTTCTCTGATACACACACTGTACAGACTTTTGTTGGTAATGTGTTCGCCCTGTTTGTTGTTGAGTACCACTCATAGCATTCTGGTGTAGTAACCATCCAGGGACTTCTGTAGGGCCTGCGACAGTGTCTAGCACTCACAGCCGTAAAGGAGAACGGATTCCACAGAAGCAGAGAAGAAACTAATCTCTGTGGAGTTGACCCATGCGCCCAGGTATTTAAAGTCACTGACCTCCTTTAGAATAGTGCCTTCTATTGTTGTCAGGGGTGGATATTATAGGTTATGACCTTGGTTTTCTTGGCGTTTAGCATGAGGCACACTCTAACTCCACTCTAGTTAAGAGTATGTGTGTATGTTGTGCATTGGTGGGGAGTAGCTGTTACAGTACAGTAGCTAATGTGGATTTAATAAATAAATAGTATTTTATCCTGCGTTCAGCCTTTAAAGCGTGTTTGGATAGTTTTCTCGTCACACCTCCGCAGTGCCAGAGGCCGTGCCGACCGATGACCATCCTCTGCGCTTTAAAAAGCCTCAGAAGACCTTGTCTCCCGTATGAAAGGCTGTCATTAGCGAGGAGGGAGGAGGCCGCTTCCCACAGACGGCTACCCCGAAGGTAGGAGGAGCAGGGAGGAGAGTCTATTACAGCTCCTGTCATGGTCCGTCTCTGCCCCGGGGACATATCATAAAAGCTCTGACCCCTTACTCTCACCCCTCTAACACCAAACACCCTCCACTGTCCTCTTGGCCGGGGCCTTCTGGGTGGCCGGCCGGCCGGCCGGCGCAAAGCCATTTTCATTTCAGATCGCTCCTCCCTGTCTTTAGCTTTATCCACCTCACCTTATTACCTCTGCTCGTATCTCCTCGACTGCTGTCCTCGCCACATGTCCGTCCGATAAGCGAAAGACGTACTACTGTGCAGGTGCTTTTGATGGGAGGTCTTTGTGTGAGTGGTGCATGTGTGTGTTTGTATCTCCCTATTTTGGTAATTTGATTGATTGATTGAATCATTTATTAGTCAGAAATGTAAACAGCACGTGGTACAGTGGACGTTAAAGCTAAAAGGATAACACAAAAAAGTCATGGGGACTTGTTTCCATTGTGGTCCTACGGTATGCATTCAATTCATCAACATAGCATACAAATTCAACACAATAATACTGTACATGTCATCAACAAATACAAACACTAGATACTGTATGTACAAAAGGAAAATTACATTTACCTTCCCTTTTGGTCTCCTGATAAAATAGCAAAGATTGCGGATCTACAGATTACTTTTTGAGCTTGTAGATGTAGCGCGTAGCCATTTTCATGCCATACGACAAAGTATCAAATAGGGTTAACGCCACTTCTTAATTTTCCTAATTAGTCGCTGCGTTCATTAGCGACGTCAAGAGATTAGACGATTGCTCGATCAGGGCAGACAGATTGAAGATGTGAACAGCAACAAGTTAACAACAAGAGAAACAATAACAACTATAATCCTCACACATAATCAATGTTTTTTTTTTTTTTCATTAATTGACCACATGAAACCTACCATCCCTGTTCTGACTTCTGGTCATGTCACGATAGGTGAACATTCAATGAAAATTGGCGAACATTCCACAAAAACAGTTGGTCTGCAAGCTCATTGGGAGCTTGTAGATCAGCTATTTTCGGTAGAGATTAGGTGTAGAGGGAAAGGGGAAGGAACCAAGTATAGAGCCCCCTGGGGGACCCCGGTCAACAAAGTAGGGTTTGTTGACTTTTTATGGCATGGCTCCTGGGGGCGAGTTGTCTAGAAGAGCATTTGTGTGTGAATCCGTCTGTCTGGGCCCCCACTGGGCCCATCAGCACTACATTTCTTGTACCTGCTGCCAGTTTACCATGAAAGGAGATCCCATTACGTTTGAATAATGTTTTACATTTTGTGAATTCATGATCTCAGATCCACCATCCACCTGCTGTCCCGATCCCATATTTGGGTAAGACCAGTGGTGGAAAAGGTACTCAAATGTTTTACTTAAGTAAAAGTATCAATACTGCAATGTAGAAGTAGCCTACTCTGTTACTAGTAAAAGTCCGGAATTCTAAATTTACACTAAAATTATTGGTATCAAAATGTACTTAAACTACCAAAAGTCAAAGTGTTACATTTTTGAAAATAGCAGATCTACAAGCTCACAACGCGTCGCGATGCAACGCGTTGTGAGTTTGTAAATCGGCTATTTTCAAATAGCCTAGGTATAAAGTAGGGCTGAAGTGGTTAATGTATGTTCTATAATGTAATAATTTATATCTGCAAAGTAACTATAGTAACTAAAGTTTTCAAATAATTGTAGTAGAGTAAAAGTACAATATTTGCCTCTGAGATGTAGTGGAGTAGAAGTAAAAGTACAGAAAATTGGTAATTGTCTATCTGTTGTGGAAGTACAGTACTTGAGTAAATGTACTTAGTTACTTTACACCAACAATATGATGTCATAGATCCACAGGGAAGTCATGGACATCATTAGACCCCTTTCCTTTTTTTGTGTGTGAATATTTTACACATTTTTGTGAATTCATAATCTCAGCATGCACCATCCCTCCATTTTGGGGCAAGACTGACATCATCAATATGAGGTCATCAATATGATGACATTAGTATGACATCAGAGATCCACAGGGACTCCGTATTAGACCCTGTCTTGTTTCTTTCTTTTTTCTTGGCATTGCGTTCCCTCCCACACGTCCCCTGTAACATCGACAAGCCCCGGAAAATACAAAACTTCTACCACTTAGATTCCAATGACGTTTTTAAAGCAAACAAACGAGGGAAAAGAAAGCCCATGGCCCTCAGGTATCCATGGTTACCTTGGCTTTATTGCTGTTTGTCTAGGACAGCACATGCAATAAAAGTGGGAGAGGAATGACTGGGCAATGGGTGTAACAGCAGCGGTATGTCCCAACCGCAGGTATCAGGAGGCTGAAGGTATGTAGGAGACTAGAGGTCACTCCAGGCTCCCGCCTCGCCTCTCTTCTCTTCTCTTCTCTTCTCTTCTCTTCTCTTCTCTTCTCTTCAGCACATTTATGTTGGTTTGCGTGTTTTTATTACCCAATGTTCATTAGAACTGATTGGTCAGCCAGCGTTTCCCATTAAGATTAAGAAGAGAGTGTCAGGATCTCAGGTTATGTTATTAAAAAAGAAAGAGAAGGAGGGGGAAAAAGCCCAAATGGAAAATTAAGTGTCTCTCGCAGCAGGCTTGATCAGGCTCAGCCACTCACGCAGTGATAATGAAATATGCAGGGAGGGAACTCATCCGTATGGTGGAGGAGAGCGGAGGATAGGGGCGAGGGAAAGGAGGAGAGCATGCCATTTTCGGGCCGTGCCGGAAATCGAAAAAGTCCCGTTGTCAAGCCTCGAGCGGCCAGCGATTTAGCACCCGCAGTCCAGCTACGCTTCTCCGCCAGAGGAGGAGGAGGAGGAGGAGGGGAGGAGGGGGGGACTAGAGGGGTCGGCTGGCCCTCCTCTTCATCAGCTGTGTCCATCCATCGCCTCCCCTTCCCCTCCATCTCTCCTCCGCTGAGGCACCGGCCGGGCGTTAAATGAAATAAAGACGAGAAATAGGTTTACACCTCCGTGGTCGCGGTGGGGTGACTGGGGCGGAGGAGGCTCATTATCTCCTGCTGGTGCGCGTGCGTGTGTGTGTGTGCGTGTGTGTGTGTGTGTGTGTGTGTGCTTCAGATGGATGGCCCACTTGGACTCACACACACACACACACACACACACACACACACACTGCACAGCCAGGCACATAAACACACATGGAGTGAAGACCGAGGTGTTGTTCACCGCTGAAAGAAGAGGCATCTGGAGAACATTGAAGAGAAAGGATGGGGTTTGTGATCTAGGAACATGATCTAGTAACATCCTCATACTTTAACTTTCACATAAATCACGGCGAAATTAATGTAAAACAACCCCCCATCTGTCACTCTGTGCTCCTTGTATTGTACTATAAGTAGACGTACTGTAGGAGTCATCAAGCATTACATTACATTTCATTACAGTCATTTAGCTTTTATCCAAAGCGACTTACAATAAGTGCATTCAACATAGGTAGGCAAGGAAACTAGTAATCACCAGAAGTCTTAAGTGCATTCTCTTCTAAAACAAGCAACTAAGAGTACACAAAATATCCCTTACATTTGGGCCAGTTGGGCCCATCTTCCCAACTAGTTGGGTCTATTAGGCTCTTATCAGCCTTTTCTTTCTGTGATTCAATCGATTTTCTTACCTTTATTTCAAGTAGTCACAGAATATTTATCTCCAGTATGATCGATCCCCTGATGGTTGCTAATCACAGATGGTTTCACTGTGCTTCCGCGAAGCACAGTGCGACCTCCCGTTCGCCGTTGAAAATAGCATGTCTCGCCAAAAATATAGTAAAACACAGGAGCGGAGATACAGGCTTTTTTCCAAATAAATTTACCAGGAAGTGAATGGAGCAGTAAATCTTGGAATCACGTTATCTCCTGGTTCTGTGTGCAAAAAAAAGATATATATTTGTTTCTTTAAAACACACAGAGAGTCGTCAAAGTCGTCCTTGGCAGTGAATGAGTTAAGGGGGCTGGGCCGGGCTTTTAGACTCTTTGTCTTGTTAATGCTATATTGAGTCTGAGGTGAGTTCACAAAAGCTGCAACACATCTTCAGCTCACTGACATTTCCCGGTGTTAAGAAAAAGGAGAAGATATTGCTATAGGGGAGAAAAAAAAGATTAACAATGACAGTTTAAACAGTGCATTAAAACGTTTGCAGTCGCAGGTGATAGTTCCGACGTGAGCTCATCGGGGAAAGAGTCTCTGTCGCCACCGGGAAGGGAGGGAATGAAGTCCCACAGGAGTTCTATACGGGCAGGGAGCGTGACGATGACATGCCACGGTGCTCATTGTTCAAGTGTCCCCCCGGGGCCTACAACTTCCTGGCGTCACCCTAATAAACGGTCCCTCCCCGGCCGTGAGCCATCGTAACACGCCCTGTAGTTTTAGGTTCTGCCCTGACCGGCGCTGGCACTAAAATGACTTTCATTCATGCAAACAAACGTGCACTGGGTCTGACAAATGGAAAGACGAAGAAGAACAAAACATTGTCCAGTGGGTGTCGTTAGCGCAGATACATTTTGCCCTGTTGCACGCATGAAATTGGACAAACTCATGCATGTCAATGAGACAAATGTGTCGAAATATCAGACGTAGAAGCCAACCCCACACTGCAGGAATCACCCGTCTGTTCAAATATGATTGCTGTTAACGGACTGACCCACAAGCCACCACGGACAGAAATCGCATGGAAATTTTATGGAGATTTCCGATGAAAGGAAAGGGGCGATGTTTAAAAAATAAAATAAAAAAAAACTCTCTTGATTCATTATTTAAAAAGTCACCACTATTGAAGCCTGGAATAGGATTACTGCGTGTGCGTGTGTGTACAGTATGCGCGTTTCTATGAGAGACACACAGCTCAGTGATTCTGTTTATGCCTCTGAGGAGTAATTATCCCTGGCGTGGCCTGTCTTTGCACTATGGGCTTCTTCAGCCCTGGGACTCCACCGACTGTGGCAGCCCAGCTGGAGA
The DNA here is from genome assembly GCF_963454915.1 of Gymnoscopelus microlampas. Taxonomy (NCBI): domain Eukaryota; kingdom Metazoa; phylum Chordata; class Actinopteri; order Myctophiformes; family Myctophidae; genus Gymnoscopelus; species Gymnoscopelus microlampas. The sequence continues at coordinate 26,857,134 of NC_139959.1, forward strand.
GCACAATCCTTGGGGGAAAACATCACTGTGGCCCATGCTCTCTCTCTCTCTCTCTCTCTCTCTCTCTCTCTCTCTCTCTCTCTCTCTCTCTCTCTCTCTCTCTCTCTCTAGAGGTGCAGACCACTCTCAAATTAGAATAATGAGACAGAAAGCTGACCACACTCTTAAAGTTTAAAGTAATGTTTCATATGGCCCAGTGGGAAATATGTGGAAGTACACTATCACTCTAGCTTCTAGCACGAGACGGCGGTTAATCTCCATATATCTGTGCCAGCATAGTTTTCTCACTTGACATTGAACAGAGAAATCTGTGTCATTACACACGTGACAATAGTTTTCTAAAAAATTATCTCTCTTTAGTCTCTGCCTCGCTCCTTTCTCCTTCCTATTCACTTTTTTTCCATTTCAACTCGCTCCGTTTATGAATCCACGGTCATTGATTTTCCACAACAACGAGCATGAAGTCTATCAATGCTGCCGTCTCGAGATGAAATCAATCGACTCCGTCCCATCTCGAGTGGTTAAAAAATGAGAGCTGGCTTAGTTTTCATTATTAAAAAGTCTATGGCGTCCACTTACTGTGGCCACCAATCTCCACCGTGGCCTCGCCCGCAGCCCGCCTCAACAAGCTTAACCAGTGCGAGACACTATATGCACAGAAATGTCATTACGATGAGATGTGTTGAGATTCAGCGACAGTTTGGTTCAGGTTCGTCCCAATGCAAAAACAACTAGGTACTGGAATGGCTGGTTCTAACCATTAGGCCTACACTTTTTTACTTTTATTTGTTTATTTAGATTAATGAACAATACATATTAATGTAATATAAATACACCGGATTTAGCAAAGATGCTAATTTACAACTACTGGTCCTGACAGCCATCTAGTCTCGCTCAAGAGGTAGAGTAGCCGTTGGTATCCGGTTAAATCTCTGTCTCCTCCTGGCTTGGTTTTGAAGTGTCCTTGAGCAAAACAATGAAGCCCCGCCCGCTCCCGATTAGCACGTTGGCGTCTTGCATGCTAGTGATTGTGTGTATGAATGGGTGACTGTAACCAGTGGTGGAAAGTAACTAAGTGCAATTACTAAGTACTGTACTTAAGTACAATTTTGAGGTGCTTTTACTTTACTGAAGTATTTCCAATTTTCAATACTTGTACTTGTACTCCACTACATATCAGAGGCAAATTTTGTACATTTTACTCCACTACAATTATTTCAAAACTTGAGTTACTAGTTACTTTGTTGATTTTTATTATTATTACAAAACATACATTAACCGCTTCAGCCCTAAATGTACTTAGGCTATTTGAAAATAGCCGATCTACAAGCCCACAACGCGTTATGGTGCGACACGTTGTGAGCTTGTAGATCTGCTATTTTCTAACGACTTTTATACATTTGAAAACGTGTGAAATTGCACATTCTTCATATTGAGTACTTTTACTTTTGGTCCTTTAAGTATATTTAATGCCAATACTTTTGTACTTTTACTCGAGTGCATTTTGAATGCCGGACATTCACTTGTAACAGAGTATCTCTACATTGCAGTATTGATACTTTTACTTAAGTAAAGAAAATGTTGTACTTTTACCACCACTGAATGTAACACACATTGTAATGTGCTTGGGATGAAGGCACTATTCAAATTCAGACCAATTAGCGGTCCGTAACACAGTAAGACTGGGTTTTACTGTGTACCAAAGGCTTCATAATATGGATTGCACTTCTTACATTTCCTCTCTGGAGTTTGTTGTGGTGTGTGGCAGTAATGATGACGAATGCACAGATATGGTGGCAGCAGAACGCTGTAATTATTTTCCCTTGCAGTGGGGGTCTGACGTACCGATGCAGGAGGCATGCAGGTCAGGCCGCCCCCCCCTGCTGCTCTGGCCTGGCCAGTAGATGCACGGAAATTTATGCCGTGCTGTGTTATCTTGAGTACTGTGTCACAGCATCTATTCTCCTGTGTCTGTGACAAGTGATGGTGGTTTGTTTGTGTGAGTGTGTGCATGCGTGCGTGCATGCGTGCACGGAGTAGAAAAGCTGAGATGGCAATCTGGGGCACCTGCTGCCACACTGTGTGGGAAGGAAAGACAAACCTGCAATCAGCACGACTACTTTTCATGTAGTTCTTGGTTTGTGTGTGTGTGTGTGTGTGTGTGTGTGTGTGTGTGTGTGTGTGTGTGTGTGTGTGTGTGTGTGTGTGTGTGTGTGTGTGTGTGTGTGTGTGTGTGTGTGTGTGTGTGTGTGTGTGTGTACAGTATGCATTGCATGCATATGCAAATGCATTCTTCTTACTGTATGTTAAAATGTTGAAAGATTTATATATGGCTTAAAAACACCTGGAAGCTTGAGTTCTTGTGGGTCTGACACAATTTGCTTGGCCAACATTTCTTCTCACCTTTTTTTGTGTGAGCTAGCATTTGTCACACTGGCCCAGATAAAGACAATGATCTCCACTGCATGTGACATTCTAGAATGACCAATGCAACTCTTTCATTATATTTCATTGCAGTCAAGATCTTTGGTGAGTAAATCTCCCATAAGAAAATACAGCTCACTTCATATGTACTCAAGTAAAGTATCTGGTGTTAAATTGTATTTAAGTGTCAAAAGTACAAGTATCACAAGTAAAAATATGAAGACCTTTTCATAGTACGAACAAAACAGCCAGAAAGGTTGCCTACTTCTACTACTTCTCACTACTTTCAGAATATTGTAGCTTATTTTTCCACCATGTAGCAGGCTTGGCAACATCGCTACATTTCAGCGGCGCATCAACATACAAGAGCACAACAGATGAGTTCTGAGTGCAGTTCATCTATCACAAACCATTATTTGTATCTATTTCTGGGTCTTGAGTGGATGTTGTCCATTTACACCAAAGAAATAATTCACCTGGATTTTGTCATCTTCTCCATCTTCATTGACGTCAAACACATCATAAGAGCTTGTGCTCTTATCAACATTCATACAAACATGTAAACACTTCACCTTGCCAGCCTGCCTCTAATACTCTTACAGCACAGACACTTCCATGCCAATGACCCGTGATCAGAACACACTGACATATCTGCTTCCTTTTTCCGTAATATCAAAATCTAAGCCTGTGCACTATAAAGGACTGGCACAGAAATGATCCTATCAAACATCAAAATGCATGAATGCAGTATTAAGCAGGCCCTAATAAGTTACCATATTAGACTTATATGTCCATTGTTGTGTCCTATCACACAACAAACGTTGAAACGGTAACCATGAACATTTTGTTCAAGGCAGTTGTCACAGCCTTCTGGCCCCGACTTCAAGTCATTTCACTATTGTGGCCCCCTGCCTAATCTAGTTGAATACCTCTGATTTAAACCCTCTAGACTTAGTAAACTTGACTACATGAGTTGGCTCTGTACTTGGACTGCACAACGCGTCACAGCGTAGATCTGCTATTTTTGGCAAATGTTTCCCTCAGCATTAACAATGAATGTGTTTTCACTTTTGCAGACAAGAGAAGCATCTAAATTCTTGTTAAACAGGTCTCTCTGGTTCCGAATCATGTTTAAATCAATTATTCAGACAGTTTGAGAGGAAGGAATCTGGGCGTGTCTCTTGACGACCCTGTGTATGTGCAGTTTTGAAACAGGTGATAACCTATTCCATCCATCACGGCTTATAGCAACTCGGACAGCGTCCTCGTTGACATGCAAGTCCATCGGCTCGAACCTCAAGGCTGCTTTCGAGATGTAAAAATGTAAAACCATTCTTTATTCAGTTGAGAGTAAAACAAAATGAGTCCTCCACCTCCCCGTCTGGTCCATCCAATCTAGCGCTTACCTTAGAATAGAATTGATCCGAAATAATTAATAAAGCACATTTATTTGAGTCCTGTTCTTATACAATTTGGACATATTTTTTACTTTGCTGGAGTATAGCGCACCGAAGTCTGACGTAATTTACACATTCTACCTGGGTCGCATTTTCTTTCCCCCATTCTGAATTCCCATGTGTGTTTAATGTCACGTCAAATAAGAACTGTGTTCCAAAAATAAACAAATGATCCCGGTGGTTTGACTCTTATGGATATGAAGCATCAACTGACGGTGAGAAAACGCTAATGTTACTTCCGCCAAATTAGTTACATTTTCGCCAGAAACCGACTGTATCAAATATGAGTGACTGACTATCATAAACGATACAGAGCCACCTCCCTGACAATATCGCAGAGACAGTTTGTTTATTTTTGGACCACAATTCTTATTTGAGACGATTCTAAGATGACCCAATGTTAATCTCCATACAGAAATTACTTCTAATACCCAGGGGATGAATGAGTGTTGTCAGGACTTCTGTATTTCCAATTTTCTATATTTTTACTTCTACTCCACTACATCTCAGAGGCAAATATTGTACTTTTTTTACCCCACTACAATTATTAGAAAACATTAGTTACTAGCTACTTTGTAGATTTAGATTATTATTACAAAACATACATTAACCACTTCAGCCCTGTAGCCTATATACTTGGGCTGTTTGAAAATAGCCAATCTACAAGCTCACAACGTGTCGCTTTACGTTGCGTTATGAGCTTGTAGATCGTCTATTTACAAACTATTTTTCATACATATGATAACTTGTCAAAGGGTACATTCTGCATAAAGCATTTGTACTTTTACTCAAGTCCATTTTGATTACCAGACTTTTACTTGTAACAGAGTATTTCTACATACACGTTCTACTATTGATCCGATACTTTTACTAAGTTGCAAATGTTAGTACCTCTTCGATCACTGCCTAAGAATAGAATTGTTCAGTAATAATTGAGATGGACCCTCATCTGTGGCACTAATGGCAACATTTTAAAACCAATGTTCTGTGTGTGTGTGTGTGTGTGTGTGTGTGTGTGTGTGTGTGTGTGTGTGTGTGTGTGTGTGTGTGTGTGTGCGTGTGCGTGTCCTACTGCTGTGTCCATTAATTGCTCCGTGTGAATATTTAGACTCATTAAGAGGTGCGAGGACCCTCTGTCAGCGCCCGCCCCCGTGGACAGATGGCACGCTTCTCCATTAGAATGCTGTTTAGCTAATTAGCAGGGCAACACCCACTTCTGTGCCCCCCCCCCCCCCTCCCCCATCCAACATACACACACATAATAAAATAAACCCTATTTGGTGCCCGGAGGGGAAGGGTCAAAGCTCTGAGTTTGCCAGTTAATATCAGCAGGACACCACAGGGAGGAACAGAGCTCCAGAGGGCCACGGGCTGAATGAAGGGGAAGAGGAACGGGGGCCATCTGGCTGACCTATCTGCCAACGTCAATTACACCAAGGAGAAGTTCACGGTATTGAACCAGACTGAACCGAGGCTGTACCCTGCTGGCCTAGGTGTCACTATTCCACCATGGAGCTTCGAGGAGTTAGCATTTGGCATGGCAGAGTATTCAGTATATACCCAGTTTGGATTGATGCACTCCTCACCTGGGCAGGCTGGCGTTGTATGAGAGGATAGTGCAAAGCTTGGCGTCTGCTCTCACAAAATAAAAGCTTTTAATGTGCCACAGCAGCAGTCATCATGAAACAAACGCGTTTCGGCCGTTGGCCTTCGCTGTATCATATACTTTGGCTATTCAAAAACAGCAGATGTACAAGCTTGCAGCGTGTCACTTTGTGCCGCGCTGCGAGCTTGTACATCTGCTATTTTTGAACATTTCTTGAAAAACCTTGAACGTGTTTGAACATTTTTAAATCATTTTGATTTTTTTTAACAGAAATCTTCTCTTCTGGGGGGCTCCTGGCATTTTCAGATGGGGGGGTCCGGGGCCAAATACATATCAATTTGGGGGTCCTTGACTTGTAATGACTTGCTGTAATATGCTGTAGGCTATATACTCTATCAAATATATTGAATATTCAGAATTACATCATCATCATCATCATCATCATCGTGTACGAGAGGACATTTGGTGGCGTTCGCTGTTAGCTGAAGAGGTTGTCTGCTGGTCGTTGGTGGCGGGCTGGCGGCAGGCTGTTGAAATAATCCCCCCTCGTCACGTAAAGCGCGTCGAGCTCCTCAGAGAAATGTCTGGAGCACAAAAACACAATCCATCACGATGCCGTAGAAACAAACAAGACAACATTTGGGTAAACGTTGCCAGGTCAACAGTCAGGCATGAAATGCAGGTGATGTGTGTCTTTTCGCGGCAGTCTCTGCTGGGAGGGGGTAAGACTTTAAACACATAAACATAAACATAAATCAACAACAGACAGGCCTCGAGACTCTTGGGGTTGAAGGGGTGGGGGGGGATGGAGGAGGGGGGATTCCTGTCCAAATGATGGTCACAGGCGGACAAACTCACACCAGTCAAGCTGACATTTCGCTATGCGTGCAGCCAACAATCAAGTCACAGTTGATCAGCTGCACAGGGCGATGGGAAATCCCTCAGCGTTACACACACACACACACACACACACACACACACAAATGCAGACGTGAATGCACAGACGGCCTATAGTCTCTGAGGATGTGGACCCCCATGCCTCCTGCTAACTCCGCCTTCTCCAGGCCCTCGGGCGATGGGGCATTCACTGATCTACAGCCGTTGAAGAGAGAGATAGAGAGATGCCTAAAGGGGGAGGATCCCAAAAACACCCCTTAATGAATGTGACATTTAGCTGATATTTACATGCTGTGTATGGCACCGAATTAGCACGCCCAACACTAAGCTTGGGATTAAACAAAGCTTGGCAATTACACACAATCAATCATGCAAAGATTGTAACTGTAGGTGACCCGCGCACAGCTTAGCCAAGGCACCCACTTAGTCCGGGTGCACGTACCTTCATTAAAATGTCACACGACCATGTCATTTACATATAACGGGCGAAGCGCAACCGTATAAACTTTCAACCGTGTCCATCTGCCTGCCTGCTTAAAAATTGCTGCCGGCTGACAGGAGATCAAATCGGAAGTCATTTCCCACCCGGCTGTCGAGGGACTAGCGTCATGCGTCGAACCTCTGTCAGGATGTTTGTTTAGCATTTACAGCGATCGCTTGCTCCCAAGTGCCATAAGTGAACAATTTAGGCGGCTATACTGTAGCTACAGAATCTAAAGCACCAACAAAAAAACGAGGCTCCCAAGTGCCATAAGTGAACAATTTAGGCGGCTATACTGTAGCTACAGAATCTAAAGCACCCACAAAACAAAGAGGCTTTGGCAAGTGTAAGTCCCACTCCTTAACTGCATGCTCAGTAAACACTGCCGTAGGCGCTTGACTTTTGACTTCAAAATGTCAATTATGTCAACAGGCACCTTGACTAGGCATCAACCTTCACCATGCGGAGTCTCTGTGAAAAATCAATTAACTTGGACCATGACTTTGCAGGACCAGGCACGCAGAGTGCAAGAAGTAGCCATGATACTAACAATTAGGGGTCTGACATTTCTCTCCTGGCAAATATGCAAATACACCGCCTCGGTCCTCAGCAGTGAGGTGAGGGAGCTAATTCCAGAGGGGCCACGACAGCATCACCTGAGAGTTGATCCAACCCCTAGGACAGGCTACGTGAGCCCCACACACACACGCACGTGCACGCACACACACATGCGCTCCATGTTACCTTGCACTGGACAAGGTTTCTCGATTCACGTCGGTGAGTGGAATGACATTCATTCCTCTGTAACAGTAATACCCGTCATTTAAGGTCCTGTACTGTAGCTACAGCAGGCCTTGCCTGCCTTTCCTTCCTGTGCGGGGAGTGAGTTGAACCTGCTGATGTAAGTGTTTCATGCCGCCACTATACCTGTCTGTCTGTCAGGTGACATCTCCATTAGGCGTGCTGATGGCAGACTTATCCGTCAGCCGATCAATATAAATAGCAACCACACTGCCCTGTCGTGCACATACGCACATATCCGTTGCTGTAGCTAGTATCTACCATATGATTCAGCTCTTTTAGCATGTTAACCTGCGCCAGTTTCACTGAGGTGACATCTTTTCTAAACAACTTTAACCCTGGTGTACCAATTTTGGGCATATGTCAGAAAAAAGAAAGATTTGTTTATTTAAAATATTTGATTTGTATTGAATGCTTGCGTGGTTAAGTGGCCATTTAGACCTGTTACACCAAAAGTTGTTATACCTTTCAAGCCCGGGAACACCTCTGTGTCACAGTAGCTGTTGCTACAGTATAGCAACATCATTTGTTTAGAATGTTTTAAATAAGAATTTTACGTTTTTCAGAAGACGTTTTTTTTTATCGACCTCAGGTCGTGGGTTAATTCAGCCGGCATCAAACAGGCTTTAAGTAAGTGTGTGTGTGTGTGTGTGTCTGTGTGTGTGTCTGTCTGTCTGTCTGTCTGTCTGTCTGTCTGTCTGTCTGTCTGTGTGTGTGTGTGTGTGTGTGTGTGTGTGTGTGTGTGTGTGTGTGTGTGTGTGTGTGTGTGTGTGTGTGTGTGTGTGTGTGCGTGTGTGTGTGCGTGCGTGCGTGCGTGCGTGCGTGCGTGCGTGCGTGCGTGCGTGCGTGCGTGCGTGCGTGCGTGTGTGCGCGCACGTCAAGTTGCCTCAGTGTGATGAGTTATGTAAGCATCCTCATAACACTTAATCCCTACCACCAAATTGCTGAAAGAACTCTTGTCATCATATTTATTCATCAATTATGGCAAACAGATGAGGCAGCAATTAGGAAGTGAATTAGTTCTATTAATCTGCAGCAGTCAGCCTTTCATTTTTCCCCTCTCTCTCTCGTTCTTTTTCCATTTACACCTGTGTCCACTCTCACCTACTGTGTGTGTGTGTGTGTGTGTGTGTGTGTGTGTGTGTGTGTGTGTGTGTGTGTGTGTGTGTGTGTGTGTGTGTGTGTGTGTGTGTGTGTGTGTGTGTGTGTGTGTGTGTGTGTGTCTGTGTGCGCGCGCGCGCGCCCCCCAGTATCACCCCATCTGAGAGCTGCAGAGGTCCCATCTGTAGGCTTCCTTCCCCAGCCTCTTAAGAGAGCCACAAAGGCCTTTAATTATCCCTGACCTTCTGGCTAGTGTCCCCCGCACTCCGGGCCCCCACACAGCTCGTATACGCTCCTCAGGTCCCCCTCTCTCTCTCTCTCTCTCCTGCTCACGTGCTCCCCAGTCTGTTGGCCCCTCACGCTGTTCAAAACAATCCTTCTGCTGGCTCCAGCCACTAATTGCTGCCATTTCCAGAGACAAAGACTATGTTTGGCGCATGGCGCTGCACAAGGTCAGCCAAGGAGAAGGACTCCTATCTATCACACCTGTGTGTGTATCTATCTAGTGAAACATGTGGGAGGCCGCTTTGACAGCCACAGCTCTTTATTTAAGGCAGTTGCTATATTCCAGAGACAAAGCCAGAGCTGAAACCGATGATTAGCAGCTTGCAAAGAAACAAAGGTGTGATAATGTACTATGTACCCAAGTGTCTGTCAGCTGTATGCAACACGCGTTACAGAGTCATCTTTTAAAGGACGTGCTGTGAAAGCCGTTTAAATGCAGATAATTTTGCTGCATTCTGCTTGGAGGCAGGCCAGCCAGATTAGACTATAAAAAGGTAAACTATGGCTGATGAAATGTTTGCCAAACAAAGTAAACTGGAGTTCCCCCCTTGCAAGATGATGTATGGGCCGGGGGGACAAGGTGAACTCCATTTGTTTCTCCAGACTGTGCACCAACGCTCACTGTACTCGCGCGCTGTTTATGGTCACGGATGAACGGAGAAAGCGAACATGGGCTGCAATTAAGACCAAGCCTCATTGAATTTCACACATTTCAAATTTAGATTTATCACCTGGTACGGCGGCGGCCTTTGTTCCTGCCTCGCTTCGTTGTGAGGACGTTGAACCAATAAACGGTTGATTAGCGGGTAGAGTAACTCGTCTAATTGGCCTTGAAGCGCACAATTTAGAATCGAAGCGGGCGAGTTCCCCCCACGACACTACCGTGCACCCACAACTGAATTCACAACTCCTGCGGATGTATGTTCCACCTGCCAGCCACCAGCAACCCATGGCAATTACAGTGGATGCAGTTATTTTTTTCTCCCTTGCTGTTTTTTTCATTCTCCGTCTCATTTCGACAAAGGATAACTTGCCGATTTCAGCATGTCCAACCGATGGCATTACCATGGAGACTATATAATTGTGTGCGTGAGAGATTTGTCAATATGCAAGAGAGTTGCCAAGGAAACAGCAGATGAAAGAAATTTACGGGTTCCATGTCAGAAGGTTGGGGTGGGGGGTTGAGGGGGGAGCACAAGAGGACCGAGGTGGAAATTATAGGGTGCAAAATAATCACTCGTGATAATTTGCATGCCACATGTACATCATATACTACATTTGCATGACACACACTTACGCACACATGCATTGCGTTTGGAGCCGCGATGCTGATTGATGTTGCGGTGGATTTAATTTCATTCTTGGCCTCAGAATTCAGACAGCGTCAGAATGCGGCAACCGCAGTAGGCACATGGCAGGAGTGCAAGATAAACGTTGTGTGAGACATGACAGCGGTATACACGACGAAACCGAGCCGTGGCTGGCGCTTTTCGGCCTCGGCGGGAACAGGCCGCAGCAGAGCGAGACAAAGATTTGGGATGTGGCGTCTTGTTAGTTTGTGTTCGGCATGGTGTATCTGTCATTTAGCTGACTTGCGCATTGCCTTATCCGATTTTCATTTGTAATTGACAAGTTGAAAGCTGTTACACCCTCCACACACCCATGTACAAACACACACACACACACACACACGCGTCCCTAATCCTTATCCTCCCCTCCAACATGAATTAGGCATCCCTCCCCTCTTCTAATTGGCAGAGCATAGCTGAGAGCAACAACATCCACAACAAACCACAGCAGCACATACGTCAGGCCTAGAATGAATTTGCGAGTGTTTAACACAGAGCACAATTCTCCCCCGTTCTCATTTAATTAGACACTGATCAAAGTATTTCTTGATTTGATAGGACGGAGAAAAACAACTTTACAGTGTAAATCAGTGGGAAAATAAGCGCAAGTCTGACTAGATTAGCAAGCCAATTGGAAGTTCGTTTGAATGAGCCTTCAAAAGAATCTGTTCCACGTAAATAATTCAGAGCAACTGACTGACATGCGAACATTGACCTGCGTGCGCCGACATACGCGTCTAACTTATTGGGAAAAATGGAAGCTTTTTCTTTTTTGGGGGGGATTGTTCGTGGCCTCCAGTGTGGCATTAAACCTTTTTTTTTTCAGAACTGTCAGAAATCTTAAATTGTAGCGCTTCAGTGTTGAAGAATGACTTAATGCAGCACACCAGCTGAAATGATCAAAGGCAGAAGGTCTCATCCACCCTTCACTGCAATGATAGCTCTGGTCCATCACGTTTGTAATTTGAACATTGCGTAGGTTGGGACTCGGAGCAACCACGTGCGCACCAGCACACACGCGCGTACGTACACACTCGCGCGCACACACACACACACACACACACACACACACACACACACACACACACACACACACACACACACACACACACACACACACACACACACACACACACACACACACGTTCACCCATTTCAAAGCCTACATTTGGGCTAACACACCATAGTTTTAAAACCATGAAACAGTGCATGCTCTGAGAAGTCCCAGCATCGCAGCATGCATCCATATACTGTAGTCTCTGTGATATAATGAGAGGTGAAGCTAAGTTCATACCTAACATCAGAAATTGCTGCCTGGCCTTTTGTAATGATACTGGAAAAAATACAACTGGCCTTAATTGTGTGTGCATGTGCTGGTATACCGAAACCTGAACATGCTGATCGATGCGTCGCAAAGTGTGTGTGCGCGTGTGAGTTCATTAATGCATCCCTTTGTATGCTTGCAGGTCATTTACCAATGATATACCAGCAATGTGCTCTGTGCATGTACACACGCCTGCTCAAGATTCCATGTACCAGAGTTGTAACCATCTTGTAAACCCACAATTACATATATTTGACCGTGTGAGCGAATTCCCCACTTCATCCATAATGGATCAAGGGCGGAAGCGCTGGCCACTGGTGCAGAATCAGCTCAGTAACCAGGTTTCAAACCAGCATGTCCTGACTCTTGTCGCCAGCGAGAGGAACGGGGACCCCTGGCAACACGGATGAGGGTGTTGGGAGAGGAGAGGCGGCACAGAGCTGCTCAAATATTGATCAGTGGAGGGAGTTGTGTGTGAGCCCCCTAGTCACAGCCAGTTACTGTCCCCTGGGACTCTGACGTGGGTATGAAAGGCCAGTGGTGTAAAGTAACTCAGTACATGTACTCAAGTACTGTACTTAAGTAAAATTTTGAGGTATTTTTTACTTTACTGGAGAATTTAAATGTTTAATTTCAGAGACAAATATTGTACTTTTACTATTAGTATTATTACAAAACATACAATAACCACTTCAGCCATATAGACTTTGGCCATTTGAAAATAGCCGATCTACAAGCTCACGACGCGTTGTGAGCTTGTAGATCTGCTATTTTCAAATGATTTTATACATTTTTTAAACATGAAATAGAAGATTTCTGCATAAGGAGTACTTTTACTTTTGGCCAATACTTTCGTACTTTTACACAAGCAAAAATTCTGAATACCAGACTTTGTACTTGTAACACAGTATTTCTGAATTGTGGCATTGATACTTTTACTTAGTAAAAAATTAGAGTACCACTGTAAAAGGCCCCGCAACAAAGCGAGGGCTCACAGTCTGTCTGTCTGTCTGTGCTGCTGTGCTCTGCTTATCAGCTGGTTCCCACGGAGGGCTCCCGGGGTGGACGGGTGTTCAGCGTGGGTCAACTACGCATGGATTCAAGTTCTCAGTCACCACAACTGGTTTCAGTCATTTGGATTCCATAGAAGCCAGCATGTCTTCTATGGAAGCATGAATAGCAAATCTATAAGTTCAGATCTTATAGCTTGTAGATCTGCTATTTTCGGTTATTAGTCATTTTAAGAATAGGTTAGTTATTTTAAGTATAGGTTATTAGTTATTTTAAGATTAAAGAGTGTTTGAAGTGATCAAATTAGCAATAGAATGCATGTTTTTAAGCATCTTCCATAAACATGAATGGTCTCAGAAATGTCATAAAAGCCTCAATCTGTGATTTCTTCAACTGGTTAGGTGTATATAGAACAGCAGCAACGTAGGGTTTAGAATGATACTACCTAAGCATCATCATTACACTTTCAGTCATGAGATTACATGTTTTGCTTGCAGTGCACAATGAATACAGTGGAAACAGTGAGAGAACCCACAGGATCGCATGCACTAATGTGAGTTGTGCCCCAATGTTCTACATTCAGAACACAACTTCTTGTTGATTATTCAGATTATTCAAGCTCAACTCAACTCAAACTCAAACTTTTTGATGGCGCTGTAACTTTTACTCTATCGAGGCGTTGTCACTGCCAAATGCCCAAACCATGTCTGTCTCCGTCTCTCTCTCTCTCACACACACACACACACAAACACATCCCACTTGGATGTCTGCCATTGATCGCCCCTACACACCGGCACAGCATCAGGTGCGCGGCAACATTTTCGAGTCATCCCATGCCCAGACGAGTTTCTCATCCCCATGACTACAGGCCTGGTGCGGGGCGACGGCTGGCCGACCGTCCTGCCCGCTGCCAGAAACCTGATGCGGGCTGCAGATGCCCACAGAGTGACACAGGGTCCCCTCACCCCGCTGGCATGGACCCCCGCCCCGGCCATCTGGTGCCCCCTAGAGCAGCTGCCAGTCAGTCATCATCGTGCCCGCCCACCTGCGGGACATGGACCTTCCGAGCGGCTTCGCATCCAGCAGTGAGTTATCTCCTGCCCGGTACCGGCGCTCCCATGGGACAACGCAGACCAGGGAGCCAACTCTCTGAAGTCTGTTCACAGACTTGTTTCACATAGAGAACAACACTACATACAGAGCTAGTCACTCAGCCTGGCCTCAACAAAGAGGTACGTTCAGAGGAGACCACTATGGGTTTCGGCAGATTGTCACAGCGCCTGTGTAGGAGACAAAGAGGGATGGGTTGGAGGAATATGCTAGCGGGCAGCCAGTCACTTTGTCATGCCCGTCCCGGACTGACATGTTGAAGAGGAATAGATGTGTTGCTGGGGCAGACGAGTTCCCATTGAAGCCCTCATCAATCCTTCCCCCGTCAATCAATGTTGAGCTGAAAGAAATCCCCCCGGCAGAGGGGGGGGGGGGGCGGTCAGGACTGCTAGATGGAGGAACCGATTTGACTGATGACATTTCACTGGACATTAGCGCTTTCGCTGCCTTTCAATAAACCCCCGTCAATATGGCCACCTCTTTCATATGGACAGGCAGCGCTTCTTCTCTTCAGACCCATTTGTTTTTGTCTTTCATTTCATTAACTCAGATGTCGGGCCGAAGTGGGCAGCTGTTATTTGTTTGTTTGTGTCATGACATTTCCTTTGACGTGGCCCATGCATCAAGAGGAGCCATAATCTCTGCCTATCTAAATTGATTCTCTTTGAAAGGGAGAACTGCTCGAGATCTGCCACAAAGTTGCTCTGCTATTTGTAGAGTGAATTTGTAAACCCATTACCTCAGCCATTATCTCAACTCAACATCAATAACGACAGTTAAAATGCGGAAAAGTCCAATTAAATGGAAGAAACCCTAAGCGCTTGTAAACAAGAATGAATGATGCCAGTGTGTGATTTTCTAAAATTATCCAATCGCCTGCAGGTTTTGACCACAATACCTTGTAAATGTTATATTTCCATTTCTAAAGGTCCTTTTTGAAAGGGGATCAGATAGCACCACTGTTACTCATATCAATGCTTTGACGAACATTCCTGAAAGGGGTTTGTTTACACGTCTCCCGACCACATCAATATACCTCTGAACAAACTAATTTGAAGCCAGGTCTCGAACAGCCCGCGCGTTTGGGCTCGGCAGCGTGTTCTGGGCGTGGGGATTGACATGAAGACAGATTTTGTTGGGGCTATGTAAATGCTGGCGCTGTTTTAGCCACTTTAAAGTCCCTACACACCTAAGAGATAAAAACTATTTGGTTATGCGTCATATGCCTGCTCTGACCTTCTATTTTTTAAATAATTTTGAGCGTTCTTTCGTGATCAAGTAGTTAAAGCATTACTAGGTAACTTTTTTTAAATTAATCAAATTTAATTTTGTCCAATCTGTATAGCAGAGTATATTAATACAATATAACTTATACAATTGGGGTGGTTGTATTTTGTCTCCCTGCTCTTCTATTGAGACATTTAGATCTACAAATTCACCTCACCTCGCCCTGCGAGGCGTTGTGAGCTTGTAGATATTTTCTGAGAGATAGAGCTTCATCTATCTCTCAGCTAAGGGGTCATTGGGCTGAAAAACATTGAAGACCCCTGCCCTAACCAGCTCCAGAAGTACCTTATCCCTTATCCGGTGAAAACATCCTCATCATTGGAAGCGAGCCAACCGGTCAACTGGTTCCACTTAGTAGTGTTACCCTTTTGTTTGGGACATTGGATTACATTTTTGATGCAATGGCTTTCTGGTTAACGTATTCCAAGAACTGTGATAGCGCTTTTGATACGTTTCAGCTCAAACACGCGCACACACACACGCACAGAGGCCTCCCTGCTGTGCCCAACAGGAGACCCAGCGAGCTCCCAGTTAGATCCAGCACTCATTACCGTCGTCATCTTTGCACCGCACCACCAGCACCCCATGTGTCTAACCCACTCTGCAGATAAAGACACACACACACACACACACACACACACACACACACACACACACACACACACACACACACACACACACACACACAACCACTAAGATAAATGTCACTACGCTCCCCATCCTCCTCCTCTTCCCAGATAAAGGCAAACAGAGATGAAAGCCCCCCCCTACGAAAATGTATCGGGTCAGACACATTTGTTGTGTGTGTGATAGCATCGATGTCGAGAGAGGGACAGTACACAGTACAATCCTCGGAGTTAAAATTAACACTGAGGATTGCGCTACTGTGTACACTGATGCACAAGGAGGATACCGGAGGAGAATAGAAGACAAATACAAATGTGTTCCTTTTCTAGATGGGCAAACACATTCTCGCACTCGGTTGATCACGACCCCCCCCCCCCCCCCCCCCACCCCCAATGGCTGCACTTTGGAGCCCTCGACTTTCGGGGGGAGAAGTGAGATCTTCAATATATAGTTCATAGGGTGTTACGTTGTTGATGGAGCACTTATCCAACTGGGTAATGCAGTACCAGGAGGAGCAATTTGCAGCTTCAGCCAGATCAGATTGGGGCTGCCAGAGGGAAGTGATAGTTAAGAAATGTGTGTCAGTATTTCATTACTCGGGGGGGGGGGGGACAGTGGCATGAATCGCAAGACCAACTCAAAGACAACCAAAACTAAACAAGTTGGGGAAAGAAACGTCACCTCTCATCTAGTTTTAGGAATGTCAATAGAAGGAAGCTTGATCCAATAAACAAAATGTTGTGTTTTATGTAGAATTGTCTCTTTGTTAAGGCACCATCTGGAATGATTTATTGTGCTCTTAATAAAAAAACTATTAACAGAAAATCTAGGGGAAACAAACAGAGGGAACGTTTGCATGCTGTTGGGAGCTCATGAATCATTCTCTAGCACCAGTCCTCTGTTTATTATGCGTTCGGGCTATTACACTGTGGACACGGTGAAGGGCAGCGATTTGCAAGTCGGCCAACTTGTTATCTTATCAACCGTGATTTGTGTGTTTGTGTCTGGCAGAACTTATTAAGCGTGCAAAGTCTTAATTAAAAGTGGGCAGCCAAAAAAATGTAATACAGATAGAAGACACTGTCACGACCATGCAGTGCAGTCTCTGTTTCCCAACCGGTGGCTTGGAGCCCGAATAAGCGCATGTCACAGACCAACAACAGCTTGGCTAGGGGAACATTCTGTTATATGGTACACTGGGTCACGACTTCAGGGAGAAGATAAAATGTGGGTAATGCAACAAAGAATCACTGGCACTAAATAACATAAGACATTTGCTTTACTTAAATCCACTTTTGGTTTAAGGGAGTTCCTAATTGAACAATACAGCTCGGCACCCTCTACTCCAGTGTGAGATTCTGATTACGTTTGGAGCTGAAGCGTGATCAATCGCCGGGGCTCTCTTGTGAATACACAGCCCGAAACGTGAAAAGAATAAGTCTGCTTTCTTCTTTTCTTTTCTCCCCTTTTGTCTGTTCGGCTCACCTTGATCTTTGGCTATTTGATGGATGGAGGGCAACTGTGGTCACTGCCCTTCAATACTTCTTGTTTGAGAGTGGGTGTCTGGGCTTGTTTGTGTCTACTTGTACCCCCATTGATGGCGATGGGTGAGGTGAGACGCTTAAGTGTGTGGAAAAAAATACAGCTCTTCAGCCCCTCCCCGCTCCCAAAGCTCTCACCACCTTCTGAATTCTGCTCTATTTCACAAACATACAATTCTTTTTTTTGGCATTAGATACAGGAGCTAATGGTTTGTCCGCCCCTGTTGAAACTAATTTGCCTCCTTTTGAACCAGCGCTGTATGTGAATGAGAAACTGCTTTAATTTGTTCAGGTGTGAATGACTCTTTTGAAAACGGAGAGTGTAAACAGCACAGCATGCTGCCAGATGTATCCGTCAGAAGTTCTTTCTATGAGCACTACCAATGAAGCAATGACCGCTCCCCCGATATTGTTCTAAACAAAAAAAATATATATAAACTGGGACATTAAAGATAATGTGCGTAGTACTGAAATAAGCTTGGCGTTGTGTGCTACTTTCATTGTAGTTGTATTGCTTTATTATACTTTATTGGATGGGGCTTCAACAGGCGTTTACATTAACACCTCGCGCAGTGCGACGTGCGCTGTGAGGCGTTGTTAGCTTGTAGATGGGCTATTTTGGAAAAGAGGTTTGGTGTAGAGAGAAAAAAAGAGCAGACCAAGTACAGAGCGTTCGGTCAAGTTTACTTAGTATTGAGGGTTTAATACCAAGTATTTGGTATCAAAGTATTTGGTATAAGTGGTTAAAAAGGTCTGAAAATACACAAACATGAATCCAACATATAGAAAAGAGACACAACGAAAACACAACACTGATGATAGTGCTGTCAAACAAGTCTATGAAGCTATCTCAGCTGAGGATTCTCAGCTAAGGGGGTCCTTGACCTGAAAAAAACGTTGAAGACCCCTGCTCTATTGTGTCACGTTATGGTCGGGTTCAGAACTTTGGCCGAGCATGTTTTCATGGCTAGGCCCGTGATAATAAGGTACAGACTGAGGGCAACAAATCACACGAGGCAGAAAGGCATCTGCGACACGAGGGAGAGGCTTTCGTACTCTCTACACCTCCTCACTCCCCGTTGATGTATGCTCCGGCCGCGCTCTTTTATTTGGTTTCCCGTTGTCTCGGCTGTAGTGAAATACTGCGAGGCATTGACCCGTTGACCGGAGGACCCGGTTCATGCGCTTATTCATGTTCTCTCTCCTTGCACTCCCCTGGCTGAACCCACGCATATTTGACATTGTTAGCAGTCAATAGCATCCAGGAATGTGGCCATATAACGGCAAAGAATAACCACTGGATTTTAAGATTGCACAGATAAGGAATAGAACGATGGTATATAAAGGTCAATCCTGCAGGAGATAAACCACTTAACACCTCATAAGGTGCTTCACATGTCCTATATCGTCCCTGTTGGGTGGAAACCTCATATGTCCAAAACTGTTACTTTTCAGGGGATTCAAATTCAAAAACAGCAAAAGTAGCAGATCTACAAGCTTATATCTACAAGAATATCTGCGTCTTCTTCAGGCCCCAGGGCTGACAGATGCAGGTATTCGTGATATTCGTGTTTTTTCGGTTCTCGGAAACCGTTGGCCCACCGCGGTCATATGAGACACACACGGCAAGTTTTCAGAGTCGTACGCTTTCCGAGTTACACCAGGGACAGAGTGACAGACAGACGCGCACATGCACACGCACACGCACATGCACACGCACACGCACACGCACCAAACACGCACGCGCAGATTCCGTCAATTATAGTATGATGATAGTAATAATAATATATATAGGTAGATGTTGGCATGCTTCTGAAGAAGGCCTTTGGAAGAGGCCATTGAACTTGAACATATGTGTGTATGAAACAAGGCGTGTTTATTTGTGGGCCCCTCCGAGTCTGTGATTGTGGATATAGAGGCAATCAGCCAAGAGTCTGTCAAGTGTCTTCCCTCAAGGGCTTCTTCAAAATCAGACAGCCAGTCAATTTAGGGTTCTTTGTTCCTCAGCCTATCCCTTTGGATGCACTTAGCAATCAGCTTTTTTTTTTTACGCAATGCCTGAAAATCGGCAGTTGGCTCTTTGTTGTTTTTTCAGCATGGCTCATCGAAATCGAACATCACATATGATGAATAAGACAGGATTTTTTTTTTGTCTTCTTCCTCCAATCATCAAGCAGAGAACCCTTTTTTATTTTATTTTTATTTAACCTTTATTTAACCAGTAAAACACATTGAGACAGAGTCTCTTTTACAAGTGGGAACTGGCCAAGGGGCAGATTAAAAATGTCACATCACTGCAAAAACAAACAGTACAAATCAGTACAACAGTAATATTAATACATCCATGACTCACAGGAACCTTAAAACAAATCTCCTATCGCCCCCTTTATTCCGTGATATCCTCTTCACAATTACAGAGAACAGTTGCTATAGCCTGAGAGCAGTGTATTGTATCAGCAGAAAGATAGCAAGTAACAAAGGCCTAATTACTACCTGCTGGATATGATGAGGAATAATTAGCTACAGAAGACGGCTAATTAATGGAGCCGAATTAAATGTCTAATATTATTGTATAAAAAGTCAGCTGAGTACAGGGAAAAACAATCTTTCTGCCATGTTCACACTGTACCATTACGTGTTTATTTTGGAGAGTATAAATAAAACAGTGGTTCCAAAGCTTGCATCAAAGAATTAAGTGATAAATCTCTTAATACATGAATCTCAACAGAGTTTTCTTTGCGTGTGTGAGTTCTAAGTAAACCCCCCCCCCCCCCCCCGCCTCCTTATGATTTTCTTCCTCCAGCTCGGAGTGCTGGCTTAACAAGGTGCCATCCCTCGTCAACCCTCTGGTAAAGTGCCAAGTCCAGCTGAGAGCTGACACTCCTGCTACTACACTGTGTCATTAAACAGTCACACACACACACACACACACACACACACACACACACACACACACACACACACACACACACACACACACACACACACACACACACACAGACGACTCCTCACTCCGCAACTCAGAGTTAATGGCTTTTAGGGCTTCACGCTCTGGGTCAAAGTTTAATCCAGTGTGGCGCGGTGAAAAGCTCTGGTTCCTTCTGCTCCCTGCTGTGCCGCCCTAACCCCCCCCCCCCCCCCCCCCCCCCCCCCACACACACACACACACACACACACACACACACCCTGGGCCCTGAATCCCTGCTTCACGCAGCGGTTAACCCTCACTGTCGCTCCAAGGGTTCCAGGGTCAGCCGCGGTGCGACATTCCTGAGGCTGGTGACGGCCGTCAAGTAGTAGTTGAGGACTGTTGGCATGGAACAAAGAGTCCAGCAGAGGAGGGTGAGGGGGGGGTAAGGAGGCATAAGGAGCCGAGCAGAGTGCAGGCAGGTGCATTTTAATGCCACTGTGTGTGTGTGTGTGTGTGCGTGTGTGTGTGTGTGTGTGTGTGTGTGTGTGTGTGTGTGTGTGTGTGTGTGTGTGTGTGTGTGTGTGTGTGTGTGTGTGTGTGTGTGTGTGTGTGTGTGTGTGTGTGTGTGTGTGTGTGTGTGTGTGTGTGTGTGTGTGTGTGTGTGTGAGCGCGCGCGCACATTTGCATGAGACAACATGCGTAACTATGTATGCATGTGTGTGGGCCGATGAAATTACTGTCAGCGACACTGAGAAACTGGCACAGATGTGCTGCCACTTATGAAATACTTTCTTGTTCGCTCAGGCTGGGGCCTCAAGTCGCCCTCCTTCCACCGCACCCCCCTCACCCCACATTCCTCCCTTTCACTGCCTCGTATTCAGCTAAGTGTTCTATAAGTCGTCACTGCGGGGGAAGTGAAAGACAATGTATACTGTACATCAGTGGTTCTCGAAGCTGCGAGCTTGTACATCTGCTTTTTTTGAAGAAAGATCTCGAAAAATGTGGGGGGGAAATGGAAAGGTTTTGGATAATGTTATATTTTGAACACAAATCTTCTCTTCTGGGGGTCCCTGGCACAAAAGATTTTCAGATGGGAGTCCTCGGCAAAATACATTTGGGGGTCCTTGACATGAAAAGGTTTGAGAACCAGTGCTACATCACCCCCCATCGTGCGTGCGTGCGTGCGTGCGTGCGTGCGTGCGTGCGTGCGTGCGTGCGTGCGTGCGTGCGTGCGTGCGTGCGTGCGTGCGTGCGTGCGTGCGTGGTCAACTCTGTTTCCCCTCTGAGTCATGCAAAAATATCGCAGACGCCGTGCCATCATTCAACACAGGGCTTCAGATATTTCTGTCTGTTTTTGTGTTCATTTATTTATTACGCTAAGAGCCTTCCCACTCATTCTAACGGAGAAACTTGTGATTATTTTTGCTCGGATTGACAAAATATGTTATGGTAACTTATGGCTTTCGCTTTCCCTGCAAGAGAGAAATAAGCGGCACTCCCCGAATTGTGAAGGGGGAGAGTGTGGCGAGCGAGCGCTGATGAAATATGTTAATAAGCTGCCAAGACACGAGCGCAACTCCTGGTTAATGGCACAACACAGCAATCTGGCCCTCCGGCGGAGGGAGAAATGAGCATCTTCATCACCACAAGTCCCCCCTGTCTGTCTGTGTGTGTGTGTGTGTGTGTGTGTGTGTGTGTGTGTGTGTGTGTGTGTGTGTGTGTGTGTGTGTGTGTGTGTGTGTGTGTGTGCACGTACACATGCGTGCGTACGTGCGTGTGTGTGTGTGTGTGTGTGTGTGTGTGTGTGTGTGTGTGTGTCAAAGAGAGCGAGAGAGAGGGAGAATCAGTCAGAAATCCACACCGAACAACATAGCGCGATAGAAAGGAGTGATGGTGGCCATCATTCCTTTCAAGTGGAGGGAATCACCAAGAAGAATATGAAGCGTTTAAAAGAAAAGAAACATAGGAGGATCTCTGAGACAAATGGGAATGAAGAGCAGATGAGAAGCACAGGGAGCCGAGAAGGGAGGAGGAGGAGGAGGAGGAGGAGGAGGAGGAGCAATGACACGAAAAGGGGGAACAAGAAATCCCGGAGTGAAGAAGATGTGAGCACTAAAGCAGTGGTTCTCGTCCGTTCCGGGGACCCCCAGGGGTCCTTGGATGGGTTCCAATCGGTCCCCAGCAAAAATGTGTTACCGTGGCTATTTTTTTTTAAATAGCAGCGGTAACATCACTTCATGCTGTGCTTCGAGCTTGTACATCTGCTATTTTTGATTTTTGTTAGAAAAATCTTGAAAGTGTTTGGAAGATTTTGAATAATTTTGATTTGTTTTTACATAAATCTTCTCTTCGCATAAAACCTCTTCAGATGGGGGGGTTCTGCGGCTAAATATATATCAATTTGGTGGTCCTTGGCATGAAATAGTTGTAGGACCACTGCACTAAAGCCACAGATGGAGAGAAAGAAGAGTTGGGGGCGGGGGGGGAGAAAGCAGTTGAGGAAGTGGGATTACTCAACAACACATCTCGGGGAGCCTGGCTGGGTGACAGATCGCATCCCTCTCTCTCTCTCCGGGGGGAACCGCGTCTGCATTATGAACACAAATGTTAACGCCGCTTGAAACTTCCCATCAGCCAAACGCCTCAACTATTCATGGTCGCCTCTCTTTTCTTCTTTTTTTTTATTGTCATCTTGGCGAGAGAGACACACGCTCACACATATGCTGGTAATACTGGAGCGTGGAGTCGTCGTGATCGCTGTATTATGCTCAGCATCCCAAGACCTGCTGCGTAATGATGTCACGGCCATGACTTCTAATCGAGGGGGGTTCAGGAGATTGAACGAAGTCTAGTTTCTAGTGAAATGGGTGCACAAGGCTGCCGTATTATAGTCCCAATACTCAATACCCGAGACGCAAATAAGAAATTGCAATAAATTGCAATCAAGACAAGCAGTGTTTATTTAAGCTGGTGATTCAGTCATTTGTTTTCAGCAAATGAAATGACCTCAGTAAACTGTGCTCAGGATTTGGCCATCAGGAGAGAGTGGCTGAAACAGATATACAGAGTGTGCTTGTGTACCTTTACGTGCATGAGTAGCAGAGTAGCCTTGCCTGAAGCTGAAACCCAATGTTTCTGTTGGCCGGTGGGCATTCCCCCTTGGCTGAGGAAACCTGGCCTGACCTGAACACAGGTTGTTGCATTGGGGGCTCGTCCGGGATCAGGTTTCCCTGTATGGGGCAGGTCTAAGGGGGGGTTGAATGTAGCAAAATAGCCCTGTCTGATGGCTAGCTGAAGCACAATATCTCACTTGGCTAAGGGGGGATTTCCATTTAGCCGAGCCGTAGATGTTTGGCTTTCCATGCGGGAGTCTTGGGTATGAATCCAGGTGGTTGCATACTGTGAATGTGTGTAAGTGTCGGTGCCTGATTTTTTTTGTATTCCTACCTATACCTATGTCTTCCATCAACCAATGAGCGCTCACACAATTTGCTGAACCCCGTGCATCCCTCTGTGATGTTATTAAGCATAGGCAACTATACAGACAGCCCTTTTGTTCACGTGTGCTGGGGAAAATTGCTAATAATTATGACATTTCCTAAGCTACGTTAAACAACAGAAATAAAACATAACAATTATTTTCTAGACTACTTACTGCTTGGCCATATTACAACACACTACAGTGTGTCCAAAAGATAGACAGACAGACAGACAGACAGACAGACTCACACTCTCTCTCTCACTCTCTCACACACACACACACACACACACACACACACACACACACACACACACACACACACACACACACACACACACACACACACACACACACACACACACTCATGCAGAGAGAACATAAACCCTGGCTAATCAAAAGAACTTGGCAGAGCGCCTCAGAGCTCTTGTGGAGATAGGGATTCAGCGCCCTGTACCACTATGGTGAAGTCTTACAGTAATTGTGTCCTGGGGGGTCATCGCTCTCTCTTGTTCTTGATCTCTCTATCCTCGTCTCCCTCCCTTTTTTGCACCGAGTCTGTCCCTCTCCCTATTAGTCCATGGGCCCAGGTCAGAATTTTCACTAATCAGGGACACTCAAGGTGGCAAATTCTAGTTTGGTATTTTGAAAAGGTCTATATCCCTAGATAATATTTCAACATGATAACCCTTCCCAAGTAGTAGCTTAGTCCTAGTTATCAGCCTTCAATGACACCAACCATAGATCCAAAGAATGGAAAAATCGCCTAACCTTTTTTGAATAGAACATGTCATACAGAGGGAGAAAAACATTATTCAATCTCTTTCATTCACTTATTAACCACATGAACCCTAGCATGCCTATTCTGGGGCAAACATTCAGCAAATGGCATGTCTACAAGCTCACAACACTTCACGTTGTGATACGATGTGAACAGCATTTTCACTAATCGGGGTCACTCAAGTGCAACATTTGCAAAATCTAGTTTTGTATTTTGAATAGGTCTATATCCCTAGATGATATTTGATCATGATAGCCTTTCCCAAGTGGTAGATTAGTCACAGTTATCAGTCTTCAAAGACACCAACCATATATTCAAATAATTAAGAAAGTGTGCCACTTTTTTTGAACAGAACATGTGATACAGAGGGGGGGGGGGGGGTAATTTTCTCTCTTTCATTCACTTTAATATTAATAAAATAATAATAATAATAGTAGCTTGAATGTATATGGCGCCTTTCAAAAACAATGAACAACCAACAGCCAAACTAACAAAACAACAAACAACTATATGCCATAAGCCTGAGAGAATAGGTGTCTCTTCAAGACACACAGCCTTAAGAGTCCAGTGTTGCATGAGCATGGAGCAGGAGCATGACCAATCCCTATTGGGAGAGAGTTCCACAGGGTGGGGGCTGCCACACTGAAGGCTCTGTCCCCGACAGAGCCTTCAGAACAAGGTTCAGAACATGGTTCACTTGTTTGCCTTAGGGACAGAGAGGAGGTCCAAGTCTGTGGACCACAGGGTCCGTGACAGAGTCGGTTTATGGAGTAGGCTTGAGAGGTACTTTAATCAATGATCATCATCACCATCATCATAACTGTCATACCAATATCAATTCTTCAGTATTCGTCATCGTCATCATTATCATCATCATAATCAATCAGTTCCACTTCATCTTCCTCCTCTTCCTTCTGATTGCTGCAGGTTTGTAGCTTGCACATTTCTGTGCACTTTAATTTGTTGGCAAGGCAGGAACAGTCTGGAAACTTGCAGGTCCGTACACACTTGCAGGCCATAAGTTCCAGGACAGCCATTGGTGCTGAGGCTGACAGGCTGGTGGTAAATGCTAAATGGTGCATTTATATAGCGTTTTTATCCAAAGCGCTTTACATAGATTGTACGTTACATTCACCCACCGATGGCGGAGGAAACCATGCAAGGCACCAAACTGCTCAGAGAAATTAGGGGTTCAATGTCTTGCTCAAGGACACTTCGACACTAACTCTGGGGGAGCCCGGGATCGAACTAGGAACCTTGCGGTTTCCAGTTCACTCTACCCGGCCACTCTACCCCTGAGCCACTGCCGCCCCATGGTGGTGCATGTGGAGTGGGCTGTTCATGTGAAACAGTGCAAGAGAGTTGTCATAGTCTCCAATGACACACACACCTTCACATTACTGCTATACTACACCCCATATACTTACTTCCAAGCACTGAGGATGAAGGAGATCTGGCAGCAGTATGGCACTGGTGAGAAGCGGCGCATCCTCCCACTGCATCAAGCAGTCTCTCATCTTGGAGCACCACTAGCCAAGACAGTGATCAAGGCACACATCCTGACTGGAGATGACTGCATGAGTAAGGTGGGGACCAAACATGCAGATATGGCTTTTGACCCAGTGCAATATCTGACAATCTTTGGAGAGGCAGACACCTTGACCGAACAAGACACCGCGTTGACAGAGAAGTACTTGGTGCGTGTCTGGGCAGGGTCCAGTTCAAGTACAACAGCAAGACTTTTGATGACCTCAGGGTAGAAAACTATACCTGTGCCAGTGCTGGAATGGATGCTCTCCCTCCCACAAGTAGTGTGATCAGAGGCCACATCCAAGGTGTCTTTCTGGTGCATAGGGCTTGCGACCTGTTGCGACAGCCAAGGAACCTCAGGCAAGACTAGTACCAATGGAACATGGATGGGAGGAGCACTTTGGTACACTCCTGCCATCTAAGTGTCTGAAGGCCTTACCACCAAGTCTGCTCACAGCATGCAAGTAGCAGGCAAGTAGCAGGCAAGTGTGACACTCGCCGATGTGGGTGCCGTGCTGCTGGAGTTCCATGCATCATATTCTGCCATGGAAACATTTAAAATCCATCCTGTAAAAGTCCATCACACTAACCAGCATGCACACATATGGTGCACTTTGAGAGGAATTGTTATTTGATTTTGAGTTACGATTTTATTTGTATGTCTTTGTATGTCTTTTGTTAGAAATAATACAAATCATTATTGGAAAAAAAATACAATGAAAGTTATTGAGTAATTGAGTTATTGAAAAATTGCATTGACTTACATATTTCAATGACAAGATGCTCCTTAATGGTCAAAACAATATCAGAAAGGAATTATAAATGCCAGAATTAGTTTAATTAGTCTTATTACACCTGTTTTTAGTCCTAACAATGGCCAAGTTATGGCCAAGGTCTTCGAAATAGCAAGATGACCTTGACCATGACCTTTCAAGGTCAACATCACCCAAAGTGGTCATAACAGAAATGAATTCCCCACCCCACAATTAGTCAACATGGAGGTATTGCATGTGTATATACACTCAGAAACAAAAAAAGTTGGAATTTCATCTTAGGCGATGGCGGCCATTTTTGATTTGGCCATTGCGCCATTCGTGGCACTATGGCGGATGAGAACCTCTGTTTTTCATGTCTAGGTACCCATTGACTCAGTTCAAGTGAGAAATTCTCCTAACACCAAATTGCGAACGGTTCTATTGGCCAGGTACAGAACTACTGTGCAGATAATGTGGGGAGATAATGGCAAAAACATGAATGTCCTAAAAAAGTATTAAAGCTACTCATTTGAAAAGGTTATCATGTTTCAAAGTACTTATATGGACCCTACAAACAAAATGGTGCCAAAGAGATTTTGCCACCTTACGTGTCCCTGACTTCTCGTCTGGCCCATGGACTATATGTCTGTCTGTCTGTCTGTCTTCCTCACGCAGCATGATCTCACACAGACGCGCACACACACACACACACACACACACACACACACACACACACACACACACACACACACACTAGGAGTGTGCCAATATATCGTCCCGCGATATATCACGATACGTTTTCGTGGCGATATGTATCGTTTTGGGGGGGGGGGGAATATCGTTTTGAAAAAAAAACATTTTTTTTTTCCAATAATAATAATGCAAAAACAGAAGTATTTGTTTGTAGTTGCTTTTCCCCTCCCCCCTATATATTTGCATACGCTTCCCCCCCCCCCATATATTTTCATAATAAAAAAGTGCCATATATCGTATCGTATCGATATCGTATCGATGTCGTGAGCCTAATATCGTATCGTTTCGTGAAATTAGTGTATCGTTACACCCCTCTCCCTATGTCTGTCTGTCTGTCTGTCTTCCTCACGCAGCATGATCTCACACAGACGCGCACACACACACACACACACACACACACACACACACACACACACACACACACACACACACACTAGGAGTGTGCCAATATATCGTCCCGCGATATATCACGATACGTTTTCGTGGCGATATGTATCGTTCTGGGGGGGGGGGAATATCGTTTTGAAAAAAAAACATTTTTTTTTTTCAATAATAATAATGCAAAAACAGAAGTATTTGTTTGTAGTTGCTTTTCCCCTCCCCCCTCTATATTTGCATACGCTTCCCCCCCCCCCATATATTTTCATAATGAAAAAGTGCCATATATCGTATCGTATCGATATCGTATCGATGTCGTGAGCCCAATATCGTATCGTTTCGTGAAATTAGTGTATCGTTACACCCCTAACACACGAACACACACAACCACACACACACACACACACACACACACACACACACACACACACACACACACACACACACACACACACACACACACACACACACACACACGCATGTGCACATGGCTCTCTCTGTTAACCATCAGACAGGGGCCATAGGATCAGCCCTGTCCCCTTCTTGTTTACAAGCTCCAGATAGCAGGCACGCCAGGCAGCGGTCTTGACAGCTCTCCTCTCAAGCTCTTCACACAGAAGCCTGTTTGGCCGTCAGAACCAGGTGACAGATAAGCCAGTATAGACACCCACTCAGAGCTCTAGCAATTGGGGCCTGACCTTTGTAAACAGTGATAATCAGTGACTTTGTAGGGCCCAGGTCCCAGAATTCCTGAGTGTGGGAAGGCTATATCTCCAACCTAAAAGCATACTCTGGATTATTTGGGCCATGGGGGCAGGACAGGAAGATTATGTGACCTTATTAGCCTTTTGACCATGTGGAAATCCCCAGATCAAGACCCTGGCTAAAGGTTAGCAAGCACTCAGCATAGAAGGGGTTATTAACTCGGCCACTGGTTAAGTTGTGGATGTCGGTATTATTGACATGGACACCATTCTCAAATACTTTGGAGTCCAGGGGCCTTCAAAGTTTTTCAGGCCAAGGAACCCTGTCTGAGAGAGAGATGAAGCAGGGTCCCCCCACTACAATTGTCTTGCACACTTTTTCATAGATTTCATAGATACATCTGTGTTAGTCATTTGTGTGTGGGTGAATAACCACAGCCAGGGAATTAAATATAATTATATCTATATAATAAAAGCGTAAAGTGTAATGCAAAATGCACAAAACCATCATAGCAGAAGTGAAACAGCTAGCATGTGTTTTCAACTAAATGAAATATATTTTAGACCCACTAGTCAAGGGTCAGTGTGACAGGGTATTTTAAGTATGGTGTACAAGCTCTTGTGTATCTGCTATTTTTAAATAGCCAAAGTATGACATATGGATAAAGTGGTTACAATGATTGTGATGCTATATTAACCCCTGGGGGTCCCCAGACCCCACTTTGAGAACCACTGCCCGGCCTAGACAACGCTTCACTCTTGTAGACTTGTCTCTCTCGGCTATACTGAGGACCAGCCTCAGACCAGGAATGCCACTGTCGGGAACGGCCTTCCAACCCCAAATCTCCCACATTATCCCTGTAGTGTGAGCCCAACTTCTGGTTAAAATGTTCCACTTTCATACAAGCTATCTCAAGATCTAATGGGCAGATTGCCATGACACGTGTCCATCCAACACTTTGGTCCCAAACAAGACGTTTGGAAGACTACTAGCCTACTTTGGACATTAGGACTAACAATCTGTACAACCTGCTATCAGAATGTTTAGCCCTTTGTCTTGTTTGTCTAAAAAATAGTTTTTCTTTTCACAAATCCACATTTGTCCAAATGTCATTCAGTTAAATGAAATACCAAGCCATTTTAATTGAATATTTAAATATTTACCCGAGAACAATGGGAGAATTTCACTTTTCTGAGTTCCAGTGAAATGTACTTACATCGTGAACATATGGCTTAAATGTGTATGTTATGTTATGAAATATACAACATACAGTAGCCAGAGCCTATTTGGTTTCTACCAGGCATCCTAAAATAACCTCTTCCACATGGATTTTTCATTACTTCTCAGAGAGACGAGCTTTATTTCAAAGCTTTTTGCTATGGCAAATCATTATTGCTCCGTGGTATCAGTGTATTGTAATTTTGCCGGGCCCACGTCATGACACTAATAGGACAATAAGATATTGAAATGGGGATTTTAATAAAACCCAGTCGATAGTGTGGTGCTAGCTGAAGTGGGAGAGGAAATTCAACTTGCAATGTGAGAAGAATAGGATTTGCCATTAATATTGTTTATTCGGCATACCCAGTGGGCACCTAAACCTTGTGGGCACCTCAACGTCAAATTTACAGTATTTTACTAAATGTAAACGAATAAAGAATCAATGTATGCTTTGGAATATGTTTGGAAATAGTGTAAAGCATATATGATTTGAACATGTACGGTACATCATTATCAGACCTAAATGCTCCCTTCAATTTCTTGTTTATGCCCAAAATGTGTGGATATCACAGGTTTTGTAGCAATTTAGCATGTGCAGAAATGTTGGGCCTTAAATATAACTAAAAATGTAAAATATATAATATAAATAAAATAAAATAAAGAAATGTTTTAAACAATTTAAGGTGCCCAGAAATCCCAGGTACCCCATTGTACCAGTATGCACACCTAAAGTCACAGGCCAGTCAGTCACACACATGCCCAGCACACTCCCATACAGTCATAGTAGGGGGTGATAACCACAAAAAATGTCCAAATCGTTACGCGGCGGATAAAAGCATGAAATTTGATACAGATGTCCCTTGGGTCATCCTAAAATATCCTAGAAGGGGTGCCCAAAAAAATCTTAAACAGGAAGTGAGTTATGGACAAAATCCAAAATGGCCACCTAAACTGTTGACCGTTGACTCAAAAGACACCAAAAGAATCCCCAAAAAGCATAAAATTTGGCACACATGTCCCTTAGGTCATCCTAAGCCATCCTAGAAGGGGTGCCTGAAATGATCTGAAACAGGAAGTGAGTTATTGACTAAATTGAAAATGGCCGTGTACAGTGTTGACAGATGATGCAAAAGACACTCATAAAAAATAATCTCATAAAAGCATGACATTTGGTACAAATGTCCCTTGGGTGATCTGAATGCATCTTAAGGGGTGCCAAAAAAAAGTTTTAATAGTCTCTCAATGGAAAACACTCCTCCCCCACGGGCTGCACTGCTACAACATTCAAATCGAGCAGTTTGCCAATCTGGCATTTGGTCCAGAAGCCTGAAAGCTATGCAATCTCTACCATCTCCTGACAAATATGGATGGATTAAAGTCGCTGATTCGTGGACACCTTTATGGACACTCTTGCCAGAGGCTGCAAAAGTTTGTAGAGAACTCAAGTGTGGCTGCAAAGCTGAGCCCTTCTGTTCGAGAAAATGTAGATGCCGGGATGCTGGGTTACCTTGCAAAGCATTATCCCAATGTGCTGGTAATTGCGAAATGGCACACATGAATACATGTAGTTACTAAACAGTAATGATCAATAAGAAAATACATAAGATAGAGTGTAAAACCAACAAGAAGATATAAGATGCAGAGAGTAAAATAAGAATATGCAGAGTAAGATAAGATGCAAAGTAAAATAAATAAGAATATGCAGAGAGTTAGATAAATAAAGAAGATTCAAAGAGTAAAATAAAAAAAATAATGCAGAAAGTAAAATAAATAAGATGATGTAGAAATGAAAACAGAAGGTAGACTACAAAATACGGCAGGTTATGCACTGCATAACCTGTTGTATTGAGTCTGCATAATATGCAGACTGCCGTGGTCAACTGTTTAAACAGCCATTTAGAATTTCGTCAACATGGTCCCTTCCTAAAAAGTTTAATAAACAAACAAACAAATAAATAACCCCTTCTAGGATATATTAAGAAGCACTTAATGTACGTACCAAATGGTACACTTTTATGACGTCCCTTTATGTTTTCTTTTGTGTCAACTGCTTTAGGCGGTCACTTCCTGTTTAAAACCTCTTTGGGCACCCCTTGTAGGATGCGTTCAGATCACCCAAGGGACATTTGTACCACATTTCATGCTTTTATGAGATTCTTTAGGTATCTTGCATCATCTTTCACACTGTTGGCGGCCATTTTCAATTTAGTCAATAACTCACTTCCTGTTTCAGATTATTTTGAGCACCCCTTCTAGGATGTGTTAGGATGACCCAAGGGACATATGTGCCAAATTGTATGCTTTTTGGAGATTCTATAGGCTTTTTGAGCCAATCGCCAACACTGTAGGCGGCCATTTTCAATTTTGTCAATAACTCACTTCCTGTTTCAGGTTTTTTTGGGCACCCCTTCTAGGATGTCTTAGGATGACCTAAGGGACATGTGTGCCAAATGTTATGCTTTTTGGAGATTCTTTTGGTGTCTTTTGAGTCAACGGTCAACAGTTTAGGTGGCCATTTTGGATTTTGTCCATAACTCACTTCCTGTTTAAGATGTTTTTGGGCACCCCTTCTAGGATGTTTTAGGATGACCCAAGGGACATCAAATGTCATGCTTTTATCCGCCGCGTAACGATTTTTCACTTAGCACCCCCTACTATCACCAGTGTTGCCATGTCTGCTTATTATGATCAAATTTGGGCTTGTTTTTCTGTTAAGTCACTTGTAAATATTTGTAGTTGTGGTTTTTTGGGCTTGTTTCTTAAGTGTAGTTGCTTATTTGGGCTTGATTGTTTAAACCAGTGGTTCCCAAACATTTTCATGTGAAGGACCCCCAAATGAATATGTAATTGTCCACGAATCTGAAAACATGTTGTGCCAGGGAGCCCTGTACCAGATGTTAGAATTGCAGATGCACAATATATGGGTTTAAAGTGCTCATGTGGCCTATAGTCGCTTATTTTGGGCTTGTTGTTGTAGACATGGTCGCTTATTTCTCTCACAAAAGCTGGCAACACTGACAGTCACTCTCTTTGCAGGGCTCTAATGGCAGTGTCAGTCGGTCACTGTGTTACCAAGCGATTGTCGTTGTCGGGTGGAAACCTTATATGTCCAAAACCATTACTTCTCAGGAAATGTTATCCAGTCACAAGCTCTCTGAAGTTAATACTTCATTCATCGGTTAAATCCTACTATAATTCTAGTAACCTCTGTAGTGGTGGTGAGTACGTGAGTGAAGATACCCGGTTCTCCTCACTGGCTGGACCAATTGCTCTGATTTTGCACACAGCCATTGACCATTACCATCTGAACGCAACTGTGAAGCCCGTTTTTCAATTTCATCAAATCTCAGCTTCTTATTAGCGTTTTTGTGTCAAACACTGTCGCCATGGTTACGGGGCTGCCCAGCTATGGGACGAACTGCCTCCCGGGTTGCCAGATCATGTGCGCATATCCCCCCACGGATGCGCTGCGCCTACCGGGTATGGTCTAGTATTTATAAATTCCACAGACAAAGACTCTCAACCACTTTCAACCTGGCGTCCCTGTTTCACGCAGGGATCTGCAGGGATATTTCTGTCTAAAATAGTAATAAATCACAGATCAAATCACAGTATAAACCAGGGCATTCATTTAGGAAAAAAATAAATATACAAGATTTACAAGGCAATCATTTATCTTGAAAACTACTGGCTGCATCGCAATGGAATTCGCTGTGCACCTTCAACCCCGAAAAGGTGAACCCGTTTCTTGAAGCGGTGAACCCGTTTCTATGTCTAATAAACTTCCATCACGCAAGGTTTTGGGAAGTATTTTAGGGGGCTTTATGTGAAGCCTCGTGCCTCCTTGAGGTATACTGTCTGCAACAGCCTGTTGGCCTGGGGAGGGAGCCCAGGCTTTGATGGGGGGAAGTTGTTGCCAAACTCCAGGGCTTATCGTTGCGAGCACGAAAAATATTCCGCCAAACCTGACCGAGACGCATCCGGGCGGAGCACGCTGCAGCCAGACCGTGTGTGGACCAGCATGCATTGCACTGGGCTCCTCTCCTTCATCGGCTTCCTGTCAGAATCGTGGTGGGACACTCGCTGTCTGATGTAACTGGCGCGCGTGCGTTCTTCTCACACACATGCACTCACGCACGAGCTAGCAAGCGTGCACATGCAGACAAACTGACAATGGCACACATTCTCTAGCCAGCTGACAAGAAAGTACACATGCTCATGCACACACACACACAAGCCTAACTGTATACATGTTATCAGAATTTTTCACAGCAGTGGTGGGGGGTGGTTTTTGAAGCTGTGAGCAACTGTCCAGACCAACTTGCCAAGAGCCTGTCCATTATGTCTGGTGCTGTTTTTGTTATTAACTCAGACAAGAGCTCCAAACACACACACGCGCGCACGTACGCACACACGCACACACACACGCACACGCACACACACTCGTTCACGCACGTATAGACACATTCCCCCTCTATCTCCACTGATAAACATGGACGTCTGGTAGCACACACAGCTAGCAGTGAATCCCCCGGCAGTGTTATTCAGAATGATACTTTCCAAATGTTCAACTCTGCGATACGGTCCGTAAACAGTGAGATTAGTTAAATTTCCCACACGTCTCTGTGGATCTCTCTCTTCGTGAATGTGTCACATATCAATGAGAGCATGAGCAAACAGCCCATTATCACTGTTCTGATGTCACGCAGTACATTTGCCTCACATTCCTCCGCAGATGTTGAAATGTGAGACTAACACAGCGCTGAGTGGGGCTTCCTGCAATGTAAATATGTCAGCACACGGTAATTCAGTGTAAACCGTTAAAGACCACATGCTTTTGGGAGAAAGACGTGGAATGCAATTCTCTGCTCGTCGACCTAGCCGATAACCAGTGTTGGAAGAAGTAGTCACATTTTTTACTTATCAAGTAAAAGTATCAATACCCTAATGTAAAAATAGTCTGTTACAATTACACGTTCGGTATCCCAGATTTAATTGAGTAAATTTACAAAAGTATTGGCATCAAAATATACTTAAAGTACCAAAAGCATGTACTCATTATGCAGAAGGTCCCATTTCACAAGTTTTTACATTTATAAAACGTATATAAATTCTTTGAAAATAGCAGATGTACAAGCTCACAACTGTGTAACTAGTAACTAAAGTTTCCAAATAATCGTAGTGGAGTAATATTTACCTTTGAGATGTAGAGGAGTAAAATGATTGTATTGACGTACTCCAGTAAAGTAAAAATATCTCAAAATTGTACTTGACAGTACAGTATTTGAGTAAATGTACTAGTTACTTTCCACCCCTGCCGATAACCATATTCCTGTGCTTTGCTCTACAGGGCGTAGAGTGGTGCTGGTACTGCAAGGGTTAAGAGTGTACAGCACACTGGGGAGATGCCTTTGCTAAGATTGTATGGACTCATGGTCCTTGTAAGGCTCTAAGGCACTAGGTATTGCACTTGCAATATTGAACTTTTCTATTGCAGGTACATATTTGCATTCCAACTGCTTTTGGGCACCAAAGGGAACCTCTACTGAATAAGGGAATTATTTTGGTGTATAACAAATTCTAGAATATATATAAGGCATTATAAGTATTAGTATTTAGGTAAACCTCAAATTTAGTTGAACTATCTAGGGATGTTGTACATGAAAGATATAAAATGTATTTTCACAGAATCTCTGTCTGCCTTCGCATATTTTAAGAACCTTTCATCCAATGAGTTTCACACTTGGTGGGTGTACCGCTGTAGAGTGTAGACCAAGAAAGTGCAGTGTGTGGTGTATTGATTGAGTGAGAACGCAGCAAGCAGCCATACGGATCCTGACAGCTCAGCAAGCACCACTTCCGGCGACCAAGGAATCGACCCGCTCCTACCGGCCCAAAACACGTTCCGAACAGGAACGTGCTCCGAACTGGTACACGTTCTGAGCGGGCAAGCGCGCTGAACGGTCACGTGTTTCCGAACAGGCACGCGCTCTGAACGGGTACGTGTTCCGAATGTGCACGCACTCCAAAACGGGTACGCCCCAAACATGTACTCCACTAGTATTTAAATAGACAAAATAAAAGGTTTCTCTTTGAAGCTTTGTCCCACTGCAGTGCCTGCAAATTGATAGTATTGTATAAAAAACACACAAGCACACAGCTCTGTGTTGGTCTCCACACAGCTTATTTTCTGACAAACAACGCAGATGACAGACTTTGGTCACGTTATAATGAACTACAACAGTGTTTACAGTCAGTTTTGTTTACAGTTAACATGCGACGCCGTGTTTTCCAAAAGGCAGACGAGAATGCTGCATTCATTTAAGTCCCCCCTGTCCCAGAGCGTTTGATCTAAGAGGAGAGCTCTATGTTCATATTTGGACAGAGAGTCTCCTCCACAAACAGACGAATAGGTTTCTCACAGAGTGATGCATTGAGCCTCTCAGAAAGTGAACTTAATACATCCACACTGTTTGAGAGTTTTAGAACATTGTCCCTCCTCTGGTTTCATATCGCGCCATCATAACTTCAACAGGGTACTAAAATGTTGATCTCCCAATGCTTTTTCTTTCTTTTTTCTTTCTTTTTTCTTTTTCTTTTCAAATAAACTGTTTCATGTTTACAATGAACATTATCGCGTGAGCCGTAAAATCGTGTAAGCGGGCGCAGCGGAAACGTGGCCCCCGTCGAATCACAGATAAATAATAAACGTTTCAAATATGCAGGAGTTTCCACCAAGTTCTGAATTGAATTATTCACTTTTCCAAGCGAAACTCTTTGAAGCCGGGGGGTGGGGGGGAGGGGTCTCAACTGAACTGCTCAGCTGAACCACCCCTCCCTCCAAAGACAAACCACGGCCCGTTGCAAAACCAAGCTCTAAGCCCTAAATACTAAACGCTGCGTCATGAAATGGCGCCAAGCAAAACATTCCACATCTATTGGTATGAAGAGGGACTTTGAAGAGTTCTGGGTTCGGCATGGCAAGTGTTCAGAACTTCTCTTAGATCTGAGAGAATTCATGGTGTTGAGTCACCCCCACACAGCTCATGGCCTCTATGACGCCACTAGCTTTATTCCCACACACATAATCGCCAGCCTAGCAAGTTTGGATATGGCAGACAGGCTTAGTTAGTCATCCCACTCCTCCTTAATAATAATAATAATACCTCACATTTAAATATAGCGCTTTTCTAAATACTCAAGTCGCTTTACATGGGTAAACAGGGTAACTGTATTAGACAAAATCTCTGCGTAAGTGTGTGCGTCCGTGTATAAGTGTGATTGTACCTGTCCTGTCCTACTATGACGTATCTCGGGAACCGTCCAACCAATCGACTTCAAACTCACTGAGCATATTACTGAGGACCCGAGGGAGTGCGGTGCCTGGTGTCAAGTCAGTCCCTACGACCGATATGCCCATATATAGGCTTTATGGAGAAGCGGTTGTGGAGAACTACCAATCTGACCGAAATGCCCATATATGTGTGTGTCCATATATGGGCATATATATATGGAGACGGCAGATCGAGTGAGGGGGGTCGCAGTGCCCAGTGTCAAGTCCCACATGGGCATACTGTATGACATCAAGGATCTCCATATATAGGCATAAAAGGGCCATGGACACACAGATACAGAGATCTCCATATATGGGGCATAAAAGGGACAGTCTAGAGGTGGGTTTTGAGGGCGTTTTTGAAGGACGTAAGGGTTTGGGGCCTCTTTGATGTGGTGGTTAGTGAGTGCGTTCCACTGAGAGGGGGCAGTAACTGAAAAGGCCCATGTGCCAAAGTGAAAATCCCCGATTTGGCACTTTGGGCCTTGGGGTATGCAACAGTACAGCACCTACAAGTACAGCAACTGTCAGCCTCTTTGTTCTTTCGTTGTTCTTGTGTATTTCTTGCCATTTCCACAGTTGCGCCTACCTGCAAACTTTCTTTCTGCGTTCATTAAACCTGTCAAGTATACACAGCATCGATGCCGGCCCCGGCACCCCCGCTGCCTCCTTCACCCTTGTGACCTTCAGTTGCCTGGTAACTGAATGTGAATCAGGTGCTCTCTTTCTGGAGGCAGAGGAACAGTTGATTGGTGCAGCAGCACCACACCACACCACACCACACCACACCAGAGCCTTGTATTAGAGAGTTGCGCCAATGAGGGGGCAGAAACAGCGCCGGTCACGTGGTTCATGTAAACTGGAAATCGTTACAAGGAGCCGTAGACTTCAATGCATTTCATGAACTTCCGGTTTAGGACTTAGTCACTATTCGCCAATAGACGGCTACGTAGAAGACCTGGCCCGAAGAAGTGAACACTAATATCAGAACTCTCTCTCTCTATGGGTCTGCACCACACCACACCAAACATGCAGTTCATAACCGCCCCCTCCCCCACCCCATCCCCCCAATTTAGATGTTGCCATTTCCCCATGTGTTTTACTAGGACTCATGCCATCTCCCCCAGTTCTCTCTCCGCTAAATGGGCATCCCAACAAACCAGAAGGAGTCGCTAGTGCAGTGACAAGAACAATCCCACACTGGCTTCCAACACTGCCAGTCCTGTTTGTCGGTGTGCCCGGCAGCCCGGCTGGCGGTGGCCAAGTGCTGGTGTGGTACCTTTGAAGGCATTATGTAAGCGTTGTACTCGTTAAACTAACGATTTAGCCCTTGTGTGGTTTATAAGACCTTTTAAAGGCCTTATTGCAGTTTAACTGCAGCCATTATCACCAAATCTGACAGTGAGGGTTCTCGTGAAAAGCAGGAGACATTAGCCTTTCGTGCAATACAATGCCTTTGGATGTCAGGCTGTAATGTGGCAGCAGAAGACTATCAAACATTCCATCAACCAGTCTCTGCTGAGTTCTTCCGAAGCAGCGAATGGATGTCGTATCAAATGCCATCGGCCAGCTGTCAACTGGTCCGCCCGTTGCATCTAGTCGACGTGTGACACACATTATAATGTGATGTTCTTTCAGATTTCCGTGTTTTTTTTTTATACACCAAAAACGAGGGCGGACGGACGGACGAGCCGTGAATCATCGAGTGACGTTAAATCGATAAGAGGGCATGTTTTTTTGCGGGTCACTCTGTGGCCACGGCGCTAATGACAAAACAAGACAAATTAAGTGTCTGCTTAGGCACACTTCCTCGGCTTATGGCTTTGACAGGATGATGGCCTGGGTTTAATGGGAAAAGGGGGGGGGAGGGAGGCAGACAAGAAAACCATGAGGCCCAGAAGAACACTTCATTTTACGGGCCTCATTTGGAGAGTTCTTGGATATGCGGCGCGCTCTCCGACATGACATTGATTATGACTGGCGTGTCAGAGCAAGATAACTGCCATGCCTGCCTGCATGAGTGTTTGTGTGTTCACATATGTGTGTATGCAATTGTGTGTGTGTAGGCAATGTGTCAACATGTGCGTGTGTTTTCTGCACGTGTGTGCAGTGGTGTAAAGTAACTAAGTACATTTACTAAAGTACTGTACTTATAAGTACAATTTTGAGGTATTTGTACTTTACTGGAGTATTTCCAGTTTTCAGTACTGTTACTTCTACTCCACTACATCTTAAAGGCAAATATTGTAGGCTTCTTTTACTCCACTACAACTATTTGAAAACTTTAGTAACTTGTTACTTTTACTCAAGTATATTTTTACATTGTGGTATTGATACTTTTACTTGAGTGGAATTCTGAGTACTTCTTCCACCTGGTTGTGTGCGTGGCTTTGTGTGTGTGTGTGTGTGTGTGTGTGTGTGTGTGTGTGTGTGTGTGTGTGTGTGTGTGTGTGTGTGTGTGTGTGTGTGTGTGTGTGTGTGTGTGTGTGTGTGTGTGTGTGTGTGTGTGTGTGTGCTGTGCGGTTTGCCCTGAGGGCCTATTGTCGGCTGTGTAGAGGTGGCGGCACAATAGACAGGCTCAGACTGATAAAGCAGACAGATGCGTGTATCGCTACATCAGACACCGGCGGGCTGAAACAAATGGGGTCACCAGGGGTCAACGACATCCCAATGTCAGTCTCCACCCGCCGGCCGCTATGACTGTTGAAACGCAGCAGCCCCGGGTCAACGCGAGTCTATGATTCATAACAACACTGCCAAACACTAACACTAGTGAATCTGTTATAGCTCATTGTTTGGTGTTTCGAGCACCACTTGGAGGAAATCCTATTTAAAACAATAGTAATAATAGGCACTCGGGTGGCGCAGTGGTACAGTATCTGCCCGCCACGCGGAGGTTGTGGGTCGACTGGGTTTCAAATTCACCGTGTTGCATCCGGCTTTGTCCAGTGATTTTGAACGCTTTTCATATCAAAGACCATTGTTTATTCGGCATTTGAGCCACGGATTCACCATTTGATGAGATTTAGCCTTTAGAATATTTTCTTATCGTTGGATACGATTTTGTCCACAATTCCATGCTGTATTGATGTTGGTACCATAGGAGAGATAACAGGCAAACGTTGATCAAAATAACAATTTTTTAATTAAGTAATACGTGTTTAACAATAATTTAACTCTTCAGAGCGTAAAATGAAACCAAAGGGTCCATTTGGTTTCATTTTACGCTCTCAAGTGTTAAAGATCTATAAGGGTCCATTTGGTTACCAACTCTCCATCATTTAGCTGGGGACCACCTGGAACCCCCTCAAGGACCACTGGTGGTCCCCGGACCACTGGTTGAGAACCACTGGTCTATATGAAATCTGCCCGTGTTCGGGGGAGGGAAGCCGGGCGGGGAGGGTGTCATTGCATGTATTCCAACGGGCGGCACTCGTCAGCAGGGAGTGTTGGGCGGGAGGAGTAGGACGAAGGCTCTACATCCTCCCGGTGGGGGCTGACTCACTGGCAGGTGAGTCAGTCGGATACAGCAGCAGTGACAACACACAAATGTGTGTGGGGAGGAATCACAACTAAATTGGGGAGAAAAAGCGGTAAAAAGCACAAAATAAATAATAATAGTAATAATTAAAAAAACAAGCTTTAAAATGACCTGGCATCTAATTGCGACTGCAAACTAAAAAGTCTGAACAATGAATGTCCCATGTGGAGACCAAGCGACCGTGTTGTTTGTCTTGTAGAGTTGCTGTGCCAACACGTTTTGTTGTTGTTTGTGTTGGCTGAGACCTTTGTGGCGATTACGCCCAACCATATGTCTGGTCTGTGAGCACTGGCGCTCTCCTCTGTCCAATCCATTTGGCCTTTGGATAACAGAGCCTCTCATCAAACAATTTATAATTAATCATAAAAATCTTTCTAGAAGTGTGGTGAGCTGTCGCTTTTGTCCGCCTTCCAAATCTTTCCGGGCTTCCTCTACCAGGATGATTTCATGGGTCTCTGTGGCTAATTAAAAAGAGTAACATCCATGTGTGTGTGTGTGTGTGTGTGTGTGTGTACGTACACATATACACGCGTATTGTGTGTGTGTGTGTGTGTGTGGTGTGCGTGCGAGAGAGCGTTCCTGACAAAGGCCACACTTTGCAACAGGTTTTGGACGAGTTGATGCTTTATTTGAGTCAAAACTGCTGTCTCCAATTTGATTTCACTGTAGTTTTGTGTGTGTGTGTGTGTGTGTGTGTGTGTGTGTGTGTGTGTGTGTGTGTGTGTGTGTGTGTGTGTGTGTGTGTGTGTGTGTGTGTGTCTTTTCAAACAAATCCTTTCCCCAATAATGACACGAGGGACAAAAATTAAACGAAATACAAATTTCATAACATCCTTGCCTTCCAAATGTAAAGGCAATATTCCAGACCTGATGTGGTGGGTACACAAGGGTCTTTTTTTCTTCGGCAGATTCTACTTCACAATTAAAGCATGAGCATAGGATTTTATCTTTTAAACATTTCATAGCCTGCGTTTTGCTGAATCTTTAATCTTAAATAGAATGAAATCAATCTTTCCAGAGGTATGTTGTCCTCATGCTGCCCTGTGATTTGAGAAAGATGAAGATGCACCACACAGGCCTCCAGGGCCGTCCATCTGTGTGTGCCACATGAATGGCTTCTTACAAAGTCTAGTTCAATAGACCATCCCAAGGTCTATCCATCCATATATACATATACAGTACAGTACTGTAGAGTACAGTTTTGTTCCCCACAAGGTTCCAATCCCATGCCTCTTGTAATGGCTAGGGTGGGGAAATGTGTTTACTTCCAGGACATATCTGAATAACTCTATTATGCATCTGTTCACATACCATATTAAGTGTATAACCCCAAACCACATCGTCTCTCACATGCTCTCTTAACGCTAAATAGCTATACATATATATATACACACGTACGTGTGTGTGTGTGTGTGTGTGTGTGTGTGTGTGTGTGTGTGTGTGTGTGTGTGTGTGTGTGTGTGTGTGTGTGTGTGTGCGTGTGCGTGTGCGAGTGCGAGTGCGTGCGTGTATCTGTTAGGGTTAAGGTTAATACAAGGAGATAAGGGATTTAAGTCAGTGCAATGACCAAATAATTTAGAAATGTGCTGCTCTTACTTCTAGAACTCTTCTAGTGTGACATCTGTCTTGAAGGATTTATCTACCTGTCATTCTGTCTGTATATAAAAAGTTAATACATAACGTCTAAGTGTGTGTGCACTCTCTTTTTGTCCAATAAAGTAGCCCTACTGTATATCTGTCTAAAATAAATGGTCTTTCTGCCTATAGCTGTCTGCATGTCTCGAACTTTCTATAACCACAGTCCACACAGCCTGCTTACCCCCCCCCCCCCCCCCTCACAAGTTCTTATCTGGCCTGTAGCACTGTGAGCCACATTCAGAAACATGGCTCGGAAAGTGTAGAAACAGCAAACATCCCAATGAAAGGGAACACTAAAGCTACTTAGTAACCTCTATCTGATCTGGTGGAACCTTGGACTAATAAACATGTGCTTCTTCGCCTCTCTCGCAGCCAGGAGTGTTGACGTTCACTGGGGACCAGGCTGGTTTATTTTCAGATATCACCCCTTCCCTTTCTAGAGCCACCAACGTGGTGAGAGTTGTGGCGCCCCACTATTAGGTATCTCCCTCGCACTGTTTGTTCTCTGTTCTCTCTCTGTTTTTCCTTCCTATTATCTCTTCTCCTTTCTCTCTTTTCCTCAGCGCTTGTCTCTCCCTTTCGGTCCATCAGTTGCTCTCTCCGTCTCCCTCTCTTTCTATCTCTCTCTCTGCTGATTTATTTGAGGTCACCACGCTTAGTTAATTTCAGTTCTGTCAAGTCAGCTGCTCTGTCTCTCTCTTTGAGTCTTACATTTTTCCTCTCTAATTCTCTCCCTCCCTTCTTCGGCCCACATCTCCCTCTATTTCTCCCTCCCTCGGCCTCTCTCCCTGGTTCTCACCCCTGTCTGTCTCTATTTGTCTCAATGGACAGGCTGATTTCTCTGAGGGGTGCTCCCTGACACGGTGAGATGGAGCTGCTCATTGCTGCGGTGGCAGCACGCGGCCGGGATAACAACTCCACATATTGACAGAGAGGAGAGAGGAGGCGGGAGAGTGAACTTCAGGGGTCAGATGTGTGTGAGCGGGGGGAGGGTCTCGGCTTGCAGAGGGGGGAGTCACAGAGCTGGCGCGTTGCCCGCATTAGGGCATCATGGGTAATGGCCTCTGCAGCCGCGGAGCTCCTTTAACCCACTGTTTCCCAAAGAGTGGGTCAGGACCCATCTTTGGGTCGCGGACCATTTTTTATGGGTTGTGGGTAAATATCACCCTTTTTTTTCCTACATAAAAAAATATTTATATCAAAAGATTTAAAAAAGTTTAAACAAAAAAAGTTATCCATTTGTTATCCAACAACTTTTCATCATTAAATGAAATAAATAAATAAATAATAAAGGATTAGAAGTAGTGAAAATAGCAGATCCACAAGCTAGAGCTTGTAGATCTGCTCTTTTCACGATAGTTTGAGTCCCGGGCAAACGTCTAATTTCTCTTTTGGGTCTTGAGCTAAAAAGTTTGTGAACCACTGGTCTAGCGTGTTTGCTCTATTACAAAATACCACAAACCATGCGAGGAGGATGAACTATGAGATTGTTTATTTTTGTATTCATTTTAGGGAGTTACTGTATGTTCTGCTTTATTAAGACAACAAAGGCGAGATAGGAAACAGAGGGCAGAGACAGGGGAAAAGACACGCAACACACGTCTCGAACCGGGGATGTCCGGCTAACTACAATACCGGAATACAACATAATTTTGTCTTTCGTGAGAATTATGCCCATTCAGTGTGGTCTGAGAAACAGCCTGTGTGACTCTCTCCGGGTGATTCACATAGGAAACGTATCGCAACTCCAGGAATTTTGTTCAAAACAACAACAACCTCTTTCCTCCGTGTGTTCATCTTTGGCCTTGTTTGGAAAGTCAGTCTGGAAAGTGGAAAGTGCATTCTGCTGATAGCGTTGCGAAACTCCCCCGCCGCTTCCTCTGGCAAACTTCAGTGTAATCACACGGAGTCTTATCTATGTGCACGGGGCTCCGGCCTCTGTGTACTCCCCGTCCCGTCACTCTCCTGTCAGTAAACACTGAGCAATGAGTGAATCATCTGGAGCTGTCATATAGGGTGTGATGCTTATGTCATGTGTTTAGCTCATGACAAGTAAAATAACCTTTTAACCACTTAAACCCTATATGGTAGAGCGGAGTCCCTCAGGGGTCTATACTAGTGTATTTTATGTTTTCTGTTTTTGTGGGGAAAGCTTTTTTTTTATATATACAGTATATATATTTTTGGCTTGCAACGCGTTGTGAGCTTGTCAATCTGCTATTTTCCTGTGAAAGCTTTCCCCACAATACGGATGCATGGGGTTTAAGTGGTTAAACGGTTAGCAAATGTGCAAAGCCACAAACTTTATTGGTATGCTTAGGTAAAGGTTTGAGTAAAAGGTATATGTGTACAATACCTGCAAGAACACGTGCACATGCACACACACACACAAATATA
Source organism: Gymnoscopelus microlampas (assembly GCF_963454915.1). Taxonomy (NCBI): domain Eukaryota; kingdom Metazoa; phylum Chordata; class Actinopteri; order Myctophiformes; family Myctophidae; genus Gymnoscopelus; species Gymnoscopelus microlampas. The sequence goes on from NC_139959.1 coordinate 26,901,856, forward strand.
GCTCCCCACACCCGCACCACAAATGCACACACACACTCACACACACAAAAGTCTATAATAGTGGTGTCTCCCTATAGCCCTCCCCTCACAAAGGGCGAGCGTCTCATCTTCCACAGTAGCCCTCTCACTGTTTGGGCTAATCTTGCTCTATCACAGGGCTGGCTGGCATTGTTGGGACTTCCTGCGCTTAATTACAGGGACACTGGGTATTGTGCTCACTGTGCTGATGTTTCAGTCTCCATTTCGCTGTGCCTTTAGAGTTGACCCCCCTGCCCCCCCACCTCAACCCCTACACACACCACGCACACACACACACCCACACACACACACACACACACACACACACACACACACACACACACACACACACACACACACACACACACACACACACACACACACACACACACACACACACACCCTCCTGTGAGGTTGGAAGGCTAGAGGGGTGGCTAGCTTTCCCCCTTTGCCACCTGTTGTGGTAATTATTGAGCAAACAAAGAATGGTTGGAGGAGGGTGGGGGTGTCGGGGGGGGGGGGGGTGTAATGGAGGGTGTCCATTTCGCCGGTCACTGTTTTTGATCTCACAGGGAAGCGGATTAAGTCGTGATGCCTGCAATTCCACGAGGAGGACACACAGCCACCCCTGTCACAGCCTGTGGGGCAGGAGATATTTCTGTGCCACCATGGCTCCCTGCCTTTGAAGATGTGGGACAGCGAAGCGAGTACAAATATTATATATATATTGATTCCCTGTGAGGCCCTGCGCGGATTTCCTCGGCGGTCACCAAGGTGATTTTAAGGGAGGGTAATCTCTCATAATTCAAGTCGGATGGATCCACCGGAAATCAAATCAACTTTTCCCGGGCTGCAAGCTGAGGAGGCAATATCCCCCATGCAATTCTTCATTGACCTACATAGCCGGTCTCTCCCTGACAGATCCAGCACCCCCCCCCCTCTCTCTCCCCTCTCCCCTCTCCTTCAGCCCTGATCTCTGGGGCTTCTCCCCCAGTGCGTTTGATGATGAGCCGTGTGCAATATTCTATCATCTCGATGTGAGGGAGAATAAAATGGTAAACCTGGAAGAAGAAAAAAACATTACAAAAAAAAAAACAGTTGAATTTGCCAGTCGGCTGTCCCGCTGTGTCTCCTGAAATGCAATTAAGAAATAGGGACCAGTAGCTGTTCTCCGTGCCTCCGAAAAATGACCGCTTGATTAGGTATTGAGGATGTGGCAATTTCTGTCTGCGATGATGTGAAATTAGAGTGCCGGGAGAGTGGGCTGGATTTGGTGGGTGTGTGTGTGTGTGTGTGTGTGTGTGTGTGTGTGTGTGTGTGTGTGTGTGTGTGTGTGTGTGTGTGTGTGTGTGTGTGTGTGTGTGTGTGTGTGTGTGTGTGTGTGCGTGCGTGCGTGCGTGCGTGTGTGCGTGCGCACGTGTGAGATGAGGGACACACAATTTTGTGTCATGCTGTCATGCACGCACTCACACTCACACAGACCAGGACACGCACAGAGAGACACACATACACACTCCAGCAGCAGCCTGCCTCATTATTAATTCAGGAGCCATCACTCGCGCCCTCCCTCTACCCCTGAGAAACTCTCAATACTTCCCGGCAAACATTATGCATATTTATTCATATACCACCTCCTCTCTGCCTCGCTGAGCGTCACCGTAAAATGTTTCTCCTTCTAACAGAGCCGTTTGTAAAAAAAAAAAAAAAAAGAGAGAATCTCTTTCTCTCTCTTGTTTTTGTTCTGCTTCCTCCTTCCGCCCCTTTCTCCTCCTCCATGTTTCTCTTCTGATTTCTATGAATGAGGATTACACGCACACACAGAAAAAAGTGCCAGAAAGACGCCGGGGCCCACTCTCTTGCATTACCATATCGTTCCCCTGACTTCACGTGTACTTTATTCACTCCTCGGCTGATTCCGTTCGCACTGAGTTTCACCTCGCCTCAAAGGCCTCGAAGGGGGAGATGCTGGCTTTTGTTGTGATTAGGCTACTGCAGGCCTTGATCTGACTCCGCCCCCCCCCCCCCCCCCCCCCCCCCGACACACACGCCCCATAGGGATTCAGTGGTGGGGTGCATAGGGTTCCTCTTTTTTCCCCACCATGTAAATCTATGGAATAGATATGAAAACATCTGTGAGAGAGTCACATACACCCATGAAATCCACGGTCCGTATGAGTCCATTTTCACACTCTCATACTCATAGTGCAACTGACTTCACTGTGATTTTACTGTGCACTCTCTCTCTGTCTGTATACCTCCCCAACTTCTCATTCACACACCTAACACAGATACACACACAGAACATTCCGCATTCCTCTGAAGAATCAGCCCGGAATTACGACACGTTCCATTTTTCTTCCATTCCTTCCGGCGTTGCAAAAGCATGCTATTGCGGCAGCAGAGTCTGTTCAAGGCTGCGTGAAACATTCTTAGTCCAATAATTACCAGCGAGCTGACAATATGTGTGGACCCGGCCACGGCGACCTCTTTACTGTGTAATCGGAGCCATTCAGCACCGGCTCCCATTCACCCTCACAATAACTCCACTCAGGAACCAAATAGCACATTTTTGGCCTGTCGTGGGGGTGGCTGGGGGGGGAGTAATGGAACTGGAACACACGCTGATTAGTAGGTAACGAGGTCCTTTTAAAAAGTTCATGGTCTCCACCTCAAATCCGCTCGGTAATGCAGTGGAACGGGAACATGCATTTAAATGTTCCTGCCGGTAAGGATAAATGCCAAATCAGTCTAATATTGAATTTTAGAGGGAAACCCCTATATATGCATGCATTGCTGCGGTGATGGCCGCGATGCAGTCAGTGACATTGGCAGTTTTTTTTGTATTTTTTTGTATCCACCAATGTGGATAATGGCGTGGCGTGGCTCGTGTCAAGCGTCTCTCTGACGGGGACCTTTTATATTCTAAATCCCTGGGGGACTTAATGGCCCATATGACAGCAGTAAGCGAGGCCGCAGTGCCTGGTTGTTGGGCTCAGCATGCCATACTGTATACACTTGGTTGATATGACATCAGGACTGGCATCCTGCACCCAGTCATTTGGTGGGCACCGAAGGCTGAAAATATCAGGCCTTTTATTGTGCAGCTGCAATCGGAAGACTGACTGAAGACCTCTGGATGGGTGGATGGGTTGGCCCACCATATTCCCTGAGGGTTGGCCTGGGTCAGGGTAGCTGCCTTCATGTCCCAGTGAAGATTTCTCTGTGGACCAGCTTTGTTGATGGTGGATGCACCCTGCAGTGAACGTTGATTTTGTGCACCCCCCCCCCCCCCCCCCCCTCCCCTCCAACACACACACACACACACACACACACACACACACACACACACACACACACACACACACACACACACACACACACACACACACACACACACACACACACGCAGTTTTAACACATCATGAGCCTTTCTCTCTGGCTGTCCCTGACTGGTGAACAAAGGGCAGGGCTAATGAAATCAAGCAGACTGCTGCTCACGGAAGACATAAAATGTCGGCTTTTGTGCCAGAGCTAATTATTCCTCAGGAATGTATTAAAGATTAGGGGGATATACGAAGAAGCAAATCCTTTAAATGGCTCTTTCTTTGTTCCCTCACAATCCCCCCTCATTTTAGATATGGTAGAAGGCAGGCAGACAGGCACCCTTATGAAATGACTCGGAGCCATTGTTCCATGTGTTATCCTGCAGACACGCAAGGCTAGTTAGTGCTGCCTTTGATAGAGATGCCCAGTACCACCACTAGAACGTATGTGTTATCAGCAAGACAGAATTGCTAGAGCTGGAATAAGAAGAAAGTCGCTCAATCCTCTCTCTCTCTCTTTCTCTCTCTCTCTCTCTGTGTGTAGATGGAACATGAATGTGCTGTGATCGTTGTCTTGTAATGTTCTATTCTAGTGTGTCATAAGCACTCTGGAAAAAGGGTCATCTCATTGCACCTTGAGATCCTGTCAGCCTCCTGAATAGACATCATTTGTGTCCTACACTAGTGCAAAACATATCTGACTCATGTTGTTCGCAACAGTTCTTCTCAAATCTCAATTGCCATGAAATGTGAAAATGTATCAACTGATGTTGATTAATGTGCACTGTCCCTGATAAATAAATAAAATACATAAAATAAAGTTACTAAGTATTGATGGTTTAAAGGAGACGCACCATGAATTTCACTTTTTTTTTATTTTTTTGGTATTTTTTGGGCTCCCCAGTGTCTCTTGTACCCCAAAAAATATTTTTTTTAACATTCAGTCATTCATTCTCATTTCAGAGATTTTCAGAATGGGCGTGTCTAAACAGGCCATCTCAGAATGGCAAGTTTGCTTACCTCACCAAACTTTTTGCCCATGTATTTTGACAGACAGAATTGCTCAGTACCGCAGTACAGCACCCCCCTGCCCAACAGGACGTTTTGGTATTGCAGCTGAAAGTGCTTTATAAGCCTGAGAGAATTGACTTGGGATGAGTATATCTGAGTGTTGATTTAGGCTCAAACCTTTTGAAAATGGTTTGAGGGACATACACCATATGATATTAAATATCTTTTTTTTTTTTTTAATTCATGGTGTGTCTCCTTTAAGTGGTTAGATGTCTGAAAATACACAGGACTCATACACTGATGACAGTGCTGTCAAACAAGTCTCTGAAGCTATATGAAATCCATGAAAACGTACTTGAACCTGCATTGCAACACCATTTTATACAATACAGTATGTAGTGGGGGTCCCTGCTTTCATCTCCTTGGCCTGAAAAAAACGTTTTATCCCTGCTAATGCAGTGGTTCTCAACCAGTGGTCCTTGGGGGGGTACCAGGGGGTCCCCAGCAAAATGAGTTAATAATAATAATAATAATGAGCTTGTATATCTGCTATTTTTGAAAAATCTTGAAAATGTGTGCATATCTTTGAATATATATTTTAAGATAACATTTGTAACTCAAATCTTTGCTTCTGGGGGTCCCTGGCATAAAACATTTTCAGATGGTGGTGCGCAGCCAAATGTATATCATATTTAGGGGTCCTTGGCATGAGAAAGGTTGAAAACCACTGCTCTAATGCATAAGGAAGGACAAGCCTGTACAGTGAGGCAGGCAGACTCTGTCTGGGCTGCTCGCTGGCTCAGACACCCCCCCTACAGGGCAGAGCGCTCCTCAACACGGGACGGGACCTTTTCAGAGCCCTGGGGGTCACTGTGGTCAAGCTCAGTACAAACGAGCTTCTGTTAGACTGCTGCAAGTCTGCAGCCTATCCGAGTGTGGTGTGGGGGTCACTACTCTGCAATCTGATAAACCATCACAATGTCTCATGCCAGACAGTGGTGTAAAGTAACTAAGTACATTTACTCAAGTACTGTACTTAAAAGTACACTTTTGAGGAATTTTGATTAGTATTTTTTTCCCATTTTCAATACTTTTACTTCTACTCCACTACATCTCAAAGCAAAGGCAAATATTGTACTTTTACTCCACTACAATTACTTGACAGCTTTAGTTACTTTGCAGATTTAGATTATTATCACAAAACACACATTAACCACTTCAGCCCTAGGCTATATATATTTCGAAGAAGAATCCAGTGGTGGAAAAAGTACTAAAACATTTTTCTTAAGTAAAAGTATGCAATGTAGAAATACTCTACAAGTAAAAGTTTGGAATTCAAAATGTAGCCTACTTGAGTAAAAGTATTGGCGTCAATATGTACCTAAATTAAAAGTGCTCATTATGCAGAATGTCCAATTTCACAAGTTTTCAAATGTATTACATCTATAAAAATCTTTTGAAAATAGTATACAAGCTGCAACACATTGTGAGCTTGTAGATTGGCTATTTTCAAATGGCCAAAATGTACATAGGGCTGAAGTGGTTTATGTATGTTTTGTAATAATAATCAAAATCTACAAAGTATAGGCCTAACTAGGAACAAAAGTTTTCCAATAATTGTAGTGGAGTAAAAGTAGCCTACAATATTTGCCTCTGAGATGTATGGAGTAATAGTAAAAATACTGAAAATTGGAAATACTCCAGTAAAGTCAAAAATATAAATTTTACTTAAGTAAAGTACTTGAGTAAATGTAATTAGTTACTTTCCACCACTGCTAATATGAACAAGGCGCACTCACCTATAGGGCCCCTTGGGTCCCCACAATCTATGATCAATCCTACTCGAACCACATTTGCAGCGAAATGTCATTGATTTGGGGGGGGGGGGGGGTAGTCCATTTAGCTAATACAGGAACCATAGAGATAAAACTGTAAGTTGGGCTTATATTAGAATAACAAACGAGCTGATATACAAGATGGCTTTTAGCCAATGGCAGAGAGACACACAGTGGATGTCTGCACTTATAGCCTGCTGTACTGTCTCATAATGTTAACTTTCCGATTCCTAGCCTACACACGCACGCGCGCGCGCACACGCACGCACACACACACACACACACACACACACACACACACACACACACACACACACACACACACACACACACACACACACACACACACACACACACACACACACACACACACACACACACACACACACACACACACACACATACATCTCGATCGCAGAGGCAACCCCCTGGTAAAGGGGCGTGTGACTGATCGTAGTCAGCAGCGCCGCCGGAGAGACTCTTCTCGTCCCGCATTCATTTCCATCAGCGGAGCAGCAGAGAGCACAACCGAGAGAGACCCAGGGAATAAAACTTATACAAATCGGACAAGATCGGACTTTGTTTTTTGACCTTTTGGGAGTGCCTATTTTCTGATCTGATTTGTCATTTTATTTCTTTTTTTCTTCTTTTTTTTCTAATATTAATCCAGGGGTCGGGTCTCGATCACTGGCGACAATAGCGCGAGAGAGACGAGAGATAAGCGGAGAGCTGGACCGGTCTGTACGCGGAGAACAAGAGCCAGTTTTGGGGGGCGATCGGACCACCGGACTGTGCGATCGGACCAGTTGCCCCGGCGCAAGAAAGGGGGGGGAATACCTGGATACCTACCTTTTATAGGCTCTGGAAGAAAGAAAACAAGCAGTATAGTCCATTGATTTCTGAACAGACTAAGGATATCTGGTCGAACACGCATAATGTTGGAAGGCGCTTCACTCACAGCCTGGATCATGGGTCTGTGAGTCGCCAAGACGCAGGTGATCATTGCAGTTTGTTGTCTTGTCGTGCGTGGGCTGAAGGAATCGATGCTGCATTTTGTGCAGCACATCAATTAGACCTTATTATTGTCGAAACAATAGATATTAAATGCATTTGGCTCACTGATCGCTTGCTTCTTATTTTATTCGAAAGCAATATGATGTCGTTGTTAAATAAATAGCCCTATAGGGGCAACTGCAACCCGGACAATAATATTATACACATTTTAACGTGTTTATATTGCATTGGGTTCGTTTATTATGCACTCAAGACAGTGAATGTGATGTGTAGATTGACACATAATCCAGGCTCCTGTCCCCTTTGTGCTGAGGCTGACCCACTGGGGCAAACAGTCTTCGTTGACCAACTATAGCCTAATAGCCTACTATGGAATTACACTTTTTATTGATTTCACCAAATTTGTCTGAGTGGCATTTTATACTGCAGCGACGCCAGGTTAAAAATCGGAATATCTGGGTATTGACACATACAAGACAGAAACCCAGAAGTAGGCTAAATCTTAAAGGATTTGTTTTTTTGTTAGATTTTTTTTTATTGGAATCCTATAGGATTCTTTTGACTAGGATAGGAGGAAAATAACTTCTCTCATAGGAGCAGTATAGGCTATACTTCATATCTGTATGTATTTTCTTTGGGTGGGTCCATTTGATCTATGCTCTTGAAAGATATACAAATAAATATCATGATGAATACAAATGACAACATTTGAGAGGGCGTTTGGTTTGGTTGGCACAAGCGCAAGTATAATTTCACATGGAGTGGATCATCAGCTCAGATCTGTGAGAGATGTCGACCTGTTTCATTGCATTATAGCGCACGGCGATCAGACCCAGAGAGAGAGAGAGAGAGAGGAGAGAGAGAGAGAGAGAGAGAGAGTCAAAGAGAGAGACACACACACATACACACACACACACACACACACACACACACACACACACACACACACACACACACACACACACACACACACACACACACACACACACACACACACACACACACACACACACACACACACACACACACACAGGTATATGTATGGGTGTGTAGAGTAGACGAAAGAGAATGAGATGAAGGGATTGGGAATCAATGAAGAATGAGAGAGAGAGGGCGAGAGAGAGCAAGTAAAAAGGTGATAAGAGAGAGAGGGGAAGAAATCCACTGAAGAGAGAGAAGAAATACCGTAGGTGCAGAGCGAGGACGGCAGAGCCAGAGAAAGGCGAGTGCTGCTGAGAGTGAGTGAGTGAGTGAGTGAGTGAGTGACCGTTCCAGTGGACGCTGAGACCCGCTCCGCTCGACTTACATACATTAAGAATCAGAAGATTTCCCAGCCCTCTGCTGTAAAGCACAGCGGAAGGAGAGGTTCCGATTGGAGCTAAAGTCTTCCCATATAGCAGGGGTCTTCAACGTTTTCAGGCCAAGGGCCAATTGTTTTTTCAGATTTTTTTACTTAGTCTGCTATTTTCGGCTAATGTTCCCTCAGAAAAAGAATTCTAGGGTTCAAGTGGTTAATGTAAAAAAAACTAGATCCTATCACACAAAGATTTGGTGGACCCCCTATAGTAGCTCTGAGGACCCCCTAGGGGTCCCGGACCCCTGTTGAAGACCCCTGCCATATAGGTTGGCTATTTGACATCAAGCCAATCAGCAAACTCCTGTGAGATCCCAGCTCCAAGCAGCCCTGTGTGTAGAGAGTCAGAGTCTGTAGCCTACACACTACTAGACTGCGCGGCCTATAGAAGCAAAGTGGTCGCAGTTTGGGGGTGTGTGTATCTCTCCTTGCCTTAAAGCCCGTGTTAAGAGATGCCAGTCAGTCAGATCGCCAGATGTTGGACAGTCATGTTTTTTTGGAATAGGGGGCAAAGAAAGGATTATGATTACTGATATTATGGAAATATAAAGACGAATGATCCAATCTGCCCATTTATTGAAAAATAACCAATCTTGTCTCCTTTCCATTAACAGCAAAGGATTACCTCTGTCTGCCTGGTCATCACTAAACGGAATAAGGCCCATTTATTATTTATCTGTTTTTTTTGGTGGACGGACTTCTTTGGGAGGATATGGCAACAACGACACTACTGGAGGGAGGAAACAGGCGCTGAATGACAGGATGCAAGAAGCGACTTATTGAGACGCATTTTCAGACCCAATTCCAACGGACACACTTCTGCTTTATTTTGGTCGCCTATTGACGGATACGCCGATAGAAACAAGAAGGACGAACAAGCTGCCAAACGAACAAAACTTTGAGGATTTTTTATTTCGTTTCCCCCTCATAATTTTTATTTTTGTTACAAAACAAGGATGCATTGTTGTGGATTAGTCTTTATCCTTTTAATGGGAATCTTCTTCTTCGTTGCCAGCGCTAACGGTAAGTGTCTAGAGTGACAATTAAGCATATATATATATATATATATATATATATATATATATATATATATATACATCTCTCAATTATTATTTATTTCCTAATCTGTTGCTGATCTCCACCGTCCTATTCTACCGCAAGCCCTTAATATCAGTGGTGTAAAGTAACCTACATGTAGCCTACTTATTACAATTTTGAGGTATTTTTTACTTTCTTCAGTATTTACAGTTTTTCAATACTTTTACTTCTACTCCACTACATCTCAGAGGCAAATATTGTACTTTTACTCCATTACAATTATTTTAAAACTTTAGTTAGTAGTTACTTTGTCGATTTTGATTATTATTACAAAACATACAGTAGGCCCATTTGGGCCATTTGAAAACAGCCGATCTACAAGCTCACAATGCTCACAATGCAACGAGTTGTGAGCTTGAAGATCTGCTATTTTCAAAAGATCTTTATACATTTTATACATTTGACAACTTCTGGGGACATTCTGCATATATGTGTACTTTCTACTTTTGGTATAGTAGATTTTGATACCAATAGGCGTACTTTTGTACTTTTACTCAATACATTTTGAATTCTGGACTTTTACTTGTAATGTACAGAGTATCTCTACATTGCCGTATTGATACTTTTACTTAAGTAAAAGATGTGAGTACTTTTTCCACCACTGCATATATCCCGTAATCTGTTGCTGATCTACACCTTTCCATTCTACCGCAAGCCCTTGATATTGATTTGCTGAGAGACTTCATGTTTGTGTTATGAAAGAGTCCATAAAGGATATAGACTATATATATATATGATATAAACACTTCCCTGTTCCTTGCGCGGATGATGGCATTCTTACACAAAAAGTAGTTTCGTTTCCACTATCCGTGAAACGAGCTCATTCATAAGAAAAAAAGTAATCTCAATGCACTTAATTGACCAATTTATTTGAATTGGAAGTACTTTGCGTATATGTGGCTCTAGCCCCAGCAGATGTGTGCTTTAATCAGAAAGCATGACCAGGCTGCACAAATGAAGATTAATGTCATTTTCGGGGTGGGGGGATCGGTATAGCCTGGTTCATTAAAACAAAATCTTTACTGTAGGAACAACAGGGTAGTTTGAGAGACAACACTATAGACCATAATACATAATAATAACCCGCATGGTCTCAGCAAACGAAAAATTATTCATTGTCACAAGTCTGAGCTTCCGTGCTTGCCAAGTTGTCCACCTACACCTTTGCATAATTTGGGTCATGGGTCTAATCAAATGTAGTTGTTTGTTTTCTCTACTTTATGAGGTTAACTGTCCTCCAGTGCAGTGGTTCTCAAACTTTTTCATGTCAAGGACTCCCAAAATGTTGCTTTTTTTGGCTGCGGACCCCTTGTCTCAAAAAAAATATCTTTGTGCCAGGATTTCTCAAAAATAGCAGATCTACAAGCTCATAGTGCAGCACGAAGTGACATCTGCTATTTTTGAATAGCCAGGCTATAAGATGTGGTTAAAGTGGTTAAAATGATTGTAACGCCATATTAACTAGTTGGAGCAATGTTCCAGTGGCCAAGACAACTTAAAGTTGCTTTCCCAATGTTGTTATGGCCAATAGCCTGGCGAACTTGTTTTATGGACTTTCTCTATTAATAGGCTACTGTAGGTGCATAAATAAAAGGCTCAAATGTCTTTTCTTTTAAATTAGTTTTTCCTTTGAAATCCTTAATCCTTAGGATTCTAAAACCTTATGATTATTAGCTAGTTAAAAGCATAGGCCAGGAGTTTTGTTGATGTAAAGGGCGTAAACTCGGGGATATTATTAGCCTAAATCATAAAAGTACAGAGTCATGGGATTAGGACAGGACAGGACAGGCCAGACACTTGGCTATATATTACGATTTGGGAGGCAGTGTTTGACTTGTATATTGACTTTCATAATGTTCAGCTCAGTATACAGCCTTGGATCAAGAATATCAGGGATGTCGGCTATTTGATCGAGTCAGACTTTTATATGCAAATGTCAAAATCGATCAAATACATCTATGAGAGTCTTGATCCAAGGCTATAGGGTACTATAAAAACACTTTAGTGCTCAATTGGTGGAAAGATCGATGTTGTCATGTTGTACAATATTGAAAGATATTTCTGTTCGAAACGTAGACCTGTATAGCGGGTGGTTTGTGATTGATTGATTGATTGATTGATTGATTGATTGATTGATTGATTGAATACTTTATGAACGGTTTGCCCCAAAAAAAGCACATAAAGTACAGTCCAATACAAAAGGATACTAAAAGGATTAAAACCAAGAAAGTACTGTGGCTGTGACTAAAAAAGCTCTCTCTCTCCACCCCCCCCCCCCCCCCCTTGCAGACAAATGTGGAGACAACATCAGAATCAGCAGCGCCAACTACCTGACGTCTCCCGGCTACCCGGTGTCGTACTTCCCCTCACAGAGATGTGTGTGGGTGATCACAGCGCCTGGTCCTCACCAGCGGATCCTCATCAACTTCAACCCGCATTTCGACCTCGAGGACCGGGAGTGCAAGTGAGTAGACAGCCTCTCTCTCCTCTCTCCTCTCTCCTCATGCGTATTGCGCGTGAAACCGCGCCATCTAGCGGCCGCGGATTTACTATTGGATTATTGGATATTGAGTCTGCTATCTACATACGGCAGACAGTGTTGCCATGTCAGCTTATTATAAGCGACTTTGGGCTTGTTTTTCTGTAAAGTTGCTTGAAAATATTGGTAGTTGCGGGTTGCAGTTTTTTGGGCTTGTTTCTAAAGTACACTTTGCTTATTTTGGGCTGGTTAACCAGTGGTTCTCAAACATTTTCATATCGGGGACCCCCAAATGAACATTTATTTGTCCACGGACCCCCATCTGAAAATATTTTGTGCCAGGGACCCCCGTACCAGATTTGTGTTGTTGTTGTGTTGTCTTTTTTTGAAAATAGCTACAAACCGTTGTGAGCTTGTAGATCGGCTATTTTCATATAGTCGACACATATAGGTTTAAAAGTGCTCATGTGACCTATAGGCCTAAGTTGCTTCTTTTGGGCTTGTTTTCCTAGACGTGGTTGCTGCTTATTTCTCTCACAAAACCTGGCAACACTGATATAGAGTCTGCTCTCTACATACGACAAAAGGAATGTCTTTCCCCTAACCATTTGGTTTTGGAATGTCTTTTGCTTCTCGTCTTTGTGGCATGATATCATCATGGGGGTTGCAATGCTGCGCTTTTTGGTTGCTGTGCTTTTACAGAGCGCTCTTGCAGAAGCCAGAAGGCCACTGATTAGTGCTTCAATAGGATAGCCCTTTGAAAACACTCACTGCCTGCAGTATTCACCATGAGGCCAGTAGTTTCCTTTCAGAGCCAGCCAGCCCAGTCTGTCGGTCAGCGACCAGTCCCTATTTGACTCTTTAAACTGTGAGCCGTCTCGCCCCGACAAGGGCTAAGCGGTTCACTTGTCGTCGGTCAGATTGCTGGGGTGACGGCGATGAAACGCGAGACAGACAGTAATGTGATGAGCCTCCGTGTCACTGTGGTGCCTTGAGGTGAATTAGTACCTGGGCAGACTGCCTCTCACTGATGACACACTGCACATGACGTTTGTGTGTGTGTGTGTGTGTGTGTGTGTGTGTGTGTGTGTGTGTGTGTGCGTGTGTGCGTGCGTGCGTGCGTGCGTGCGTGCGTGCGTGTGTGCGCGTGCGTCTGTGTATCCCTGCCCCGCTCTGTCTCAGCTGTGTGTTTACGCTCCAGGGCCATCAGGGAGAATACAGTACTTTGCTGGATCCTGTTACTGTATCACCACTCCACCCAAACCTCGGCCCTACGCCCCCTTTGTGCTCCTTGAATGTCTCCTGTATACGTTTGCAAACGGATCCTTTCTTATCCCAGATTTCTATGGCACTTTTAACCTTTCTTTAAACCTGTCTGAGATTTATGGCTGGGCTCTATGCCACGCTGCCTTCAGAGGGTGGATCCTTGTTGACACGTCTTCTGGCTCCAATGTCATCGCCAAGGGGACGGTTAAACTGTCTTAGGTCCAGGGTGAGAGAGAGAGAGAGAAACAGAGACAGAGAGAGAGAGAGAGAGATGAAGGGATGGAGTAACAATAGACTACCTCTGTTAATCAAATTAGTCCAGAATGAATTTCCTGAGTCTAAACACGCGAGGTTTCAAAGAATTGAGTCCCTGGCCCGAGGCACATAGTAAGAGGGTTAGTTTTTTTGTAATTTTTTTTTTGTGTGTGTGTTTTTTGGGGTTGAAAGAAGTGGTTTGCTTTACAAAGCTGTTTTTTGTGATCCAGCGCTGTATCATTTGCAAATTAGTTCTGCTCTCTCATTTAGCTGCCACTGAATTTACACAGTGGCGATTGCTTAGTTAATTGGCTGTTCATAAATGTGTTAGCGAGGGAAGTTTGTGTAATGTGAGTGTGTATGACTGCGCGATTCCATGTCTCTCTCTCTCTCTCTCTCTCTCTCTCTCTCTCTCTCTCTCTCTCTCTCTCTCTCTCTCTCTCTCTCCTTTTCCTAACCAAATGTGCTTATTATGTTTGGAGCGGAGCCAGCCTGAGCAAACGCCGATGGTGCGGTCACGGGTTATAAAGCATACGGATACAGGATATACTAACAACTAACCTGGAGAGACTGCTGTGAAACGTAATCAAGTCGCAGCTGATTCATGTGGGCCACGCACTAGAGATTGTGCTGGAAACGGGGTCATGTTGACCTCGAGCCTTTCCTTTTTTAACCCGGCCCCCACCGCCACCCCCCCTCTCCCCGGTGTAGCGTTTCATTTTTAATGTTGTAATGGAGTGGTTTTCATGGGGCTTTAGTTCCACTTCACTATGTTTCACCTCACGAGGCTTCACATAGACTTAGGTGAAGATTGTGCTGTGAAGTGAACACTCCCATCTCGGTTTTAAATATTGTCGCTTAATGTAAACCGAGGGGGTGGGGGGGTCATTGCATTATTAATTTAAACCCTATGTACTTCGTTGACCGGGGTCCCCTAGGGCTCTATCCATGGCCCCCTCCTTTTTTATTACTCTACGCCAAATCTCTTCGTAGAAAATAACCGAACTACAAGCTCACAGCGCCATCGTATTAGTAGGACACGCTGTGAACTTGTCTGCCAAATGTTCACCTCCCAGAATAGGTCTCATGTGGTTAACGGCCAGCGAGACATGTAATAAGTAACTCGATTATGATGGGTGGATTATTAGACCATCTACCGTGGCTTAACTCATCATAGGGTAGCAGTAGCGTGGTGTTATTGCCACTGAGCACCATCAGACTCCTCATTTGCGGCCCGCACTCACCAAAACAGCCCCTTACATAATGGAAACCGCTGAGGGCCGGAATGGCCTTATTCCTTATCTGATGGGCTAGTAGAGTAGAGTGGGTGTGGGCCGGGGGTGGAGAGGGGGGGGGTAGGCTACAATGCATGCTTCAGTGCACTGCCATGCAATCTAATTAGCGGGCAAATGGAACACACATGCTCCGCATGTTCACCCAACATGGTTGTTATCAGCAGACCAAACAAGGAGCACTCTAAAAGTGGGAGCTTTGCGACAAGAAAAACAGGCCTTAAGTGAGCAGAGCCGCGCCGGACTGCGCCCCGGTGTTGTTGCACGTGCACTCCACTCTCGGGCAGGTTTGTTTGGGGAGGTGCAGAGAGCTGTATCCTGAGAGCCGGAGGAGGAGCCCCCCACTCCATCACGGAGATAAGGAGGACTAAGTGAGCCCTACCGTTCTGAATGCCGAGCGTGTTTGCCTTTCACGCACCGCCTGCAGACTTGCACAGAGGAGTGAGTGGAGTTTGCGGGGCCCCACACCCACCCACTCACTGTTCTCCTGGCTAATTCACTTTGAGGTGAAGGCGCAGCCGGCGTCAAAGCAAATGTTTGAAGGGAATTTGTTTCGAAAATCACTGAGAAGCAAAGCCATAGAACTTGAATAAATATATATACTACGTATTACTGCGGTTCGCTCTCTCCCTGTGCCACCCCTCTCTCTCTCTCTCTCTCTCTCTCTCTCTCTGATCTGATAAGGGCTGTCAAGCTTGTCTGGCTGTGACAGTCCAGCCATCTGGAGGGGGGATAGGAGCTTTTTGGTGCATTTGTAACGAAACATGTGACAGACAGGTTTCACTTACGGGTGAGTCGATCTAATTGTATAAGACAGGCAAGGCAGGCTGTGCTTTTCTCTGTTTCAATAGGACTGACCATTGAGAATGCAGCTCAGTGAAATAATAGAGGGCCAGCGAATGTTTTGTGTTGTGCTATACTGCTAGCTTCTCTCTCCTCATCGCCTGCTCTCCCGGAGACTTTCTACTTGGTATGATGTGCTTTTGACAATGCCATGAATCATTGATGGCCTCGGATTTGCTGACCAAACCAGACCAAGAAAAGAAAAACTTCCCCAGCAGTACACTGAAAATCCCTTGCAGTCCAACCAGCCAAGGCTGCTCCACAGCTGCCTGAAATGTTTTTTTTTCTTCCTTTTTGTAAAAGAGAGGAGTTAAAAATGGAAGGAGAAAGAGAATGTCTACCCTTCCCAGACACCACCCCCGTCCCCCTCTCTCTCTCTCTCTTTTCCCCTGTCTCTCTGCCTGGGTGGACAGTCTTTACTGGACCCTTTAGAGAACACAGAATTCCAGTGTGACGGCCTGTGCAGTCCTGAGAAGCCAAGGGCGGTGGGTGGGTGGGTGAGATGGGATGACGGTGGTGGCAGTTGGGGCGGGGAGGGAGGGAGGGAGGGGGGGGGGGTGTGCAGATATTTGGGGAATGCTTTCTCAAGCGGCCCATTGTGAGTGAGAAAGTCAGGGAGAGCCCCCTGCCTGACAGCGCCTCAAAAGTCAACCACCGCTCCCCCCAGCCGCCCATAACCTCACAACGAGGCTTGGAAAACCACTCTTTTTCCTTTTCTTTAATTGCAACCCCGGCCCACCCCCCTCCACCCCTATACATACACACACATAATCCTCCACACTTCCCAGCCCCCTGCCACTCAACCCCCCCATGCTGAGTTGCCCCCGAAAGAGAACTGCCTGGCCTGCTGAGAAGGCAAACATTCTCCACTGTGGTCCACGACAATACACATCCTGCCTCCCCGTGGCATTCCTTGCCAGGTCTGAAGTCCAGAGATGACTAACTGGAGTTAGGGAGGGAGGGTATAGCTGCACAGGGGGAGAGTTTTTTAGCCATGCCCGGGGTCTATATGCGGTGCGCCCCCTCATACACTGGCCCCTTTTGTTATGTGGAATCCCAGAGAGGATCTTTGACTCACATGCCGCTGTGACAGTAAACAATGAGAGCCACCTGTTTCTTGGAAGTGAGAGGAAAATACACTACGGGAGGTTGGTTTAAGGGGGAAAGTTACCACTTTCTTAATTACTTTAATACCTCACCATTCACCACCACCCGAATAGCATGCTGGAGCGCCACGGCAAGGTGGGGTGGCGGGGGGGGCAGCTAATGGGGGGGGGGGGTTCTCACTTCCAGTGGAGCTTAACCGCGGGGGAGCAAGGCACCATAACTCTCTCCCCTCCCGGATGACATATCTCTCTCCATTGCTCCTCTCTCTCATGCCCCTCGTTGAGGTAACCGCAGGCAAGGAACCAAACAATAAAAAATGGACAAGTCGTCTGTGTGGCAGTCCATCAGCCGTTGTCAGAGAAGAAAATGCATAAGGCAGAAATGCAACCGGCCTTTTTTATTTTCTCTCTCTCCTTGGGCGGTGCATCCTACTAGGGGGACGTGGATTGTTGGAGATACAGCCTTAGTGAATATTTTTTCTGTTTTTGTCATGCGAAATGATGCACCTTGCATTTTCCAAAGCAACTGTTCCCACTCTTCCAAACAATGAAAATCAAAGTACCCTAGTAACCCTACAAATTACATTGAAACAGTGTGCCTCGGGGAGAGGGGGGAAAAAAG
The DNA here is from genome assembly GCF_963454915.1 of Gymnoscopelus microlampas. Classification (NCBI taxonomy): domain Eukaryota; kingdom Metazoa; phylum Chordata; class Actinopteri; order Myctophiformes; family Myctophidae; genus Gymnoscopelus; species Gymnoscopelus microlampas. The sequence goes on from NC_139959.1 coordinate 26,919,372, forward strand.
AAGCTTGTCAGCGGTGGCACAAAGCGCAATCTATTTTGAATATATTAGTTTTCTCTTCATCGTAATTATACAGAACTCTATTTGCTCAGTGTGGAAAAAAAACGTCCTGTGATGACTATTCTGAATGAGGAATACGTGTTTACATAGTCAGACGATGTCCTAATCTCCCATAAATGTAATGAGACAGGTTGACCCACTGTAAGCTCTGTAAATAGCATTTCCCAAATGAAAGTAGGCTGGCTGTATTAAATGTTCCCCTGGGGAGTTGTTCACCTTCATTACGAGCCAGAGGGCAGAAAGGGCCAGACAGCAGACAGAGAATAGTGTCAGAAACCTATTCGTGGCACACTTTTCACTCGAAAATCGGTTCTTTTCGGTGAGTGACGCGGTCGTACGACAAAGAAGTATGAATTAGGTTTTAACCCTAATTTCTCTCTGCCAGTCCCCTGTTCTCTCTCTCTCTCTCTCTCTCTCTCTCTCTCTCTCTCTCTCTCTCTCTCTCTCTCTCTCTCTCTCTCTCTCTCTCTCTCTCTCTCTCTCTCTCTCTCTCTCTCTCTCTAACAAAAGGGGTTAATGGTGTTTCTATCGGTACACACCTGCGAGTATTGTGTACCTGTAGCTGTGCGTGTGTGTGTGTGCGTGTGTGTGTGTGTGTGCGTGCGCGCGTCTGTGTGCACACGCGGTTGCCCAGCCAGTAGAGGGTGAAGGGTCCGCCCCCCTCTCTCTCTCTCTCTAATGGCGGAGTGTTCACCTTGGCCGACGTTTGGAAGGACAGTCTGATTGAAAAGCTTTCTGGTCGTGGCATCTGCCGTCCTCCCTGCTGCTCTGTCACTTCTTTGATTCATGCGCACCCCGGGCACCGCGGCGCACCCCGGCCGCCAGGCAAGCCTCTCTCTCCCTCACAGCAGGAGGGGGAACTCCTACTTCACAGTAGAGGAGGAGGAGAAGGAGGGGGAGGGAAATAATGAGGTATGGCGAAGGAAGAGGAGAACCGGATGACACCAGGGGGGGAGGGCTCTCACGCAACGGTGGATTTTGGAAACCGTACAACATCTCGGGCCGTGTTTTGTTTTGTGTGTTTTTTTTATATCTCGAGTTGGGAGTCAGCCTCAACTCGTGTTCGCCAGGGCAAGGGATCCAGTGTCATTACGCTGCTTCTGGCAGAGGGACGATGTGCTCATTTTCCAGCACAAGTTTCCCTATATGGAAGTTTCTGTTGGAGTGAAGAGGTACCGTGGCCCTCGCAGCCCCGGGAAGTTCATTTCAGTTGTACGCGTCTTGTGCTGTTTTATACGAAACAGACACTCTCTCGCGAGCATGGCGCATGATTAGAGGACAGTGTTTGGTAATCTCTACTCTGGATCTGGACACACATCTATGGACTGTAAGAAAATTCATACTGGGGTTTTTCCTGCCAGCACAGATGAAAAAGCATTAAACGCTCAGGCTATAATTCAATTATGTGTGTTTCTGTTTCCAGAAGACATTGGCAATGAGAGCCAACTCACCCTCTCTCTGTTTGTTTCTCTCTCTCTCCCCCTCCCTCTCTCTCTTCTCGCTCGCTCTCTGTTCCCCCTCACTCTGCCTCATATAACATAATTAGCTACAGGTTTCTGCTGCTCGCTGTGTTTCCATGTACGAGATGCTGAATTCTTTTCAGTTTTGTGTGTGTGTGCGCGCGCGTGTCCATGTGTCTGCGTGTCCGTGTGTGTGTCCGTGTGTGTGTGTGTGTGTGTGTGTGTGCGTGTGCGTGTGCGTGTGCGTGTGCGTGTGCGTGTGCGTGTGCGTGTGTGTGTGTAAAACAACAAAGAGGGGGGGGGGGGGGGGGGGGTGGGCTGAATGAGGAATAATTAGGCTATGAAGAGATGTGGGTGGCGGCTGGTGGGAGAGGAGAGCAGTAGTCGGGGGCCCATTAGTTTGAAACAGAACCTCCCAAAACATCTCACTTCTCTTCCAGTCTGTCCCAGAGGGGGGAGAGAGAGTGAAGAGACATAGAGGGAGAGATCTTCTTAGTCTAATTGATGAGGGCCCGTTTCGAGCTGCGGGGGGCTTTAATCCGGCGTGTCCAGGCTTGTCAGACATGTTTCGTTTGGTGGCCTAACCTTGAATGGGGCTCATGATTTTGATTGATGTGTCCCCCTTCGCCCATGTGGCCTGTTTGTTGCCCTAAAGCCCCGGTGCTTAGGGATCCACAAGGGGGGGGTGAGTGGCGGGGGGTAGATTCAGCACCTATAACGCCATTCATCCAAGCAATCAAGCGTGGCCCCCGAAGGGGGCTCGGGCTGAAGAGAAGTTTGTTTGTGGTAGGTACGCGGGCGTAGGATTGAAAGCCAGGGGTTCCTCCTGTTTAACCCCTCGCGTCCCCAGAGGCGTTTTTGGGGTTTGTGTGTTTGTGCACGCCACGGGTTGGCCATTGGGACCGTTGGCGTTTCCTCTTGGCTCGGGGAGGAGAGGCCTCGGCAGCAAGCAGACAGTGATTGATGGGGCGGGGCCCTAGCACTCTCTGATTGAGTTAGACGCACGCGCTCCACAAACCCGCTTGATCCCTTCTCCGCTAAATTGGCAATGTTAATTATGGCCTCTTTTTTTTACTCTTTTCGTGCTGTGACTATAATACGTTTTATTTTCTCTAAGAAAAAGAAAAGGCTGTAAATGCAGTGTTTTTTAGCTCAGTTTGGTGCTAGAAGTGCCAGTACCACTATACCCTTGACCTCAGGGTCACCCCTGGAGAGATGGGGCACAAGAGCCTCCCCCCCCCGCACGCACCCACACACTCTCAGGCACGCACGCACACACACACGCACGCAGGAGTATCTAATATTATCAGCCAGACGGCCTCCCAAGTTGGCAGGCACTGGAGTGCGGGCCAGTAAATGGAAGGGTCGGCTTGCCCTCCAAAACTTGGCAGGGGCCCGGTCGGCCATCAGCACTTTGATCGGCCCCTGTAAATGCCGCGCCGGTGGCCCCTCTTGTCCGATGCTTTGGATGAGATGCACCTCTTGGCTCCGAAACCATCGCAGCACGCCGGGGCCATTTGGCTTTCAAAGTGCCGCGTCATTGGAAATACCAGAGGAGCGTTCTGTGCGGGCGGTGTGAACAAAACTGTATTGAGATGAAGGACGTGTCATTCGTCAAACGCAGATCTATCCAAGCACCGATCGCGGCTCGCAGGAAATTGTCCCTATCTGGCAATCGACCGATCTGCCAACCCAACCCATGTCAGCAAACATGTTGGCGTGCACAGCGCATACTCTGAAAATACTTTCTCATTCATGTTTATCATCATCCCCTTCCTTCTTTTCAAGGACAGAAATAGCCCGGCTGTCTTTAGGCGTTTCGGGGGTTTAAGGTCACGCGCATTTGTGTGTGCGTGTGTGCTTGTGTCTTGTGTATAAGACGCCGTCCAACTGCTCTGTCATTCTCCACCGCACCCTGTTCAGTCCCAGGGGCTGTCTGTGTGCAGAGACCCTGCCAAGTATCCTGAAGGCCAGCCAGATGACCGGGTCACAGAGCACCGAGACCAGACTAGACTTTGACCCTCCGACCTGGCCTCTCCACAGGACTCAGGGAGAAAACTGGAGAGACAGGGGGGGAGGGGTGGGGGTGGGGATGGGGGGGAGGGCATTTAATTGAATAAATCCCAGTGCAGTTATTACTCCTGTTGCCCTCCAGCCTCTCAGCCAGCATGGAGCCATATAACAGACTCAGAGAGAGAGAGAGAGAGAGAGAGAGAGAGAGAGAGAGAGAGAGAGAGAGAGGCAATATTGACCCCTTTGCCATGAATCCTCACTAGAGCCCGACTGATGGCAGATTTAAGAGGCCACCGATTACCGATGTTATGACAGACAGGAGAAAAAAAAGTGTCAAATCTTTAAACCAATTTGAAAAACTTCTATTTTATTATTAACCTAAAATGTTTTAATTAAGTATATTACATTGAACATTAAAGTATAGGAAAAGAACACATATCCCTAACCCTTAACAGGCAAATATAAAATACAGATTACACACATAATCATGTGCTGCATCATCAGCTGCCTAATTGCCTATAGCGATAAAACAATTTAAATAATGGTTTATACATCGGTCGGCTCTGAACCTCACGCTTTACTCGTGTTAGCACCCATATGCCCACTAGTGCTGCTGCTTTTTTGTCTCTCCAATACATTGCCCATTCTCAGTCTTTTTCCAACTTGGCTCCTTCGCTCACTCACTCACTCTCTCTCTCTCTCTCTCTCTCTCTCTCTCTTCCTGTCTCCATTGTGGAGAGGAGACAAGGAGTTCTGAACAGCGGCCAAAGGCTTTACCTCTAGGTGACCCCAGCCTCAAGTCCCCTTCTCCTCCCCCTCTGGTCCCCAACCCCTCCCCCTCTCCTCTCCTCTCCTCTGCTCCTGTCCCCAACCCCCTCCCCCCCTCCTCCTCCCACCTCGCTACTTTAAGTGTCCTGTGAGTCCCCAGTTCATAGAGGCAGCTCATTAGACGGTGGGGGTACGTGCTATCCTCTTGCCTCCCTGGCTGGCAGCCATCCTGCGTAGCTCTTGAAAGGTCACGCGGCGGTCACACGTCTAATTTTAGTCTGACTGAGTTTCAGTAGGTCACTGGCTCAAGGTTGTGTACAATTACCTCTCTGTTTCATCAGCGGCATCACTACCGTCCTACTTCTGCTCATTAGAAAAGGCCCGTAGTAAGCCTATACTCTCAGATAACCAGTAGTAATTTTACGGGGGGGCACAGTTCGTGCGCCTCTTGCGGATCCCTCGTCCAATCATCGCGGGGTTGCCCCATTGCCAAGTCACTGCGGCCCGCAATTGGCTGAGAGAGATGGGCGTCTGTCTGCGGACCCTCATTATACTAGTGGGGTTGAGACAGCCAGGGACGGGGGATGCTCGATTCCACAGCGGGGGGGGGTTGCGAGGCACGGCAGAGTCTTATCCGCGCCACGGACTCCCACAGGGCCCCTGGGGGGTGTGGTGGTGGGGGGTGTGTTTAATGGAAGACGCTCACGTCTGGCTTGCCGTTGCCACTGCCACATCGTCCCCCACTCCGATCTAGTCCCGTTTTTCTTTACCCATGACTTCTCATTGTTATAACAACGGCTTATCATCCAAGCAGTGGTGTAAACTGCTCTCTCTCTCTCTCTCTCTCTCTCTCTCTCTCTCTCTCTCTCTCTCTCTCTCTCTCTCTTTCCCCTATGTCCTCGCCTCTGCCTGCTATAGTATGTAATAATCAGACAACCTCTCAAATGTCAAGGTGGGACAAATGGGAGCCATTCTCTCCTGTAATGGCCCCTGAAATGGGTTGGGTGCCCTCCTTCCCCCCGTGCGCTCCTTCCGCTGCACATTCTGCATCGCCCACAAGTTTGTTTACAGGCTGCCTTCTTGTCATAGGCTGTACCAGTATATAGCTGCCACATTGCACGTGTGTAGGCGTATGTGTATGAAGGACTGTTGAATACATCCTATTCGTTATACAGTGTTCTTAGAGTCCGTTTTCCTAGAAATTCACCCAATGGTACGCGTTTCATATTCAAAAGCCTGTGCGTGAATATTCATATCTGCATACATCGCCAATTGCAATACACACGGAGAAGTGGTGTTAAGCTAAGCAGTTTGATTTCCAAAGCTCAGTTAGAACAGAGGAAAGTGCAAAATGCGTATTTCCGTTTTTTCCCGAGGCAGTTTCTAAATGTAACTGCAGTTATTCTTGCTTTTTTTCATGATATAAGAGATGAATAATAGAAAGAAACTCTAACCGGATACCTCTCCGCCAAAGCTTTTCCTGTTCATAGCTACAACTATTTATTACATCGTATTCGCAATCTTAAAAGCTGCATTGTGTGTTACACAGTTCCTGCCAATAAATAAGAGGAATTATGACAACAAGCCTCCCATCTGGCACTTTCCTCTAGCTCCCCATTCCCTTGTCTGTCACAAAAGTGAGACAAACGTATAGCTACTACATGCAAGCTGGTTGTGTTTTGTTTTCATACAAGTGAAGAGAAAGGTAAATGTATCTTAGCAGTTCAACTCTGTATGGAAACAAGTCATCGTAACAACCGTTTTTTTTTTACTTAAGTAAAAGTATTAATACCACAATGTAGAAATACTCTGTATTCAAAATATACTTGAGTAAAAGTACAAAAGTATTGGCATCAAAATATATTTAAAGTGCCAAAAGTAAAAGTACCCATTACACAGAATGTCCCATTTTCTAAGTTTTCTAAGTAGAAATCTTTAAAGATTTTTTTAAAGAATGTATAAAAAAACATTTCAATGATTTGCCGACCTACAAGCATGGAGATCTGCTATTTAGGCTATTTACTATGAAGTATAACATAGGGCTATTGAATAAATATGAGCAATTGAAGTGGCAAGACGTTTTGTCAGGAGCGTGGTGAGCGGAGCCCGAAGTCTTGGGCCATATTTTAACGTGTTATGGGGAAATAAACAACACTGACGTACACATTTTGGTCCGGTTTCATTGAAACCTCAATGAAACCGTCAGCTCATTTTATTTTCCAGGCCTGTCAAAAATATTGCACAATGCAGCTCTTGAGTTTCCAAGCCGCCGGTGGCGTTGAGATGTATGTGTTTGATTACAATTAGAATTTATGCTCTAGCTTTTAACTCTCTAATGCATCTTCAGATGATATATGAACCACTTGTGTGGCCGTTGCATGTGCCTTGTGAGAACATTACATCAGCGGTGTAATTGAGGAGGTTGCCGAGCCCTTAAAACAAATCACTCTTTGCCGCATGACTAAATAACAGCAGCCACATCACCACAAATGCATTGCCCCTTAAACAACTTGACTCATATTCACGTTACTATAATCGCATTATTGTGACCTATTTGTCACGCTTTATGATCTAAATGGGGCAATTGGAAGTCGGAAGCTGTCCGAGAGCACGAGAAGGGGGTAGAATTGAAATAAGTACACATCTGTTTTGGCCCCAGGGCCACTTTGCAGTCCCCTGTGGGAACACAAAGCTAAACATACAGTATCGCCATCTCCGAGGCGGTTCAGAGTGCAATAGGCCCTACATGTGAGTCGAGCACAAGGGTTTCAGAGTGTTCGCTAACAAGGAGCTTTTGTGGTCGCCTTTATTTCCCCTGGTTGTTTTCTAGCCTCCTCACTCCCGAAGGGAGTCTCTCATGGGTACTACAAGTACGTGCCGAGCAGGATGGATTCCCCCCGGGGGCAAAATTCTCCCTCTCTCGTCCGCCTCGGCACATATTTCCAAATAAAGGATTATTGTGTGTGTTGTGGAGGGAGAGAGAG
>NC_139959.1:26931653-26969153 GCF_963454915.1 Gymnoscopelus microlampas
GCGTATCAGGGCTTGGGGTTTGCCAGCCCCATGGGGTCTCTAGAGAAGACTAGAGAAAGCCCAGAGCAAAGCCCAGCCCCTCTGGGTTCCTGCCCAGCCTCGCCTTATCCTTTCCTTCAGTGAGTCTTCTTCCCGGGTGAAAGAGGGGAGAGAGAGGCTGATGTGCGCTGACAGCGCCGTATCACCTCCCATCACTCCAGCCGCTCGGGAAAAAAAAAAGACGAGTGAAGTCATCCGTCCATCGCAGTGTATGTGCCTCCTCCTCCTCAGGCGGTGAACTTTTTCCTTCCCTTCTTCTCATGCTCTTTGCAGTGGCTCCTCAAACTTTTTCGTGTCAAGGACCCCCAAATTGATATTGCATTCGGCCGCGGACCACCATCTGAAAAGGTTTTGTGCCAGGGACCCCCAGAAGAGAAGAATTGTGTAAAAAAAAATATATTTTCGATGTTTTTCAAAGATTTTCAAAAGTAGCAAATGTACAAGCTTGCAGTGTGAGCATGTAGATCAGCTATTTTTTAATAGACAATATATAAATGGATAAAGTGGATAAAATGATCGTGATGGTACATTAACTATTTTTGCTCAGGACCCCCTGGAACCTCCCCCAAGGACCCCGAACCCCACTTTGAGAACCAATGTTTTTTTATGACACCCCCCTCCGGCCGGTGTAGCTTGCTGGCTCCAACCATTATCCATAATATTTTCTAATGTCTGTGCGTAAGCCCGGTGGGCCCACACCCTCCCTCTCCCCTCCAATCCCCCCCCCCCCCCCCCCTCCCTTTCCCACATCACCTGTGGTTTCACAATTGCGCCCGTTTTAATTCAAGGCAGGTGGGGGAAGCTGTTCTCGGCGGTGCAGTGGGCGCGGCGGGGGCCATGCGGTTACTTGTCTGCGCCCACCTGAGGGCTTTAGCCCACCCCGAGCCGTCATTCAAAGTGTAAATCGCCTTTTTGTGTGAAATAACCGCGCATTAAGTAGAGTTTCGACCCGCTAAGGAGGGCCCGTGTTTTGACAGTAATTTGGGACTCAAGCATAACTTTAGAAAGTACGCCCCGATGCCTAGAAGGCACATATTTGAGCAGGGAGGTGGAGAGGGGATAATGAGGGAAGCAGAGAGAGAGAGAGAGTGAGAGAGAGAGCGCATAGGTATACGTTCATGCAGTGGTGGAAAAGGTTCTCGCATTTTTTACTTAAGTAAAAGTATCAATACCACAGTGTAGATTAATACTCTGTTACAAGTAAAAGTTCGGAATTCAAAATTGACTTCAGTGTAAGCACAAAAGTATTGACAACGAAATGTACTTAAAGTACCAAAAGTAAAAGTAGTCATTATGCAGAAATGTCCCATTTCAAGTTTTCAAAATGTATCAAAATCTTTTGAAAATAGTAGATCGACAAGCTCAAAACACGTCCCGCGTTGTGAGCTTGTAGATACAATGTATGTTTTGTAATAATAATCAAAATCTACAAAGTAACTACAATTAGTTTTCAAATAATTGTAGTGGAGTAAAAGTACAATATTTGCCTCTGAGATGTAGCGGAGTAGAAGTATAAAGTACTGAAATTGGAAAAAATCCTCAAAATCTTACAAAATCTCGTACAGTACTTGAGTACGTCCTCAGTTGCTTTCCACCACTGCGTTCATGTGTGCATTGCCTTGTGCTTTTCTTTGAATGTGTTTGCTGTTATATAGAATCAAATGTGCTGTACGTGTGTGTGTGTGTGTGTGTGTGTGTGTGTGTGTGTGTGTGTGTGTGTGTGTGTGTGTGTGTGTGTGTGTGTGTGTGTGTGTGTGTGTGTGTGTGTGTGTGTGTGTGTGTGTGTGTGTGTCAGCCATCTTTGTAACGATGCTGGGTAATGAGGATAATAAAATAAAAAGATTCATTCTATATTAAGAGCTGAAGTCATGAGCATTATGGCCGATTAAATGCCGTGGAAACCTGAGGCCAATTGAGCTCGCTGTGTGGCACTCACCCATGTCAGTCAGAATGAGCACACACACACACACACACACACACACACACACACACACACACACACACACACACACACACACACACACACACACACACACACACACTTTATTATCCTGATAATCGGGAGCTGTGTTGAGACCACCCTCATTGACCAATTACTCCAATTCCTCCCTGCTCTTCTGTCTTATGTTTCACATGCCAGGATCTCTTTGTGTGTGTGTGTGTGTGTGTGTGTGTGTGTGTGTGTGTGTGCGTGTGCGTGTGTGTGTGCGGGTGCGTGCGGGTGCGTGCGCATGTTCCTATAGGGCACATTTCAAAGCTGTTTTCCTCCCTTGCCCCAGAAAAGTCTGCGCTGACTCAATTAGGCCATTCCTCCCGTCAATAGCCGCGGGTCTGAAATTACATTTGAGTAGGCTGTGGTGTGTGTACTGTGTGTGTGTGTGTGTGTGTGTGTGTGTGTGTGTGTGTGTACTAGCGCAGCCTGTCCTGTATGTGTGTGCACACTCCATAGCAATCGCGATGAGGCTGTTTTTGATAGCGTTAACACCTGGTCTCTCTGTATACCAGCCAACTAGGGCCATATAATCACTTCCAATGGATATTCTCGTATAGAATGGACCCATCTGCCACACACAGTTTGTGTGTGTGTGTGTGTGTGTGTGTGTGTGTGTGTGTGTGTGTGTGTGTGTGTGTGTGTGTGTGTGTGTGTGTGTGTGTGTGTGTGTGTGTGTGTGTGTGTGTGTGTGTGTGTGTGTGTGTGTGTGTGTGTGTGTGTGTGTGTGTGTGTGATTTAACCTGAGATCTCATTACTGCGGAACATTATGTTTTCCCCCCGTTACTGATGCGAAACGCTGCATTACCTTTATGAGCCTCAGTGTGCGACTTTGTGTGTGTGTACAGTATGTGTGGTACACACATACCGTATAAATTGGAACGTGTAATTATGACAGCATGTTCAACTGGTTGCAGCTTCTGTAGCCAGACAGCAGGGTACAACAGATGCACGCAACAAAGAGTGAAAACCTGCAAATGAATATAAAGTGGTTTTAAAAGACTAAAATCTAGTCATTTAAGTATATCGTCTCTGTTGTCTGACCGCGTGCTGTTCTCTCTCTGTGTCGTGTCCAGGTATGACTACGTGGAGGTGCGCGACGGCGTGGACGAGAGCGGCCAACTGGTGGGGAAGTACTGCGGGAAGATCGCTCCCTCCCCTGTGGTCTCGTCCGGCAACCAGCTCTTCATCAAGTTCGTGACCGACTACGAGACCCACGGGGCGGGCTTCTCCATCCGCTACGAGATCTTTAAGACCGGTGAGTGCATGGACGCGGTACTATACGTATGTGGCCGAGTAGAGTTTCAACCGTACCTGGACGATTAGTTATATACTTGAAGCCGGAAGTTTTCTAAAACAAATTCATGCTTGAAGCCATTTATAAGTCCCTGGGACAACAACACATTCTCACAGATAGGCGTCAGTCATTGCCGCTCTGTCATTTTCACTCCCTAATGTGTCACTATAAGATTACAAAAACTAAAAGGCACGCATTGGAGCTTCAAATACTACTCGAATCAAGGGTTTGGCCAGGTGCCTCGGTGCCTAACCTGGTTGTAGCGCTTGACTGGTAACAGTAATCTCTCGTGATCAAATTCCACTTTGGATACAACTTCTTTTTCTCTCTCCGCATAGTTTTTGTGAGGTTAGGCTTAGGTTTAGGTATATTTTGTGAGGTTAGGGTTTGGGTTAGATTTAGGCATAGTTTTGTCAACATGCAACGTCGCCATGGCGTCCCGTCGCGTCAAAACTTGACGTCTCAGCGCTACTGACAAACCGGCAAAATGTGACGCCTTGGGAGTGAGAACGGCTTGGCGACAACAACAACAACAACAATTATAATCTGATAATGTGGTGACTCGTCAGAAATCCCACCCACAACCTATTTTAAGGGCTTGACTCTGTTTGTGGGGCTGAATCACAGTAGGACACGTACTGTACCATCTGGGTGGCAGAGGAGGAATTAATGACAAAGAGCCAAGCATGCCTTCCCATTTCATGGTTTGTTTGTCATTTGGTCAAGGCACCAGTGCATCAAATTATGCGATCGCAAGATGGCGAACAATATGCTCGACTCAGAACAGATGAATCATCCCCATGCTCTGTAACTGCAGCTGCTTTGTTTCTGCGGTGAATTATGTGTAATAATCAGGTGCATAATTCACTTTCTGTCGATGTCAGAAATACAAAAACAAATCAAAGCTAGTCGTTTCATCGCCGCGGATGTTAATCCCCACGTCCTCATTGGCCCCCCACCAAGGAGAGAGTGACTTCGGCGCCTCGCTTAAGGGCGCGCCTGCAGAAAGCGTTTTCACCTCTTCCCGTTTGGCGATGAAATACGACGGGATGATTCGCGTAAACATCCAAACAGGCTGAGGACAGAGTGGCCGACCCAGAGTGCCTCCTTCCTCAGCTTTAACCCACAAATAAGACCTTAGAGGATTTTGAAAGGCCCCGCGGGGGGTTTTGGGGAATCAGGTACAATGAATGGCAAATATCTTCTGGGGATGTCTATCTTATCACAATGCAACACAGCAAGACGTGGAATTTCCTGCTGGTGCTTTGCCTTCCTGTGTTTGGGGTGGGGGAGGGAGGAGAAGGGTGGGCACACACACACAGACACAGACACGCACGCACACACACACACGCACGCACGCACGCACGCACACACACACACACACACACACACACACACACACACACACACACACGCACACGCACACGCACACGCACACATCTAGTGAGAGTGACTGGGCGGCAGACAGGTGCTGTGTAGACTCTACTTTCATTAATTAACCCCAGCGCCGGCCTATATGGGATACCCGCACCCCCCCACCCCCACCTCCACCCTCTGTGACCTCGCAGACAAGATGGATGGCTCGCCACCGTCCCTCGTTACTTTTCATCTCGGTTATAGTGTGTGTGTGTGTGTGTGTGTGTGTGTGTGTGTGTGTGTGTGTGTGTGTGTGTGTGTGTGTGTGTGTGTGTGTGCCACCATCACAGTGGACCAGCTGGTGGGGTGTGTGTCCATTTGTGAGATCAAAGGGACATACCCCCCCCCCCCCCCACACATACACTTGCACTCTCTTCATGATGGGGCCGTTAAGAATCCACTGCATTCTTCTCATCATGATTAGCTCGGTGTTTCCCCGGTCTCATCCCATTAGATGGGACTGGTTATAAATGAGGCGTGTTAGGGGCCCTGCGGTGACAGGAGAAAGTGCTGAACACAAAGTCCTCCCGGTACAGATACATGAATATGGAGCCAGCCACGAAACCAGGGAAATACGAGATGTAGATGTGTCCATGAGATGGAGGGAGAGAGAGAGAGAGAGAAGGGTGGAGAGACAGAATTAACCACTTAAACCCTGTAGCCTCCGTAGTGTGGGGAAAGCTTTCACTGAAAATAGCAGATCGACAAGCTCACAACTAGCAACACCTATAATTATATTTTCAAGTATTTAAAAAAGAAAATCGCGGAAATAGCCGATATACAAGCTGATGCAACGCCTTAAATATTCCTGTCACTTTTGTGTATATATATATTTGTTATATCTGCCCTCTAAAACTTTCATTACGAAGCCCCAAAAGCCAAACAGACATGTATTTTTTATTTATATGTTCCAGTCAAGTAGAATTTCATGATTGTGACAGCCGCAAGCGAGAGCTGATGCAAGGGGTGCGTCAGAGAGGAACAGTCTGAGAAATCCAGACTGTTCCATCAGAAATGCAGTCCTCCTGTAGGCCTCGGTATGACTGGATTTTATGTTATTCTTTTACAGCCACCGGTGGTATAATAATCGAAATTCAGCAGTGGTTCTCAGCCAGTAACTTTCTTTAACTTTGCAATGTTGGAAGCACCTTCCATCGTATGGCATGTGGCTGTTATCTGTGCAACTCAATTGAAGTCAATAAAAGAGAGAAACCTCATTATAAGTATCCGTCACGCTCCACACTGCTAGCTTAAAGCCAATATTGTCACAGAACAAAAGAAGTTGTTGTTGAGGCTGATGTTTCTACGCCTGCAAGTTAGGAGGTCACGTACTCGTGTGGGTGTGTTGCTGTGGGACCCATCCCCTTAGGAGAGATGGAGGGGGGGGGGGGGGGGGGTGCTTCTCTCTCTCTGTGTTATGTTCTCAATCCGTTGTGTTTTGACTGCTGACGCATCGGTTGCCGCCAAGACTGCGGCTCTGTCGTTAATTAGCTGGCCTGTTTGTTAGGGTCTGGGAAAGAGAGAGAGAGAGACAGAAAGAGAGAGAGAGAGAGAGGCTGATAAATAGACAGGCAGAGGGAGAGGCAGATAAATAGAAGTAAACAGCATGAATTGAACAACTGCAGAGAGGTATGGATAGAGAGATAGAGACGCAGCTAGAGAGAGAGAGAGAGAGGCAGCAGGGTAGCGAGATAGGGAAGCTAGCTGATTAACTAAGCTTATCGACAGCGGAGGTATTAGTGGGAAAACAAGGCTGGGCGTTGTGTTGGCGAACACGTGTAAACTTAATGATGATACACAGATGCTGCGATAACACAACGTGGAAGAAACAGGAGGCCGCAACGGTGCATGCCAATGAAGGGGGAATGCTAAGAATGTGGTATGTTTACCTTGGCGCTCGCGGGGGGAACAAAGATCACTGGGGATCAACCTCCGAGGCTGGTACGGCCTTCCCAAGTCGGCTAAGCACCAGCTAAGGGCAAATGGTTGATGAATGTATGTACACACACACACACACACACACACACACACACACACACACACACACACACACACACACACACACACACACACACACACACACACACACACACACACACACACACACACACACAGTCTCCCCAAGGAACTAAACATATGTATGTTACTCTCTCATGTGTAAAGTTCATCCACTTAATCCAACACGGATACAAATGAGTGTAAATATAGTACACTCTTCATCATGCGGACACAACCTGCAGCAACCTGGCTTGCATGCCTGGCTTTCATCAGCTGTTGAGAGTCTAATACAGGGAAGGGTACTGGTTGTTTTGCTGGTCTCTCTCTAGCTAGTGTTGCTTTGCCATCATTCTGCCGTCCCCCCTCTCTCTCTCTCTGATTTTCAATCCAAGCGTCTCCATTAGCATGGCTTGTTTGTTTTATGGCCTACAAATTGGCACCCTCGCTCCACTGGCTTAAAGTGTGGCGAGGGAGATATGAATACAGAATGGGGAGAGTTTTGGAAAGCGTTTATTCTGAGCAAGACAGGGAGAATCTATTTTAGCCCTTATTTTAAAATGTGAGTCCCATTTTCGCATGTTACACGTCCATCGAGATGGTGTTCGTTGAGCCGTGAAGCAATTGTGCAGTCAGTGTAATGAGGTTGTCTGTGTATTGTAGATGTACAGTACAGTATGTATGTCACTTTATCTGCACTGTCGTCAAATCCCACAAGGAGATCTCAATATCTGGCATATGGTGTGATGTAATGCTCAAAGGTCAAGAATGTCAAGACATTGCCATACATAACTTTGGAACTATTCATCATAGAAGGATGAGACTTTCACTTGCCTGCATTACGTTTCCTATATTATGGAAGATAATTTTGTAATTTGACATTGGAATTTAGAAAGTTTAAACAATTGAGTGATGCAGCAGCACTGTGTGGCAGCAATTGAAAAGCAGAGATCCAGTGTTGGAGGGAGCCGTATTTAAACAGACCGGCTTGTTGAGGGAATGAGGTGTGATTGGTGTGTAGAAAAGCGTGTCTGATTGAAAGCAATCAGCAGACTGACAGCTGATTCCAGCTGAGGCGTGTCTGACTCCTGTGCCCTGCATGAACTAACGACGCAATGCTTCATTTCAGAACCATTTATTGTTGCTCAGTCCTGACCCTTGTGACTCAACCAGTACCCTTAAATGACCCTGGTCGAGTCCCCCAGCCTTTCAGGGCAAAGACAGCCCAGCCCATCTTCTTTGTGTACCAGAAAATGAGTGTGTTTACCCTGTCATCTTGTCCCACTTACAATCCTCAAGCATTTTCTTGAAAGATCCTTCCCCTCCAGCGTATGCATGTATAGGCAACAACATGTGCACATTATGTACTCCTAAACCTGTGTTTAAACACATATGTACACACGCACACACTCACAGGCACACACAGGCAGGCACGCACATTTGTTTTTAGTTAACAGCTCCGCTGTTTGCTTAGAACCACATCAAAGCTGGCACTCGGCCAGTTGAAATGGGTAGGGATGGTAGTACTATGATGTCCGTGCCCCTCAACCTCTCTGTGTGCGCGTGCGTGCTCGCGCACACACACACACACACACACACACACACACACACACACACACACACACACACACACACACACACACACACAGTGTATATTTCCGTAGATATTTCCATAGTTACTCAGCATAATGACTTAAACCTGACTGGAGGGAGCACCACAAAGCAGTGCCAGAGGCATTCCACGCTTGGGGCCCTATTTATCATGTCACCGTGCTGCGGGCGCGCTTTTACGACCACACCTGTGTCAACACTTTGAAGGGGGAGAAATGGACGGTGGTGGTGGGGGGGGGGGGGGGTCGCTTATCGGGGGGCGCATGGGCTCCTCAGCCTGCAAGGACGGTCGGCGTGCCCTGATGGCATAGGTCACATCTGGCAGGCACGGAGACGTACTGTCATCATGTGCTTGTACACACACACACACACACACACACACACACACACACACACACACACACACACACACACACACACACACACACACACACACACACTACTACCCGCATGGAAACTTAAGACCCTAACTGTAGCCCCTGCTTCCATAACAATGTGTGTCATCATCCCTCACTGGCAGGACGGGAGGGAAGTGATGTCATCAGCACAGTTGACCTAGCGCTCTGCGTGCGTGCGCGTGTGCGTGTGTGTGTGTGTGTGTGTGTGTGTGTGTGTGTGTGTACATGCATTTCAACAAATGACAATCACCGACAGCAGGTTAATGTTTGCTTTAGTGTTGCAAGAGTTAATTCTCCACCCGCCATTAAGCCCCGTCAGTGCAGCATAAGGGTGCGTGCGGGCGTGTGCGTGCGTGTGCTTACGTGTGTGTGTGTGTGTGTGTGTGTGTGTGTGTGTGTGTGTGTGTGTGTGTGTGTGTGTGTGTGTGTGTGTGTACATGCGTGAGTGCGTGCGTGCGTGTAAAGGCTAATGATCAGCAGGCAGGCCACATGGAACATAAACAGTGTTGATTTGCTTAGCAGGTTTTAGAACAACACGTCGAGCCGCCACGGCACCAGTCCCCTAATTACCCAGAAACCCAGAGAAATGGTCAGACAGATGGAAAAAGAGGGAGAGGGGCGGTGGGTTCGGGGGTAATGGGAAGAAAGAAAAAGAGAGAGAGAGAGAGAGAGAGAATGTTGAAAACGTTTGAGACATGTTTTAAGGTGTAACTCGCCCCCATTGATTAGCACCCTGTCTCCGGTCAGCTCTCGGCACTTCAGTGTGACTAAATAGAGATATAGTGGACAAGTCACTCAAGGGGGGGTGGGAGGTCTTAGCTCACAGTGCCGAAAAATGTTATGTAAGCTTGCCTAAATAGCAAGTTTAGGCAAGTTTACAAGCAGATCTACAAGTGTGCGACGCATTGTGAGCTTGTAGATCAGCTCTTGTCAAGTAGCTGAAGTGTACAATAGGGCGTATAAGTGGTTAACTTTCTTCTATCGTTTGAATAGCACTTTGTTGTACTTTGCAGTCATTGAAATCAGAGATCTTTGTTTAAGTTAATAATAATAATAATAATGGCCTGTTATGACTCATGTCTCGTTACACTAAAACAAGTGTGCAGTAGATGGAGCCGTGTTTGTTTCTTTCACCCCCCCCCCCTTCAGAACAGTTCAGTTCAGCCTAAACAATCGTTAAAAGAATCCATTAAGGCCGGCAGTAAATGCTGGAGCCGAGGCGAACTCGGAGAGGTTATACTGGCGAACGTGCGGTGCGTTTCAAGGTTACTTCACCCCTCGTCTTTACATCCCGTCGTAAATTCAGCTGTTTGTTTGAAAGCCACAGTCGGACCAGATGCCCCTGTGTCTCTTTTACCTCTACACAGTAAAATGCTCAATGTTGATTTAACTCTGCGCGTGTAAAAACTGGACGTAATTGGACCCCGTCCATTTGGGTTAATATAACTAATATAACTTAAGCGTGTGAATCTGGACCCAAGTGCGGTGAACCCGCCCATTTGGGTCCAGGATTTTACAGTGTGGACAAAGAGATATGTATGGCTTTTCTATGTGTGTATGTGAGGGCGGGTTTGTGTGCGTGCACGCATGCGTGCGTACGTGCCCCACTGCAAAGGCTGGCAGCGCGTGTACCGACGGTATCCCTCCCGCTGAGCAATCCCTCTGGGAAGTTGATTTGCTTGTCAGCTAGTCAAAGCTTTCATATTTACAGAACCCTGTGCTTCCCGTTACCGTGTTTCTCCCTCCCTCCCTCCCTCCTTCATTCCTATGCTACATTTATACTTTGCTGTACGGCTGTGTCGTGTGCTGAAAGAAGCCGATCTACAAGCTCACCTTGTAGATCGGCTATTTTCCGGCGCGCAACACCATCGTACGACAAGTACAGTACACATCAGGCTTCACAGTGGAATTCTCCTCACTTCTCAGCACAGAGGCGATGCATTGACAGGGAATGACAGACAACTGTGACCACGAAATGAGAGAGAGTGAGAGTGTGTGTGTGTGTGTGAGAGAGAGTGAGAGAGAGAGAGAGAGAGAGAGAGAGAGAGACTGAGGATGGAGAGGTAGTGAGGAGTGGAGAGTTAGCTGTCACTTGACGACGGGACACGGTCACATACACACTGAACACACAGATACACACATACAGTAGCCTATGTATGCATACTGTACACATGCTCAAACTCAGTGAATGGCGCTCATGGCAATGTCCACACTATCATAGCACCCCCTGTTGGCTGATTACTGACCAAGACAGTAGATGTCCACTAAGGGATTCCCCCTTTCTTTGGTGTGGCGAATACAAATAAAAAGTACAATTTAAATGAAAAGGGCTAATGATAATACATTTGAAGTTTATAGAGCTTATCAATCTATAAAAGAAAACCTATAAAAACTGTATGTAACGATAATAATGAATTATTATCGCTCAGCATGGAATATACCAAGTTGGTACCCATCAATCCAGACCAAGGTTTATTCTAGATCAGTGATGTATATTCACCTCACTGGTGGAGATTCTTCCAGCACTCTGCAGGCTTTCTTATTCAGTGCCACAGAGTCTCAGGTTTGGGTGTTTCAGTCTGCATACCCTTTTCCAAAGGCCAAATCCCTTCTGGTCAACTGCTGTGCAGAGATAAGGGCAAGAGGGAGGGTAAAAAATAAAATAAAAAATGGAGGCAGCGCTGGCTTTGGAGTTTTTATTTCAGAATTGTATTTCTTATTTAAAGAAATTGATAAGTGCTTTATAAATAGAGTGTACAACTTTAGAGAGGACTGCATAATCGAGGGGAAACTGCAAAATTAATGGTGCCCACTGTTCTTGAAAGCCACATTTTCAGCTGCATTAAATGTCAACTCTCTTTACTGGCTCAGGGAGGAACTCAACAAAGCACTATCCTCTCTTTCGCTCTTCCTGCGTTCAAATAGCTGGTGGTTGATCGACTTACTGTAGTGGCCCTGATGGTCCTGAATTATAGGTACCCTGCCAGAATTCCTAAGTGACAGGGAGAAAGCAGTTTGCCGCATGAATTTAAGCCACCGCGAGTGAAAAGGTGGGCCTGCATCGAGCGATGACTCCCCACAATTTTCTCTTCAGTCGGCCGCTGTGCCCATTACTGCCAGCTGTCAGGATACCATGAAAATGGTGTTGGAACGAGCAAATATCTTCCTCTAATGGCTCCAAAATGATTGCATGGGCTGACATTGGTCCAGTTTTTATTTTTTCCCACAGTTGATGGGACTTGATTTGAAGGGAGGATACAAAAGATGACTGCGACTGAAACGGCAGTCAGAAAGTGCTTTGAAAAGGTCTTCAAGTTCTGGCCCCCGAATTTATGTTCTGGAGTCTGCACAGCGAATGTGCCAAAATGACCCTTTTTACTTCTTCTGTCACTCCTTTAAACGAAATGCCTTTCTGCTGCTCCGTTAATTTTTAGTGTCACTCATTACTTAATCATAATGACTTTTTTTGTGATGTTCTGAGGAGTGAGTAACGTGGGAAATCTGTTAACGTTCCCCGTCGGCTGAGAGGCAGCTCTCCAGGGAGATGTGAATAAATGTTTTGACTTTCTGTGTGCTCTGTGTACTCTATGTGTGTGTGTGTGTGTGTGTGTGTGTGTGTGTGTGTGTGTGTGTGTGTGTGTGTGTGTACTCTCTCTCTCTCTCTCTCTCTGTGGTGCGTGCGTGCGTGCGTGCGTGCGTCTGTGTTGATATACACAGTCATCTCCCCATTGAGGCTGTAATTTTGCCTGAGCGCAGCTCATGTGTTTCACCAAGGACTAATGAAGGAGCCAGCGCTTGCGTACGTGCGTGATGTGTGACTGTGCGCTCGCGTGTGTATGTGTGTTCGGGGAGGGTTGATGCAATTGAAAATCAAGTGTTTACTTTCGCTGGCCAGATGTTCCACAAGCCATAGATTAAAAACAGACATGCTCACATGCGCGCGCTGGCCCTCATACACAAAGACACACACACACACACACACACAGACGACTCATACGTGTTAACATGTAGGTGTAACGTTTGTGCCACCGAAAGAACTTAAAGGAAGACAAAGGAACAAGTCAGGAGAGTGTAAGGGTTGTACTGGCCAGATGTAGCCTGCTTCCCTCGGTAAACATAATATCAATGTATACTGTGCGTTGGAGTATATTACACAATGAACTGTCTAGGTGGTCTTGCACCATGGGCCATAAACTCTGCCTTTCACCCAGCAAAAGCAGCTGGGATGCAGTGCTACTCGGTACCAAGGCAGAAAGCAACCTGAAAACAAACAGCAGGCAATAAACGCAAGCGGTCATAAAACTCAACTGGTGCTAAAGTACCTTCTTTTCTCTTGTATCTACTGTTCCTCTGCATCTTCCTTGCACTCATCACTTATCTCTGCCCCCCTTCTCTGCTGTCCACAGGTCCAGAATGCTCCCGGAACTTCACCTCCAACAGTGGGGTCATCAAGTCGCCCGGTTTCCCGGAGAAGTACCCCAACAACCTCGACTGCACCTTCATGATCTTTGCCCCGAAGATGTCCGAGATCGTCCTGGAGTTCGAGAGCTTCGAGCTGGAGCCCGACACCACGCCGCCCACTGGCGTGTTCTGCCGCTACGACCGCCTGGAGATCTGGGACGGCTTCCCTGGAGGTGAGTGGCGAGAATCGGGGCCTTACCTGTAGGGATGGCGGTGTCGCTGCTGTAGCCTGCAGAGTTACCGAACAACTCGGAAACTCTGCAAGGCATGAAGTGTCTTTTAGTGCCTTTTCCACTTTACAGTTTACAAAAAGGCACATAAATTGTCAGCATACGCTCTCCAAGAGTCATTCCCACGTTGCCCTGCTAAGGGTTAAGTACTGTCATGGGCCTGTTCCCACGTTAAACGAATGTAAAGGGTACAGTACTTACATGAGGCGTGTCTTTAGGCACGAGGGACTAGGCATTTGGGGATGATAAAATATGTATTCGGTACGAACAGAAACAATAAATATCCATCTGCAGGCTGGCAGACTGGCTACCTTACCTTTAATTTAATTTAACTCTCTGCTTCAGTGGCAGATATCTCTCTCTCTCTCTCTCTCTCTCTCTCTCTCTCTCTCTCTCTCTCTCTCTCTCTCTCTCTCTCTCTCTCTCTCTCGCCCACTGTGTGTGTGTGTGTGTGTGTGTGTGTGTGTGTGTGTGTGTGTGTGTGTGTGTGTGTGTGTGCGCGCGTGTGCGTGTGTGTGTGCGTGTGCGTGTGCATGTTCGTGTGTGTGTGTGTGTGTGGGAGCGATCAGCAATCCCAGGTGAGCAGACCTCACACTAACATTGTGCAGCTGTAACTATGTCAAAGAAAAGGCCTTTTGCATTCTGACACAACAGCTTGATGCTTTCAAGGCCACATAGTATAGAATTCTCTCTCTCTCTCTCTCTCTCTCTCTCTCTCTCTCTCTCTCTCTCTCTCTCTCTCTCTCTCTCTCTTTCTTTTTCTTTTTTGTTGGAGGAAGTGAAAGGAGCGCTTGGTGCTTGTGGTGCTTGAGAGCCCCTCCCTCCCCCGCCCCTCCCCAATAGGAGATCCACTATCTCCCAGAACAATGCAGAGTGATTACAATCCAGTAGGGGCTGCGGGACTGTTTTGCCAGAGAAAGTGAATAGCTCGTCACACAAACGTGATAGCATTATCCGGGCCAGTGAGCTAACTCTGTAAACCTCAGGTTTTTGGCAGGGGTCCAGCGGTCCCCGTCATCATTGGAGAACATAATGCTTAGTCATCGCTCAATGCCAAACATTTCCTGATTGCGATAGCATCCCGCCCTTCCTCTCTCCATGCATTGTGTTGGAAGAAGATGTTTGTGTCTGCCCGTGGGGAGCTGTAGTGGATGGCCATGATGTTTGAAGTGGATGCCGCCTCCGCCTGCTTAAAAGACTCCCCTCTATAAGCACTCCATGTCCGACAGGAAATGTCTAAAAGAAATGGAACTTCCTCCTGGCAAGTTCTGTGTGTTTCTTGTCAGGACGAAAGCATTAAAGCTGTATTTATTTTTACTGACATACAGCCTTAATGAACCGGGTCAATCCTGTTTCGGGATGCAGCAAGGCCTTCAAAAAGTGAACTTTGCACGGACTCCGGCTTTTTTTTCTCCTCCAGACAAAGAAAAGGGGGAAAAAAGACTACTTTAAAATAACAATGTCTTAACACACCGGGGGAAAGAGATAGAGAGACAGACAGACAGGCAGGCAGACAGGCAGACAGACAGACAGACAGAGAGAAAGTGCAATGCCGCTGACAGGAAAGTATTCAAAGCAGTGCTCCTTTCTGGATTCATTCTCCCTCTCGCCCGTCGCTGAGGATTTGAACTAGTGGTGAAGTTTTGAGTCTTTTCTGCAGGCTACCGCACACCGCGGCCTCGCTTGCAGAGAACCATTAAAGTATTCTCACCCATCTCTGCCCAAAATGAAATCATTTTACCTGACAGCATTCACCCTCCTTTCCATCACTATATGCAATGCCTTGACATTCCCAGTTGGTACGAAATAAATATTGCAGAGGACTCTTAAAATATGAAACAAAAAATGACTCCTGCTGTAGAAAATGCTGTATTTGTTTACTTTTCAGTACAGTTCAAGATCCGTCTGAAGGATCTGAATTATGCACATTTGACGGTTTTTCGACTTCACATCAAGGATTTCCATACTGTTCCATGTATATTCATGTATTCTCCCCCCCAGAGGGTGGGACACGTTTCACTTGCCGGGTTAGAATTGTGTTGATTAAAAATGGCAGCAGAGATCTCCAGGGCAAAGAACATATGTCACATTATTATCACCTTTTAGTTATTTATTTATTGTTTTTAATCTCAGCAACTGTGAGACGCTAGCTAGGTAAAAATCAGGCTTCCGCCAAGGCAGATGTGCTTTTTTTTGTGTGTAATCTTAAAACACTGATTAAAAAAAAACACGTCCGCACGGTTCGGTTCGGTTCGGCGTCCTTTTCAGCTGAATGCTTCTTGACTGCTATGGCGTAACTGGAACCGGGCAGCGTCTCCATGTTGACACCCTTTTCACCTTGGATTATCACCCATGAGAGACAGCGCCAGCCTCGTGTAAAAATAAGCCTTTTGGAGGAGGGAACATGCGGGGGAGGGAATGTGAGGGGACATAGCGTGTGTCGGCTTCGCCAGCCCTGAGCCAGCCAGCCAGTCAGCCAGTCAGCCGGCAGGCCGGTACCTGTGGTGCCTCCTGGATCAATAGTGCATTAGCACAGAAGGTCTTGGTGGCTCGCTACCCGGGAGGGTGCGGTGGTGGTTGGGGTTGCGGGGAGTGCAAGTCGAGAGAAGAAATAACACCTCTTTTCTCTTCCCACCTCGGCGGCCAAGCGGGGTGGTGCAGCCTGCTCCCCCCCCTCAGCCATAACCACCCACTACTCCAACTCCACCCCCACTCCCTTCCTCTGGGGACGTAGAGACATGCAGGATGCAGAGTTCACAGTGCGGCTCTTTAAAATTTCATGGGCGCTGGGGAGTCATGCAGATAATCTGGGAGATGGGTTTTTTGTGTGGTTTAAAGACAGGCACATACACGTGCACGGCACGCGCGCACACACACACCGCGCGCACACACACAAACTGAGCCTCACACGTGCACACGCTTACATATTACGCGCGACTGACACACGGGACAACGCGAACTCGCACACAGACACACCCGCGCGCTCGCATAACCCGCAGAGACCCGCACGGACGCACCAAACCCACACAGAGGCACCTGTGTTATGAAGATTAATCTGAGCCATCACACCTCTCTGCCCTAAGTCTCTGTGGCCTGGCCCCCCCTTGCCTTTCATGTTTGGGGGGCTGCATGGCTGGAAGTGGCGTGTTTGGATGCTGGGGGAGGCCAGAGGGAGGCACAGGCCTGTCACTCGCCACTGATCACAGCATTAGTAATCACAGATAAGCTGCAGGCCCACAGACCTGCTTAACGTCCACAGACACACACACCCAGAAACAGATACACACAAACAGGCACACACACACAGGCAAGGATGTGTGCAGACTGCGCATGCAGACGCACGTGCACGCATGCAGACGCACCCGCACGTGCACGCATGCGGACACACATACACACACACACACACACACACACACACACACACACACACACACACACACACACACACACACACACACACACACACACACACACACACACACACACACACACACACACACACACACACCAAGCCACGGATGACAGCACACAGCAAAAGCATAGTGCAAGGTCACAGTGCCCTCTCTCTCTCTCTCTCTCTCTCTCTCTCTCTCCCCCCTTTCTCTCTCTCCTTCCGTTCTCCCCCGCTCTCGCTCTCTCTCTCTCTCTCTCTCTCTCTCTCTCTCTCTCTCTCTCTCTCTCTCTCTCCCTCCTCTCCGTTCAATTCATTTCTGTCTCTATATATGTCTCCAGCGTTTCATTCAGGCTGCTCAGTGAGACGTGCCCCTCGCTGGTACTTATTGCCCTCTCTTGTCTTTTTGGCTTTCCTCTCCCATAACTCCGGCATCTCGGCTTGTTTGGGCTCTCGTTCAGAAAGCTCGCTGAGCTGTGGCTGTGTCCCCCTCATCTCTGAACCACATTTAAAACAAAACACACACACACACACAAAAACGAAAAGAGAAAAAAGAAATGAAAGCAGGGGCCCTCGGAGGAATTTACGGCTGGCAAACAGACGGAAACCATGACCTCGCCGCACCAGAAGAAGTCCCGCTTCCTCTTTTCCTCCTTTGTGTGCGAGTGGGGCGTGGAATGTCAGGACTCCTGTTTCCCATGGCGTCTTTAATAGGGAGGAGCCGGCTCTTGAAAATCCTCCCCAGAACTCTGAGAGTGTTAAATTTAACATTGGCTGTGTACTCAGTCGAACTTGAATTTAACGCAAGGATTTAGTGGTGTCGAAAAACGCACTTGGTGACATGCTAGATTTCTCACCTCCGCCGAGGGAAGGCGAGGTGATTGGTTGTTGAGGGCCATGGAAGAAAGGCCTGCAGCAAACAAAACAAATAGTGACATGACCCGACTCTGAATTGCTTGCGAACCCAGCCAACAATGTTTTTATTTTCCTGTTTTTCTCTGTGTGTGTGTGTCTCTCTCTCTCTCTCTCTCTCTCTCTCTCTCTCTCTCTCTCTCTCTCTCTCTCTCTCTCTCTCTCTCTCTCTCTCTCTTTCTCTCTTTGTCTCTCTCTTTCTCTCTCGATTAATAAACTATTCAATCAATCAATCAATCAATCAATCCTCTGTTCTGTCTCCAGTGGGTCCGTACGTGGGGAGGTACTGCGGGCAGAACACACCTGGCAGGATCATCTCCTACACAGGGATCCTGGCCCTGACAATCAACACGGACAGCGCCATCGCCAAGGAGGGCTTCTCCGCCAACTTCACCGTCATCGAGAGAACCGTGCCCGAGGGTGAGTCGTCAGAAAAAGAAAGAGAAAAAATGGGTGAAAACATAAAATAGCTAAAAGTCAGACAGATCCAACTTCAAGTTTATTGTCACATCACAAGTTTACACAGGTGTGAAAGAGTTGTTAAAAAAATGTAAAAATCTGTACAAGCTTCCACAAATTGCAATTAGAAAATAGATAATCTTAAGAAAAGGAAAATGACAAATAACACGATGCATATGTGAGCCTGTAGATCTTGCTGTGTTCGGTGTGCGACAACCGGCACGCAACAAGGTATAAATCAGCCATTACGAGGTTATACGAGTTTATATAAGAGTTTGATGCATGCCGTTGTCACATATTGTTTAAGAGTCTGAGGAGGAATCACAAGGTTCTTTTTGTCTTTCATTTCGTAGCGGAGGTTACATGTGGTTGTGTTTTTCAACAAAACTTGCCTGTCATTTAAAGCGGTTTTGCGAACTAATTAAATCAACACCCTCGGCTCCTTCAGAGTTACTTACGACGTATGGGGGGCTGTCTCCACTGCTTTTATGAGGCCTGCGTTTACACACACACACTGGGGGCTACACACTGCAGGGGCCCAGACAGACTCTGGGAGGGGGACCATATACCCCCACCACCCCCTTTTTTCCTTCACACACACTCATACAGAGTCAGTGAGAAACACCACCTCCAGGGCTTTTGCGTGTAGCATCATTGTCATGGGGCCTGACCCCCCCTGACCCCAATTTGAGGAACGCTGCAACTAAACATTTCATTAAGCAAGACAAGCACTGCTAGGGGGTCATAAATCTGTCTCTGGAGCGGACCACCCCAGGCACGCACACACACACACACACACACACACACACACACACACACACACACACACACACACACACACACACACACACACACACACACACACACACACACACACACACACACACGCACACACATCTGACGGATGCATTAAACAAATCTACTAATCATCTCCAAAAGGTTTTTACCGGTCCACAGGGAAGAGTTTGCATAAAGATGCACACACACACACACACACACACACACACACACACACACACACACACACACACACAGTGAGATCCAACAGTAATTAATGCAGCGATGACATCTGAAGTCATAATCCCCGTCTTATTACTTGAGTCGAGAGTTTCTCGGGTTCGCCTTTAATCCCACATGCGAGATCAGATTACCAAAATCCACTCCTCGCCTTCTCCATTACAAAGGCGGACATGTATCTGATCCCCGGCCAGTAAATAGTTGGTCACAGTAGTCATGTCAGAGAAAGAAAACCAGACAAGAGAGAGAGAGATCGCTCCGGTCTCTTCTCCTCGTCTTTTTTTTGCGGAAGTGCGCTGTTTGGATTATTCAAACGTCCGCTTGTGCGTAATCCATACGAGAGGGTCTTCAGCCTTATGCAACGGGTGAAGGGAACGGTGCCCGCCAGCTGCAAACTGCCGATGAGAGCTGATAAGGCTGTGATGAAAAGAGACTTTGTCTGTCATCATTGCTCTGTTCTGTTAGACAAGCGCCCTCCCTCCCTCCCTCTCTCTCATTCTGTCTGATCTCTCTCCCTCTGTTTTTCACTTCGATTTTTCTCTCACTCTGTGTTTATCTCTCTCTTGCTCTTTCTCACAGTTTTCTCTCTCTGTCTGTCCTCCGCCCTCCGACCCGACAGCCCCACTTTGTTTCGGTGTCTGTCCCACACTATCCGAACGCAACTCGACCCGCAAAACAAGCGTGCCTTTGTGTTGTGTCGTTTTTTTTTCCCCTGTCGATTGCGATCTGCTTCATCCAGACGCGGTCTCGGTGGGGGGGTGGGGGGGTGAGCGTTCTCAAAGAGAGGTGAAGATGAGAGAGGAGAGAGGTGCAAGACTGCTTTCTCGGCCTCACAGTGAGTTGACGACTCGCGCGTACACGCATGCACACATATATGCGAGCGAGCGCACCCGCACACACACACACACACACACACACACACACACACACACACACACACACACACACACACACACACACACACACACACACACACACACACACACACACACACACACACACACACACACAGTGCAATCACATGTATGTGCAAACACATATATCTCATACAAACATACCCTGTGACCCTAAGACCGAGGTGTGTAAGCAGAGCAACAGATGGGGAGACCATCTGTGTTAGCTCACAAGACTGCAGAAACAGAGCTCTCCTTCACTGCTCCTTATGCTATGCTATGCCCTGGGTATGCTTGTGCGTGTGCGTGCGAGGGCATGTGTGAACTGTGAAGGTGTAGGCGCGCGTGTTTGTGTGAGAGCACACGGCGGCATGTGTTCATGGCATGCCTACGCATGCACAGGACCGTATAAGAGTGTTTGTGTGTGCCCTTGCATATCTGTTTGCTTTCTGCGTGCGCACGTGTCCACGTGACAGTCATGTGAAAGTTTCACCCCGCATACCGTGCGCCGTGCGCTGCCAGTATACCACCGCAGGCCAGGTCGGGAGGGGTCAGCCTATAGCCACATCCATCCACACTTCTCGCCCAGTCTCCTTTGCCGCAGCTCCGTCCTCACGGCCGAGTCTGCCTGCTGACCTCCAGGGGTTGAGGGATGGGTGGCTGAACCCGCCGCTGACCTTCCCAGTCACCCCGCCACCCATCCTGGTCATGCCTCCGGACGACTGTCGCCTTGTAAACACAAACAAGACAAGACAACCCCTCCGCCCATCCTGGGCGGTTGGAACCATGCAACCTGATATACTATCCCCCCCCTCTCCCCCCAAAATAAATGTACCCTAACACCCCCCGGGTGGGAACAAAATGTGCTGTGTGTGTGCAAAACATTTTCTTTTTTTTCTACTGCCCATAAGGAGGTGTGAGGAGCCAAAAACATGGACTGGAACTTGGAAGAAACCCGAAGACCGTCGCTTTAGCGCTTGGTACTATTTTCTGCGTGCCAAGCGTAAACTTAGCTACCGCACTAAATGTTTCATGGATAAAGTTTTTCATTCGGAATGCGGAACACTTCTTCCTCTCGCTGTCCATTAAAGGGTTGAGACAGAGGGAGAGAGAGAGAGAGAGAGAGAGAGTGGGGATTTACTGAGGCAGCATTTCTGTTCCGTGTGTTCCTAAAGTGCTCAGTCATGTGTTGTCCTTTTCCCCAGAGACGAGCTCTTATTCTTGGGGACACCGAAAGCACATAACCCGGCAAATACTGGAAATACGTTTCCGCTGCTTCCAGTTATGCTAACATCTTTTCACCCTCTCTGTCTGCCCCCTCACACTCTCTCTCTCTCTCTCTCTCTCTCTCTCTCTCTCTCTCAGACTTTAACTGTACGGACCCGTTGGGAATGGAATCGGGAGAGATAACGTCGGACCAGATCGTGGCCTCGTCCCAGTATAACCCCAGTTGGTCCCCGGAGCGCTCCAGGCTCAACTACTACGAGAATGCTTGGACGCCGGCAGAGGACTCCAACAAGGAATGGATCCAGGTACAGCCCTATATATATATATACCGGTATAACAGTATTGGAAAAGCTTCCCCGTGTCTCCTAAGGTAGTTAATACCCTCACAAAAACATGTAGTAATCCTGGTCACTATACTGCCTCCCCCTGGTCAGCCGGGGCGCCTGATGGAGGGGAAGGGAACTGGTTGGAATAACGTGTTTCTTCCACGCGCTACGTCCAACCAGGGAAACTCCCCCCTGTCAGGTGACAAGAAGGTCAGTTGTCTTACATGCATTGAAGGAGGCATGAGCTCGGCCCTAGCCTCCCTAGGCTGGTGGGGGGAGTGTAGTGCCCAGGATCACTTAGCAAATTGGCACCGGGTGAAAAAAAGGGTTACAAAATCGAGGGATAAAAATTAAGTAAAAAAAAAAGGAAAAGCTTCCGATACTGCCTAAAATGCTGGTATTGGTATCGGTGAGTATGCCAGCCTAGTGGTATCGGTACATCTCTATTTGAAAACACACAACCTCTACTGTGAATTTCAACACCATTCAAACCTAGGGCTTCTGTGTAATGAGATTGTAAGAATAGCACTCACGTTAAAACAGTTCATCTAGGGGATACAGTGTGTATCGCTTGTGGCTCTGGGTGAAGAAGACACTGAGCTTTTAAATGGGGGAGGAGGGGGGGCGCGGGGGGTAGGATATTAATAGCACTTTGTGCCACGCAGATGAATGGGTATTTCTCCAAAGTCAGCCCAGGCATTTTGGGAGACTAAACACCCTCCATATGCTACTGGAGGTGAGTCACAGGCTGGGGGTGTGTTGTGTGGAGGACATTGGAAGTGACTATACTGCCTGGCTGGAGTGGACACAGTAGGAATGTTCTGGGTTTGTCCTTCAGGCTCTGGTGGGGACGTTCTCCAAACTCTCCAAGGAGATCCAAGAAATTCTCATGATTCTGGTTTCCACAGAGAGGGGTATCAGGGTGCGGTGTTCTCTCTGTTTATTTCTCTCTGTATCCACCTCTCTCTCTCTGTCTCTCTCTCTCTCTCTCTCTCTCTCTCTCTCTCTCTCTCTCTCTCTCTCTCTCTCTCTCTCTCTCTTTCTTTCTTTCTGAAAATCCCCCCTTCCTGTCTGACAGTTGGCTTTTCTGGCCTGCTGGATACTGGGATTTAGTCCAGGCACCCTGTCTTACCCTACACACACACACACACACACACACACACACACACACACACACACACACACACACACACACTGTATTCTTGTATACACCGCATGCACGCACACACACACAAACACGCTGCCATATTAATCAAAACTTCATTGGGATATCTGCACCACAAAGGCAGCTTTATAAGGAAAGACAATAGACTGATGTCTCCAATCCCCAGACAGCACTAAGTCACAAATCCTATCGGTGCGGATACTGTAGCAGAGCGAATCGGTTTGACGCTGTTGGGCGTGTCGCTCAAATGCAAGCTGTGTTTAAATGTTTAATCCTCCCCTAGTAGCACCAAACATGTCCAACACCTTTCACCGTGCTTTATTTGTGTTTTTCTCTGTACCAACTCAGAGAGATTGGTAGTGCTCCTGGTGGGTTTAAAAAAATATAAACAGCTTGTCAGACAAAACAGAATAATAGAACTTTTTGACAGATGGGCACCCAGCGGCAGCTGAAGGAAATATTAATTGTGTGTATATTTCCAGGAGCTCCAGTACAGTTAAAGCGGCACTATGTAACCTTTTTTTTTAAATCTATATGGTAGAGCATGTTAACACAATATATTACTTATACAATTGGGGTGGTTGTATTTTGTCTCCCTGCTCTTCTATTGAGACATTTATATTGTGTCCAAATGACATTTAGATTGTGTCAAAGGTCATGTCTCACGAGACACAGGATCTGACACGAATTTTGACCTGGAGGTCAAGATTCAATTTATCCCCCGAGCAAGCAGGCAGGCTCTATTAGCTCAATGGTAATAAATGTCAGCACTTCAGCAGGAAACCGGGTTCAAATCCGGGGTAGAAGCGGAAAGTTACAAAGTCCAGCTTTAACTTAGTGCTGGCATACAGAAACACAGAGATGAAACATTCCCACATGATGTTATTACCTCAAGCCGCTGTCCATCTGTGAATAACATCCATGATAAGCCTTGTCTCCTTTCTGTCAATCTCCTGTCAAAGTGACTGGCTGTTGCCCGGTGAAATTCACTTCTCGTTTGCATAAAATTGAAACGCTCAAAGTTTTTTAATGCTCTTCTCACCTACTCCGCTTCCGCTGTCAGTCCCACAATCCCCTGCGCTGGATTGCCAGCTGCTTCCATAGAAAATGAATGGGAAGCATTTTTTTTAAATCACCTTGCCCTGCCTGTATGTGTAACTGCCCCGTAACTCAGCTCGCATCCACCAGGGACAGACACTGATGACTCGGACCATGTTTGATTCGCTAACGCAAAGCCTCTAGGCCTTGTAAACGATCGGACTGTTTTCTTTTACCTTTTTTTTTTTTACTGTCTGTGCTTCATCGCAGAAAAGTTTGGCCCTGGCGCAGTCCTCGCGGGGCGAATAATAGATCTGACCCAAAGCCAAATATTTGCGCGCGGGGAGGGCCATAATACGCAAGCTTTTCCTTTATTGGAAAGAAAATATTGTCCTGAGGGCCTCTGTTGCTCCTCCAGACTAATTTAATAAGCGTTTATGTGTGTTTGCGTGCATGCGTGTGTGCGTGGGTGTGTGTGCGTGTGTGTGTGTGCGTGTGTGTGTGTGTGTGTGGGTGAGAGGCTCCATTCCTGTGTACGTGTGTGTGTGTGTGTGTGTGTGTGTGTGTGTGTGTGTGTGTGTGTGTGTGTGTGTGTGTGTGTGTGTGTGTGTGTGTGTGTGTGTGTGTGTGTGTGTGTGTGTGTGTGTGTGTGTGTGTGTGTGTGTGTGTGTGTTTTCTTTTGCGTTCTTGGCTCGGTGGGTGTGTGGGAGTGCCTGGCGGGGGCCCCTCTATGGTCCTGCAGAGGAACCCAGCATGTGTCTTGAGTGTTACAGGAAGGACCCGCGGCCACCCCCTGACCACTTCCTCTATGGCCAAATCCAACAGCTGAGAGACACACGGTCTGTTGTTTAGGACCGTGTATTTATCTCTCGGACGGGAAAGTCCGTTGTTTCTCCTCAGATGCGTTTGTGTGCTACGGTTACACTGTATCCTTTCTGTCAGGGCAGAAACCTCCTATCTCCACTTTTTGTGTGTTTTTTTCCCCGTAAATTCAAGCCCTGCTTAATCATACTGCAGCGTCATACAAAAGCGCCGAAAGTAGCAGATTCACAAGCTCGAAAACGACGTGTTTTGAACTTGCTGTTTTTGAATTTGAATCCTGAAAAGTAACAGGATGGACATATGAGGTTTCCACCCGACAGAGACGATATATTTCTCATATTGTGAACACGAGCCCATATAGGCGGCGGCCCCAAGTCACTGTTCTTGTTACAAGCTGCAACTCAGACCTCTGCACAGTTCTGCCCCTCCTCAGCAGAAAACCCACAGGTAAACAAGATGATTTGTTGGCACTCGGGAGTCCGTCTGCTAGTGGTGGTATCGATCGTGGAGGATTTGATATAGTGGTGAAATCTGAATTGGCGCGAAGGGGCGTGTTTATTGTCGGGGTATGCTGGCTCGCCCCTGCCCTGACCAGTGGTATAAAGTAACTAAGTACATGTACTCAAGTACTGTACTTAAGTACTTTTGTACTTTTACTCAAGCAAATTTTTTATTCCGGACTTTTATTTGCAACAGAGTATTTCTACATTGCAGTATTGATACTTTTACCTAAGTTAAAACATTTAGTACTTTTTCCACCACTGGCCCTGACTAATTTCATGAAAAATTCGGAACTTCAAAGTGGAGCCCACGAGCACACATTTGTGTCCAGGGCGCAGCGATGTCTGTTCTTCAAATGTGTGCTTTGCCCCTGCACTCTTCAGCAGAAGTCCAATTATCGTAAGTGTTATTAAAAAGAGTGAAATTCTTCACTCCTCTTTCATTAAGCCCCTTGACAAAGGCGCTACGCCAACCATCCCTAAGCCCCCCCACCCCCCCAACAGATCATCTCAGCGGGCTGTCGTGCATTCAATATTTATTTCATTATCATCACCCTGACTGCAAGTTGCGGGGAGGCAGTCTTATTATTCATGACAGCCAGCCCTTTTTGATTCCCCAGCATATTCCTTTGCTCCAGTTCTTTTTTCCCTGACATGTATAATCCAGAATTGTCATCCGTTTCAATGCTGGCTCATTCCAACACACGGGGGCAAGATGCTACAGACTGGCGCTCTCTCTCTCTCTCTTCTCGTGGGGTAATTAGATTGCTGTGGTGTGGTTTAGCATCGAATGCTAGGTTAGCCAGGTCATTAATCACTCCCTGTTTGCCAGAGGGAAGCAGCCCGTTTTGCTGCACACTGGCGAACCGACAGACATCCTTTGAGGGTTTTGCGGGTTTGAAGAGGGAGTTAAAAGAAAAGGGAAGGCTCAATAATCCGTCTGAACGGGACCCCGCGCTAGATCATTCATTCACCCATCTTTCATCTCATCGTTTCTCTCCGGGTCCTCTCATCTTCTTCATCCTTCCGCCTCTTGTGTTTGACAGTTCAGCCACATCAAGACGGGGAAATGTTCATAATATTATCTACAACTGAGCGAGCCCCTGGGCTCTCTTTGAAGCCTCCGGAGGCTCAGCCGCACAGGGCTCCATGCAGCAGGTTGCGGCAGAGATAAATGATGGGTATACACACACACACACACACACACACACTGCCAGGCTTCTCTGCTGCCTTGCTTATGGCCAGATTGTTGTATTTATGGACTCTGCCTGGTTCCAATAGGAAGGTCTGAATGATGCGGAACCGTCATGAGGAAATACCTGCATCTGCACAACACATTTGGGCCTCTGAGGGGAACATATATATATATGTTTTTTCAGAAGGCATGCCGTATAGCCTGAAATGAAAGGCTCCCAAGGGGTCCATTTAGGAGGGGAGAGGGGAGGGGCGGGGGGCTTTCCGATTGTCCCGTGAGACGCCGGCGTGGTGAGGAATGTCTCTGTCGGACGGCTGAGAGGTTCTGATAGCCTCGGAGTCACCGCAGTGCCATAAAGGCTGTCTGACAGCCAGGCCCATTGACCACTGATACACTCAGACTCACACACACACACACACACACACACACACACACACACACACACACACCATGAATTATGCATGCCGCTGTTGGAGAGAAGTCGACTGTCTCTGTGTCGAGCATCACATGAAGGCGATACCAAAATGTTATCCAAACATCCACACACACACACACACACACACACACACACACACACACACACAGCATGAGGGATATATTTATTTATCCTCATGGACTTATGAGTTATTGTTTTGCTTCCCATAAAGGTATGATTTATTAACAACAAGGTTCTGCCATTATCTTCAATCCTCCCGTGCTCGGGCAGAGAATGCGTTATCAGCATTTTACGTACAGGCTTATATCTCACTGATAACCTAAATTGTGTAATCACAAGGGGTGGGCGGGGGGAGGGGGAGTGACGGTAGTCTGAGAGCCCCTCGTCTCCGTAGTCACCATAAAGAGGAGGGCGGGGGGTATATCTGCTTTAATCTCACCCTTCTGCTAGATGAAAGCCCCCGGTACATGAAAAGCATGGCTGCGATTGTTTACACAACATCCCCCCGTTATCTCCCCCCATGCGATAGCAATCTCCCCGACCGGCGTTACAGAGGAAGTTATCGCGGGTTAACGGTACAGTTTTTTAAAGCACAGGGTCCGCGACCCGTCATGATGGCACTTCCTCGCGTGGAGATCGCAGACACGGTCATGAATGTGGCCGCTGCAAAACAACCGGACCCATTTAGCAAAGAAAACAGACTGAGATCCGCTGCTCGACTGACCAAACGAGCGCTTAATTGCCAACTTCCCAGATGAAAACACTGCCGCGGCCCTCTCTGGCGCTTGTTTTGTTGTCGTGTTCGCCGTAGAGCCCACATGGGCTCACTGCGCAGTGGTGTAAAGTAACTAAGTACATTTAATCAAGTACTGTACTTCAGTACACTTTTGAGGATTTTTTACTTTTTACTTCTACTCCACTACATCTCAGAGGCAAATATTATACTTTTACTCCACTACAATTATTTTAAAACTTTAGTTACTAGTTACTTTGTAGATTTTGATTATTATTACAAAACATACATTAACCACTTTAGCCTATACATTTTGGGCATTTGAAAATAGCCGATCTACATGCTCACAATGCGTCGCGATGCGACGCATTGTGAGCTTGTAGATCTGCTATTTTCAAAAGACTTACACATTTTGAACTTGTGAAATGGGACATTCTGCATAATGAGAACTTTTACATTTGGTACTTTAAGTATATTTTGATGCCAATACTTTTGTACATGTCAAGTAAATTTTGATTACCGGACTTTTACTTGTAACAGAGTATTTCTACATTGCAGTATTGATACTTTTACTTAAGTAAACACTTTTCCCACCACTGACGCTCACGTCAATGTCAGCCGCTAAAAACAGTGCTCACAACAACGTTCTATCCTGTTTTTCTTTCACTCTGTCCCCCAAACGTGCTCTCAATTACCCCAGGGTCTTTGCGGTGCAGAAATGTGCTCCGCTTCGCTATTGTCTCTCTCTCTCTATTTGCTGCTGTCTCCATTCCAGGTCTTGCTGCCGTGCCAAGTGATGACTAATTAGAAAATGGAGTGATAATTAACAGCAGCTTCCCAGTTGATGAAGTCTCAGGGAGAGAGCGGAGCAGAGCAGTAGACGCTGGCATTTTGGCTGCCTGTGAGATCATCATCGTGCCGTACGAACGGAGACAATGGATGCTGTCTTTGTGCCGAGCCTCGACTCTCAATTGGAAAATCAATGGGAGGACAGAGAGAGAGAGAGAGAGAGAGAGAGAGAGAGCTAGGCGCTGGAGTCGAGCGGCTCAAACAGCGGGGGTGGTGGTGGGTGGGGGGGGGTTGGAAATCGAAACACGCGGGGACGGCATGATGTAATGAAATGAAACAGTGCCGGCTGTAAGTAGCGCGCGAGTCAAAAAGTCAGCCCCAGCCGTAATCAGTGTCATTTAGCTAGCGTCTGCATTCCAGACAAGGAGGAGAGTTGCCCCGGGGCCCTCTGTAGTCATTCTGTTATCACCAGACGGGTCATCTGCAGGCTCTGTCTCCTGAGCCATAGGATCGCAAAAAGCCGGCTGCTTAGATGAGACGATCGCACCGTGGTGAAACGTCACTGAGCGTGTTGCTCATGTCGAGCGGTAATGGCGAGAATGAGACTGGATGTTAGCTCCTTGTTATGGTGATTCACGAGGAAGGAAATCTCCAGACCAGACGGTTTACATCCTTCCTCCAACAGCTGGGGGCTGAGCCCACGCCCACACACACACACACACTCACTCACACATCCACAGAGTACCTTTCTTTTATTTTTAGTCGCTGTCATACCTGCCCACATTAGAGCCTTCCGGCTCATCCTTCTTTGTCAGGGAAATGGATGAGGGGCACATGGGTAGATGTGCATAATTTAAACCTGCCAGAGAGGTGTTGGGAGGCTAAAAATAAAGTGTAACTCTGTCAGGTGGGTACTGTGATAAATGGAAGGTCGTGCGAACAGCTCATAGGTCTCTCAGCGTCTCGCTAATGCAATTTTCGCAAAAGGAGAATTAATTACACTTTGAGGTAATGGAATTTTTTAGATATCTCGCATCTCCAACACCCCTGTGGTGTAGGTGAAATTAGCAGATGGACTGATGTGACCCAACTCAGAAACTAGTGTTGTTTGTTAAGACTATAGTGATGGACAAAGTAAGCAACCCCAGTACTTTAGTAGAAGTATAGATACTCCTGCCGGTCAAATTTTACTCAACTACAAGTGAAAGTTACTCTGTCAAAATATAGTATAAGTACTAGAGTACAAGTTCCAAAGTACATTTTCTTTTTATTATCAAAGCTTCGCTGTATTAACATTTGGAAATTTCCCCCCCAAATTGAAAGCTTTTCCACAAATCTTCAAAAAATACCAATAATTGGGAAAATAGCAGGTCTACAATCTCACAACATGTCTTGCAGAGCTTGTAGATCAGCTATTTTCACTATATTTGACATATGGCTTAAGTGGTTAATTCATATATGTACTTTTTCCCTTCCTCGAAATGCAGTAGCGTCAAAAGTACAATATTTGTCTTTGAAATGTAGTGGAGTGAAAGTCATAAGTGCCTAAAAACTTTTTTTTACTTAAGTACAGTACCCAAGTAAATGTAGTTTAGCAAACAATACTACACTTATACTTGTCACGTAATGGACATTGTGGCCAGGTTTTGCATGTAAAAACCAGACGGATACTGCCTCTTTACACTGGAACTAGATTTCATGGGGCTACCTCTCTTATGACTATCCCCATCCTATGAGATCCATAAACCATCAGAGGACAAGAGACTGCAGTGTTTGTCTCTGAACAGGATCTCTATCCCTGTCCCAACAGCTGCTCTTTGACTTGGAAAAACACACTTAACAACTTAAACCTTATAGCGTTGCTGTCGGGCAGAAACCTTTTATCTCCTTATTCCAACTTTTCATAAATTCATAAATTAACACCCTACTTGATCATACTACAGCGACACACAAAAGCGTTTCGAGCTTGTAGATCTGCTACTTTTGCTGTTTTTGAATTTGAATCCTGAAAAGTAACTATTTTGGACATATGAGTTTTCCACCCGATAGAGACAATATACTTTGTTGACTCGGGTCCCCCAGGATTCTATATTTGGCCCCCTCCTTTTCTTTTGGCGATGCGTTTGTGAGCTTGATCTGTTATTTTTCTGAATGTTTGCTCCAGAATAGGGACACTAGAGTTCATGTGGTTAAAGTTAAACATTTTTCACCTCAGTCCCATTGTTATAATCTGAGGAGATGAATAGTGTGAGAAAAAATACCCTATGTCTTCTGTGTATTTTTCCGCAAAAATGTTGATGTTATGAAACGATGTGCGTCCGATGATGATGTTGTGGAGAAATACACAAAAGACAGGGTATTTCTTTCCCACACTGCAGTATTGATCTCCTCAAATCATAGCAATGGGATTTAGGTTTTAAAAAACCCCAGCAATGTTTCCCTTTAAGAGAACTCCCTTTTCCCATTGTTGTTTCACCAAAACCTGCCTCTCTCTTATTGTTTTTGGTGAGAGGGAAAACAAATGAACTCATTCAGCCCACAGGGCCTTGGTTATTCACTTAGATGGGGAGCTATTTTCCCCAACACGGATAGAAATGTCAGAGAAATGTGTGAAAAGGCTAGAAAATAAATTTTGGTAACTCAATCCCAGGGAGTACTGATTGTTCCGTGTGTAAACTCCCCCTGGCAAAGCAAGTCAATTGTGAGCCTGACAGAACAGCCAGAGTGACTGTCTGGACTGGACTTCCAGTCCTGTCGCCTACTCTTCTAAAAACCGCACCGTCTGTTTCACTGCCACCACCGTGTAACACTGACTGACTATGACTGAGTCACAGATGTGGAGGCTGAAACTGTGAGTCATGGACAGCTCTGATGCTCCCTTCCGCGTCATGATTGGGGAGGATGACTCGACAATGAACTGAAAACACTTTCTGCCTCGCTGACCTCGTCTCCTTCTGATTTACTTCGCCTCTGTGAAGTACGGAAAGCACGTACAGCAGCCACTCACTTTCACAATCTTCTCCTCAGTCCCTGTTTTTGAAGATGTGCACGAATGCGCATACAAACACGCACACCCACACGCCCACACGCCACACACACACACACACACACACACACACACACACACACACACACACACACACACACACACACACACACACACACACACACACACACACACACACACACACACACACACACATTAGGCAATATTGGTATTACAGCCGCAATCCCAAGAGACAAGGACACATTGGAAGTTCCTCCACATATCAGCCTGCCACGGCTTTATGGAGGCACCCGATGAAGCCGTGTGATTTCTTACCCCGAATGACATGTTTATGGCAAGGGCTGTGCGTCCCTCCGGACGTGAGTTACCGTGCACCACGGGGCCCTAGAGTATATATATTGTGTCATTTGTCTACAGGTGGGCATCGTTCCAAACACACCCCTCTCCCGAGGAAGTGGGGGCGAAATCAGAGATATGAAATGCGCACAGGCCCTTTTTCTGGTCCGTCAGCAAAAACTTCAAAACACCCCCCCCCCACCCCCACCCACTCATGTAGTATGTGTCGGCGTGGCGCTCATATTTTAGACACTTTTACACGGCCGATTACATCACCCATTAGGCATGATTCAGCTTTTCGGCGGCCTAAGATTTCTGTGACAAGCCATTCATCACCTAATTGCCTTGTATTTGCCTGGGAACCCACAGCGCGCACAGCTCGCAGTATCTATACTGTACGTTCACTTACTGGGTTTTTTTATGGGTCAGTTGAAGCTCCCCCCCCCCCCCCCCCCCCCCCCTCTGGGCTAAAAGAAGTCCCACTAGTAATAATTATCCGGGCCTGTTTGTTTTCAGTGTGGTCTCGGCAGCACAGAGGTTTTTATATTACTCCAGCACGTCCTGGCAGGCCCAGTCCGGCTCTCCCTGACCTGTGTAGCCCTGGTCTGTTGGAGCCACAGCTGAACTCCTTTACCTCTGCCTGTAACAAGCGGCCATTAATAAATCATGGCTCGCTCATTAGCCAGGGCCCTGTTATCAACCCATGTCTGTGAAATTGATCCAGTCTGCCCTATCATCCCTCTCTCTCTCCCCCTCTCCCTCTCTCTCTCCCCACCCCATCGCTTTCTCCTTTTTTTCTCTCCTTTGTGAGAGAGGAAGACTTCTCTCAGCCTTCCTCTCTCATCTCTGTCTCCCTTCTTCTCTCTTCCCCTCCTCTTCTGTCAGCGTTTGTTTTGTATCTCATCTCATCATCATCTCATATTGGGGTTTCTCTCTCTTTTTCTCCTCATAATTTCTCCTCTCCTCTTTCCTACCCGCTTCACTCCTTTCTCTCTTCTCTTTTCTCTCTTCTCTTCTCTTCTCTTCTCTTCTCTTCTCTTCTCTTCTCTTCTCTTCTCTTCTCTTCTCTTCTCTTCTCTTCTCTTCTCTTCTCTTCTCTTCCTCTCTCTGTTTCAACCCCCAGTGCGCTCTATAGCTCCATCCATTCATGTTTCAACATGCTTGGACAGAAGCTGCGAGGTGAATCAGTGTGCTGGGCTGTCAGTGTGTGTGTGTGTGTGTGTGTGTGTGTGTGCCTGCTGTTGATCACTGATGATCAGATGAATGTTCCAGAAATCACCAGCTGACTGCTCAATCACTTACAAACGGAACGCCACAAACGCAAAAAAATAATAAAGCAAGAGGCGGGCACAGCTTGGTTCGACAGCGTGGGCAGAGCGAGTGAGCTGTGAGCATTCATGAGTGTTCTCAATTAGGTCCCGGCCACTCGACGATCTCATTCCCAGGGGCTCTTTTTACTCCATTAGGGGCTAATGAGACCCAATCAGAGGACATCATCCAGAGGCCCATTCGTCGTCCCACTCGACATCGTTCCTTTTTATAGCAAAGCCGCCCTGCTGTCATTGGTCCAGGTTTGGCGGCGAATCAGACTCGGCCTCGTTTTTTGGAAGTGAAACGTTAAGGACCTGCCTCGGCTAATGTATGCCAGTCTACGCTCTGCTGCAGTCCAGCGCGCTTCAGCCGTCCAAGTTGCCATCTGCACTGGCACGACACACAGCTCTCGCCCAGCCGAGAGGCATTCAGCTCCTCCGTTATTAAATGGGAGCCGTCTGAAGCACGGGGGTTGAGTGGGGTGGGGTGTGGGGTGGGGGATTTGATTCTGTCTCTATTTACAGGACTAAAAGAAATCTGGGCCTTGCCCGGTAAGCCCCTCTGAGCCCACAGACGGGAACAAAAGTATTCTGTCTTTCTGTTTCTCTCCTTTTTACCCTCTCTCTGTCGCTCTCTCTCTCTCCATCCATCCAAATCCTCCAGTCGAGAGAGAGAGAGAGAGAGAGAGAGAGAGAGAGAGAGAGAGAGGGAGAGGGAATTGAGGCACGGTGAAGCCTCAGACATTGCTCGCATCTGTTTTGATCTTTTTCCTTTTCTGCAAGTCAAATGGGAACTTGAGGAGACGGCAGTGACCAGCGCATTGCCAATGCATTCATTGTGGTAGGCAGCTGTTGGTCCGGAGTCATTAAGCACAGTATATTGGGTTGGCAAGGCAGAGCTCTGGCTGGCTCCACCGGGCCGTATGGCTTTAGCATGCAAGGCCCCAGGCAGCTAGACCGGGCTTGGAAGACGATCTGACTCCTGGCTTTGATCGTCCAAATGTCACATGTACACACACACATTCCCATAGCCGCAGCCACACTCACGTACACACGCGTACTGGTATGTGTGTGTGTGTGTGTGTGTGTGCTCACAAACCAATACACACACGGAATTCCTGCTGTCGGTCATGAATACACACTCCTACACATTCATATGCAGACACAGTCACACATTTTCCATGCTTTTCATCTCATACACACACACACACCAACGTAC
Source organism: Gymnoscopelus microlampas (assembly GCF_963454915.1). NCBI lineage: Eukaryota > Metazoa > Chordata > Actinopteri > Myctophiformes > Myctophidae > Gymnoscopelus > Gymnoscopelus microlampas. The sequence goes on from NC_139959.1 coordinate 26,965,866, forward strand.
ACACACGCACACACACGCGCACACACACACACACACACACACACACACACACACACACACACACACACACACACACACACACACACACACACACACACACACACACACACACACACACACACACACACACACACACACACACAACCTCTCCTTGGCATGGACGTAGTAATCTCCCTAAGACCCCGGTCACCATCCATCAGAGGCTGAGCCCATCTCAGACGGACTTCAAAGCTCCCGTGTCTCTCCTCTTGATCTGAAACCGGTTCCCACAAACGCCTCTGCATCCTGCAGCAGCAAACCACCCCCCCCCCCCACCCCCCCGCCCCTACCCCCCACCCCCCATTTTGACCGAAGTTCTGCAGCATCTGCACGCAACACCATTACTCCTCATTACCGTCAGCCTGGCCTGTCGGAGAAAGAGCCAACGTCCGCTAAACCCCTAACCGCGCTGCTTCCACATGCTAGCTGAGGAGTTCTTTAGAGACCGACCCCTCCTTCTCAATCCTCATCACCCATCGATGCCCCCCCCCCCCCTCTACTCTCATGGGTTATAGATAGGGGATTTGATGGTGGGGTTAAGCAATGATGCCCCTCTACTCTCATGGGTTCTAGACAGAGGTTGTGATGGGGTTAAACAACGACGACCCCCGCTACTCTCATGGGTTATAGATAGAGGATGTGACGGGGTTAAACAGAGCTCCACTGGGTGCAGAGAGAAAAGATTTTTCTTTCCTAACTAGTTAGTGAAATGTGTGTGTACGTGTGTGTGTGTGTGTGTGTGTGTGTGCGTGTGTCCAAGGTGGGCAAGCTGAAGGTGGTGAGTGTGGAATGCTTCTCCTCTCCAGGCCCCAAGCCGGGGGCCATGTGTCGCAAACATGGAGAATCACAGAGAGCCACTTGGCAGCTAAGGATCAAGGGCCAGTCTGACTTTGAAGAATAGCATAGTGCAGAGAGTGTGTGTGTGCGTGCGTGTTTATTTGTGTGACAGTTTTGCTGTCATGGTATATATGATCTTTGACAGCTCCACAGACCTGAAGTTAAACAGCGTTGTGATCTCTAAACCCTGGCCTGCACTTCTGCTCAGCATCTCATTCAATCCAGCATGCAGCTCACATGCGCGCGTGTGTGTGTGTGTGTGTGTGTGTGTGTGTGTGTGTGTGTGTGTGTGTGTGTGTGTGTGTGTGTGTGTGTGTGTGTGTGTGTGTGTGTGTGTGTGTGTGTGTGTGCACACAGAACACACTACACCTATACATGCTGAACACACACACACACACACACACACACCCTTCTGCCTGGCCAACCACTTCTTGGCCGTGTTCCTCCCTGGCAGTGTGCTCGTGAAAATCTAATAGCCCACCAGTAATGCACCGCAGTTCATGATTACTTTATAGATCACTGCATATTTGAAATGCACAATGTTTGATATTCAATCTGCACCTCCCTCTCGCTCTCCTCTCGGTCGATTCCGATAATGCGATTGCAGGGCTGCGTTCTGTTCAACGCTCACTTTTATCCAATAAGCCCTTGTCTCCCATAGCAGGAAATTAAGTTGTCATCCAGTGTCGCTTTCATTAATGTGAATATCGTTTCATAACTCTGTTTATTAAATTCCATGCGGAGGCTGATGAGCCTATGTGTCCAGAGGTGATGCCAGTGGCGGAGATATATTTTTAACTCTCCTGGACGTGTCAGTGCATTATCATTATTAATAGAATTTCTCACGTTGAACACCCTTTCTTCCGTGTCATTATTCATGTACTTGGCCAGGCAGTGCTGTCATATTTCAGCACGCTCTTACACACTTTACCTCGCAATAACTTCTGTGCTTTAAAGGGGGCAATCTTTAAAAAATAAATTCTCTTTCTCTCGGGTCGTAGTGGAGTGTTTATTGAATCTTGACTGTCGGAATACCATTTCTGTCTGATTTTGCTCATCTGTCTGTCTGTTTGTCTCCAATCTTTAGGTGGATCTGGGGTTCCTGCGTTTCGTCTCGGCCATCGGGACCCAGGGCGCCGTTTCCCAGGAGACCCACAAGACGTACTTCGTCAAGTCGTACAAAGTGGACGTCAGCTCCAATGGAGAGGACTGGATCACCTTGAAGGAGGGCTCCAAACAGAAGGTAAATGTTGTACTCTGATCCTACCTCAGAGCCTCCTTCATTCCCTACTCCCCAACTAGACCCTTTTATCATGTCATATCTGACTCTTTTATCATATCATATCTATCAAAGTGTCCAAGCGAATTCCTTGTACGACTCTGCTCAGTCGATGAGCAGAGTCTCCTAGCACTGTTTTTACGCAATGGGATTGCTGACCAAGACTCCAAGAATCCTTTCCCAGGGTCGAATTCAGTTTCTGTCCTTAAATGAAAACATTGGGACGGTACAAAAAGCCTTTGATGTATTTTTTCTGGGTACGTCTTGGTTGTGCAGTGACTATGTCACACAAACCGCCCCAGTAGATGTACTGCACTCACAATATCCTGCCTCGGCGGAACAAGACAGCTGAGTTGAATTGTGGTCTGCTCCCTTATGTTCCCCCTGAGCGCAACAAAAAGTGGGGAAATACCCTGTTGTGTATGTACTCGGGACTCTGCCTCGCAGCGTGCAATATGCAATTATGCACTTTGTTTGGTATGGTAATTTACCTCCCTGAGTTCTGAACGAGTGGATGGTATTTACAGCGCTGAGATTAGTGCTAATGTGAGCCTACAGTAGCTGCTGGCGGGACTTTGCCAGGAATGCGACGTCCGCTTTGTGTGAGGCAGCCGTGGGCTTACCTTGAAAGTAAAGGAGGATAAAGAAAATGCCTGATAAATATGTGTTAAACGTGTGCTGGGAGGGATAGAGGTAAAGGAAACCGGAGAGCTTGGTCGTGTTTGAGCAGCTGGGCGAGGTGGGACCTGGGAGAGAGGAGAAAGAAGGAATGAGGGAGGGGAGTGTGTTCTCGGCCAAAGCGTGACTAGCTTTGACAGTCGACGGGGCGGTCAAACAGGGCAGGTTTTGTCCATCTGTGTTACCCTGGAGATAAAAACACCCTGTGGACCTTTTTCCTTTCCACAGTGTCCACAGGGTCAAGAAGGTTGTGTGTTTGACCTTCCTCAGTGTGCGTGACGTGTAAATAGCATGCAGACGTATTTGAGCATGAGAGGCCGTGAGTTGAACAACAAAAGAAAAAAAAGCTTCTTTATTCCAAGAGAGCATCCAAACAGGCTTGTTTGCGCTGCTGTGTGTACGCAGCCCCCGGGCTCCAATTCTTTTACCGGCCTCCCCAAAGCACATAGTCCCCT
>NC_139959.1:26974153-27291653 GCF_963454915.1 Gymnoscopelus microlampas
GGCCTGTCTTCTGTGGGTTAGTCAGAGAACTGCATGACCTCCACTGACCTCTGTGTCTGATGTACCGTGATGTCATGCAAGTCAACTTCTAACTTGCTGTAGAACAGTGCTTCTCAAACGTTTTCCATGTCAAGGACCCCCAAATTGTAGGTATTTGGCCGCGGCCCCCCATCTGAAAAGGTTTTGTGTCAGGGACTCCCAGAAGAGAAGACATGAAAAAATATATTAATTATTCCACATTTACAAGCTCGCAGCACGGCATGAAGTGACGTGCTGTGAGCTTGTATATCTGCTATTTTTGCATAGCCAACGTATAACATATGGTTAAATAAGTGGTTTAAATGATTGTGATGCTATATTAACTCATTTTGCTGGGGACCCCCTGGAACCCCTGGGGGTCCCCGGACCCCTCCTTGAGAACCAATGCTTTAGAAATACTCAAGTGTTTCCGACTCTGTTTGCCTCGGCATCCCGATTGATCCTGAGTTCCTCAGCGACGTTGGTTTACAGCCCCATACGTTGAATGCATTCTTTTGAAGTTCACACTTGGCAAACCAGGGGCTCCTGTGACTTCTGAGGTTGAGGAAGAGGTTAAGGGGGATTGTGAAAGAAGGGGGACAGGGGAGATTAGCAGAGGAAGAGAGGGGGCGTAGAGGCAGAGAGACAGAGAACTGAGAGTCTGACCCTTGAGTGCCGCAATGGAACTTGTCAGCCCCGAAACACATATTTCAAAAGACAGCTCCGCCCCAAAGGAGTTGAAGCATTGTTCGACAATAAAACGGAAAAAGAAACAGAGCTGAACATTCTGCTCGAGATGCAAGTCGCGTCAGCGATCCTGAGGAGCTATTGAGAGGTACCTGTTTTTCGAAACCTCCATGGTCTTGCGGCTTTTGTTTTTGAAGCCTATGTCAAGACCAGAATTCAGACATCAGAGGATAAGGTTGGAGAGACAGGCCCCCAAAATGTATCTGCCACTAAGTCATGGTGGTTCGGGGACACGTGTGTCGCACAGCCCCTGCAGATATACATAGCTACTCATTAATAACCCCCCCCCACGCCCTGTTTGTAAACATGGTCGCGTGTGCGTTTGGAGTGCATATGTTTAAGACTGACCACCGAACCTCCACCCAATGCCATAGATGTGGTACCTTGTGTCCATCGTGTATCATCATCAACGCAAAAACACATGCATGTACATGCACGTTTGTTCTGCGTCATCGCATGCCATCACTACCCTTCTCTGATCACAGCTGAAATCAATTAACAGCTCCAGATGACCTTGGTTCATCTGGACCACGCACACGCGCGCACACACACACACACACACACACACACACACACACACACACACACACACACACACACACACACACACACACACACACACACACACACACACACACACACACACACACACACACACACACACACACACACACACACGCACACACACACACACCTCTTTCACATCCCTCTAACTTCAAAGGCAGCCGGCATACAGCACAGTGTGCGAGCTTCACTCAGTCAGGGGGCTAGCGCCCTCTGATCACACACACACACACACACACACACACACACACATCTTGGCAGAGGACTAAAGACAGAGGGAGAGAGAGAGAGTGAGAGAGAGAGAGAGAAGCAGAGGGAAAGAAACACCCCAAAACAGCAGAGAGTGTTCCATACCGCCAGCGCTTGTTCCTATCGAGCTCTGATTTGGACTCCTCCACTCCTTGGAGAGCAACACAGGACCGTTGATGTGTCTCATGGTTCTGTTTCACATCACTCATCTGAATGAAGCCTTGTTCTCCTAGTTCTTCCCTCTCCTTTTGGTTTCTCCCCAGATGCGTGCCGTGCTATTGATTTTGGCCGGCTACACTACAGTATGTTGTCTCAGCCTGGACACAGAAGGTGTCGTAATCCTGGTGTTTTGTTTTGTTTTACACTCCTGCTCTTTTGCATATAGCACAGGTATCGCACAGTTGGATTTAACTTAAGCCCTATACTCCGTTTGTACATACACAAATAATGAAAATAGCTTTTTTTTTGCCAAATACTCATCTATTTTGGCCAAATATGAACCTATTTTGGCCAAATGTTCATCTAGTTTCACCGAATGGGGATGGGTTCTTATGGTTAAAGTAGAGGAAGATGGTTGAGGGAGGAGAGAGATGGAGGTTTTTGTGTGCGGTGGAAAAAAGGTGGAATAGAAGGAGTTTTGGATGCAGCAGTAAACTGAGAGGTGGGAAGTCTCTGTCTCATGGATAATGAAAGTTGCAGAGTCACGGTAAACAAGTGCAGTGCTGGATGAAGACAAACGAGAAGTGTGTGTGTGTGTGTGTGTGTGTGTGTGTGTGTGTGTGTGTGTGTGTGTGTGTGTGTGTGTGTGTGTGTGTGTGTGTGTGTGTGTGTGTGTGTGTGTGTGTGTGTGTGTGTGTGTGTGTGCGTGTGTGCGCGCGCGCGTGGGTTTCTTTGGGGGGAGGGGGGAGGCAAAGCGAGGCGAGGCAAGATGAAATAGGCGAAAAGCACTCTCAGAATGCAGGAGGTGGAAGCTCCAACTGAGAGTAGGCTTTTAATTGGCTGCCTGGAGACAATCGCTCCAGGCGCAGGAATTAGTATGCATGGCTTCTAGGGAGAGAGACAGACAGACAGACAGACAGACAGAGAGAGAGACAGAGAGGGATCACAGAGACATCACAGAGAGTTGTGATGGACTTGTCTTCCTCACTTGACTTCCATCAACTCATCTCTCTCTCTCTCTCTCTCTCTCTCTCTCTCTCTCTCTCTCTCTCTCTCTCTCTCTCTCTCTCTCTCTCTCTCTCTCTCTCTCTCTCTCTCTCTCTCTCTCGTCTTACACACTCATACACCACATTTTAATACTTGGAAAATCGTGTTCGACACCAAGTTGTTGGATGTGGATCAAGCTTTTTTAGCTTTCTTGTATCTTGTCCCCACGGGCTTTCATTAGTCTTTATGAAAAAGCTAACCATCTCTCTCTCTCTCTCTCTCGCTCTCTCTCTCCAGAGTACCCATGCTCGGGCATGCTGGGCATGGTGTCGGGCCTGATCACAGACGCGCAGCTCACGGCCTCATCCCACACGGACCGGAGCTGGGTGCCGGAGAACGCCCGCCTGCTGACCAGCCGCACGGGCTGGACGCTGCTCCCCCAGCCGCAGCCCTTCACCAGTGAGTGGCTGCAGGTGGACCTGGGCGAGGAGAAGCTGGTGAGGGGCCTGATCATCCAGGGCGGCAAGCATCGTGAGAACAAAGTGTTCATGAAAAAGTTCCGCCTCGGCTACAGCAACAACGGCTCCGACTGGAAAATGGTACCGGACGCCAACGGCCACAAGCCAAAGGTGAGCCCCCTGCGGAGAGACGGTTGTTTGTTTTGTATACTCACACAAACTGCACTTTCTTAAATTTTTCAGAAATGTTTGGGAAAAAGTGAAAAAAATAAAGTCTGTATAACTTGTATTGATTGCAAGCGTGGTGGGAAATTACCCCGACACACTAGAAAAAAAAGAAATGAAAAAAAGTTTTTCAGAGTCATAGCGACATCGATACAGATTATGAGGCATTTTAGTCAATTTTCACCCGAGCGCCTCGCTCGGCTGTTGTGAGTCATTCAGCGGTTGCCGCGGTCGAGTCAATCTCACCGGTACTTTAAATCACATTAGGATAAGCATCTTGAGATGTCTGTCAAAGTTCTTTCCTGCTTCCTTCTCTCTCGCTCTCTCTCTCTCGTGTATTTCCTTTTTTGTATTCCACACCACATGCTGTTCAGCCCGTTCACTGGATACTGCAAGGAGATGAGACGAGAGAAGAGAGCAGAAGAGAAGAGAAGAGAATGTGGCAACCGTACTAGTGGCGGCCATAGATGCGTGTAATGGTGTGACACACGTATGCACAGGAGAGCATACATACATAGAAGAGCTTAGTACAGGCACACCACCGTATGCATGACACATACCAAACACACGCCTGCACACCAACCAGGAAGTGCAGAAACGACTCGTACCCAATTTCCAGCGTCCCTGACAGGGTATAAATCTGATCCAGATGGCGTGATGGTTGATGATTTATGAAAGGATGCTAGGAGAGGATCCATACCACCCCCCAACGCCCCCCCTGCCTGTCCCACTTAGCCACACCCCCACTTCGCCTCGCCTTAAAGGACTCCCAGCATCAAAGGCACAGAGCGCTCCCTTTCGCGTGATAACATCCATTAATCAACTTCTATCATTCCTGTGTAGACCCCCAATCCCCCCTCCCACCCTACCCTACCCTACACTCCCTCCCTTGCTTTCATTGCTTCCTCGTGTCTCAGGCGAGAGATCTGAGGCCGAGTAGGAATTAGGGAGCTGAGGTTGGGCGTTTTGACAGGAGGCGGGTCACGTCGTGACGCCGTGTCGCGAGTGTGTCACAGCCGCACTTCAGATGTCAGCTGGAAGACAGAGATCCTGCTCCTCATCTGTCCTACCATCCCCTCAATGTGTTCTCCACCGCCCTCCTCGCTTTCAACTCTTATTTTACTGGTTTTTCAGAAGGCCAGAAATGAAGCCGTCTTGCCTCGCCTTGCCGCGCCTGCGTCTCAAGTGGTCGTATCAAGTGTAGCAGCGATGACGTTATCAGTGATTTACCCTCTCTCTCTCTCTCTGTCTTTCATCCACCCTTTATCCTGTCAGACATTCGAGGGGAACATGAACTACGACACTCCCGAGCTGCGCACGGTGGAGCCCATGCTGACCCGCTTCCTCAGAGTCTACCCGGAGAGGGCCACACCCACTGGAATGGGACTGCGACTCGAGCTCCTGGGCTGCGAAATCCAAGGTAAGGCCTGGCCTCCAACAGTAAAATCCCCAGTGTTGATTTATCCATGTGTAACTCTGTGAGTGTAGCTCTCAGAGCTCAATGAGGATCTTACGGTCTACTTACTCGATACAGTATGTATGCACTCCTGCTGTACAGTCCGCTCACACAGGCGTGTCGTCCATCAGCCTAGGGTGATGACACATCTCTGAAGTAGCATGTGTGCGTGGGGTTTAGGCTCCCGGGCCGGTGGGGTGGTGTTAAAAAGATCTTAGTGAGAACCTGACCCCAACTACCCCACCCCTGCCTGCCCCTCCTGCCCGCCCGCCCGTCCGCCCGCCCACCCACCCAACAGCTGTCCAGTTCCTGCTCCTCATCCCTTTAAGAGGGACAGTGGTCTCGTCCCGGCGCTTGCATCAAAGCAGCCCCCTCCATTGGAGAAGCACTCATAGGCAGGATGAAATGAGAGCCCACCTGGCACACTAGGATTATCACCAGGACTGAACCCCCCATCGCATCACGGCGCTTCTTCGCCTGACTGCACTGCTAAATCCGTAAGGGTTCATTGGGGTCCATTTTGACGTGGACCCTTACGGGTCCGTTGTAGATCTCACAGTGTGTCTCCCTCCACTTTTGTTTAAGTCTGCACACGTATAAAGCTGGGTACCCTGCAATCCTTTTGTATCTGCCCACTATGCTCTCTCTCTCTCGCTCTCTCTCTCTCTCTCTCTGTCACTGTCTCTCTCTCTCTCTCTCTCTCTCTCTCTCTCTCGCTCTCTCTCTCTCTCTCTCTCTGTCACTGTCTCTCTCTCTCTCTCTCTCTCTCTCTCTCTCTCTCTCTCGCTCTCTCTCTCTCTCTCTCTCTCTCTCTCTCTCTCTCTCTCTCTCTCTCTCTCTCTCTCTGCTGTAGCAGCCTAGGCTCTAAGTGGATTTACATATTGGATTTCAGGGAGTCAGTTAGTAGGCCCGTCCCTGTGTAAGCTACAGGCTCCCACTGGGAGCTTTAACCCTATGATAATGCTTGTTTTCACTGTTAATGCCAAGCGCACACACACACATACACACAGAGACACACACACACACACACACACACACACACACACACACACACACGCACGCACAAAGTAGCTGTCTTCTAACACCTGTTTATGTGCGTGACTGTGTGTGTTCGCCTCTAACCACATGTTTTTGCACAGTGATTACTGTTGTACAGTGTTTGTGGTGTGTGTGGTATGTGTGCATTTGTGTGTGTATGTGTGTGTGTGTGTGTGTGTGTGTGTGTGTGTGTGTGTGTGTGTGTGTGTGTGTGTGTGTGTGTGTGTGTGTGTGTGTGTGTGTGTGTGTGCGTGCGTGCGTGCGTGCGTGCGTGCGTGCGTGCGTGCGTGCGTGCGTGCCAAGGCCCAGTGAAAGGGCTAAATCCTCATTTCTGTGCCGAGCTCCCCTGACGCAGCGCTGACCCCATCCTTGACCTCCCCCGCCCCGAATCTGACAGGGGCTGATCTGCCTCATATATCATCCAGGACAGGGAGAGAGAGCGAGCGAGAGAGAGAGAGAGAGAGAGAGAGAGCAAGCAAGAGAGAGAAAGAGTGAAACCGATGGCTCGCACACAACACACACATACTCTATACTCTCCCTATACATCCCTCCCTCTCTAACTTTTAGCCTCCGTCTGTACTGGGGAAGCCTGTGTATTACTCAGCCTAAACACGCGCACACACACACACACGCACGCACGCACACACACACACACACACACACACACACACACACACACACACACACACACACACACACACACACACACACACACACACACACACACACACACACACACGTAGACCACAGGCCGGCTGGCTGTGTGGCAGCGGAGCGTGGAGTGGATCTGGGGCCGTGCCCACATCCAAAGAGCTTGCCGGGCCATAATGATAGGCTACTGTAGCAGCCAAGGGGCCCTGCCTATAGCCAATCCAAATCTCTCTCTCTCTCTCTCTCTCTCTCTCTCTCTCTCTCTCTCTCTCTCTCTCTCTCTCTCTCTCTCTCTCTCTCTCTCTCTCTCTCTCTCTCTCTCTCTCTCTCTCTCCCTATTTATATACACCATAAACCTCGGCAGCTTGATAAAAGCAAAAACCGCTAATAGTTCCCCAAGATCGAAGCCAGTTTTCGTGCCAGTGGGAGGGAACTACATACAGTATTTTAGGTTGCGTTTGGTTTCTGCGTGTGTGTGCGTGTGCGTGTGCGTGTGCGCGTGCGCGGCGATGGGCTACTGCAGATGCCCCCAGTGAACGACGATGGCAGGGCATCTGGACATCTTTAAACTCTGTCTCTCTCTCTCTCTGTAGCGCCCACCCTGCCTCCGACCACGTCGCCCCCCAGCGGCAGCACACCTCCATCGGACGAGTGCGACGACGACCAGGCCAGCTGCCACAGTGGCACAGGTGATGGCTTCGAAATGACAGGTGCTAACATCGCCCTCATGAGACTGCAACCTCCTCGACCCCACCCCTCCCTTCCCTTCCCCTCCACTTAATCTGCTCCTCTCTGCTCCAATTAATCTGCAACCTGCATGTACGCACACGCACACACGCATGCTCCGGAGCTCGAAGGCGTGCACGCGTGAAAACATTTTGGGACAGCAATTTTATGAATGGCATTTTTGCAAAATAATTTACCCTTACCCTTCCTGAATTGTACTTAGTTGCACACCAGTGTCATGCACTGAAAATAGCCAACCTGCCTGCTCACAAAATCAGGCACAATTTCAAAGCCCTAAATCTAACCTCTAAAAATGTCTCCCAAACCTTCAACACAAACCTGAATCTTTTCCTAATTGTAAATCTTGACTTTAAACAACGATTTCCCTTGTGAGGACCAGGAAAATTGTTTTCACACAGTTTATTTCTCAAAATGTACGATACTTATGGGGATATTTGGCCCTCGTAAGTATAATAATACAAGTAGGATACACACACATACGCACGTACACACACACACACACACACACACACACACACACACACACACACACACACACACACACCCGTGCTTACACACATACCGTCTCACCTACTTCTAAATCTAAACTGCAGCCCTTCCCCCTGCAGCGCTAGAACAGCCAGCTCTGTCCCTCCCCTCCCCTCCCCTCCCTCTCATCTGTATCCTCTCCTCCTCCTCCTCCTCTCTCTCTCTCTCTCTCTTTTTCTCTCTCTTCCAAGCCTGGCCTCATTCCCCACTAACCCAGAAACCCACTGAGCCTGCACCTCTATACCGAGACAACCCCCCGTCCCTTGTCCCCTGTCCCACTAACCTGCAGTCTCCAATGAAGAGCATGGGTACCGTCTCTGTCTCTCACTTTGTCTGGGGGGTGTGTGCGGGGGTCAGTCTGGGTTGGTCTGTTGAGACCTCAGAAGGGGGACAGAAAAGAGGCATGCGTTTTTTGGCTAGGTGGGTTAGCACGGCTAGCCCACGCATGGTGCATGTGCTTATAGGCTAGTTAGAAAGTGTATGTGAGGCTATAGGCTAACTGTGCTAATGTGTTGCATTGGATGCAGGTGGGACCACCACGACCCCAGAGACCACTACTGCTGAGATGGACAACATCCCAGGTGAGCGTTTGCTGTTTGCTTATTTGTTTATCCGTCTGTATACAGTATTACTATCCATTTCCTCCAATCTCCCCAAATCACCCGTATAGAATTCTACAATGTGGTGTGTATGGTTTGAGCAGATCGTAGTGGAGTGCTATCTGAAACATGTCATGGATATCTTTGAGTGCAAACTGATCAAAGTGACACCTCCGGTGTCAACCCGCAGGTTGAATCCTGGGTTAATGAATGCGGGGGCTGAGGGGCGGTCTCCGGCTCCGGCGTGTGTGTGTGTGTGTGTGTGTTATTAAGGTTTGTTATTAAGGCTGATGATGGGGGTGAGCGAGGTTGTCTGATGGAGGACTAGCTGATGATTAGCACTGGGGCTCTGCTGCTGCCTTTTCAGCATAATCACTAATCACTGGGCACACGCACACACATCCGCGCACACGCACACAGCAGGGTAGAGCACATGAGGACATCCAAAAGAAATGAGCTACACATCATGGTACACACATGTGACACAAACACATACACAGTAAAACCCTGTGTTAAAGACAGTGGGAAACCGTTTTTTATACTCAACAGCAACACTGACACACACACACACACACGCACACACACAAAAACACACACACACACACACACACACACACACACACACACACACACACACACACACACACACACACACACACACACACACACACACACACACACACACACAAGCTGATGAGGCAGAGGCCAGCTGAGAGGCAGTGCCCCAGTCTGACCTTGGTTAATGGGCCACAGTCTGCACCCACCCAGCCCCCTCCCTTCTTTCTGCAGCCTGCTGGCCCCCAATGACAAGCCACCAGTGCAGGTGTGTGTGTGTGTGTGTGTGTGTGTGTGTGTGTGTGTGTGTGCGTGTGCGTGTGCGTGTGTGCGTGTGTGTGTGCGCGCGCGCGCGCGCGCGTGCGTGCGTGCGTGCGTGCGTGCGTGCGTGCGTGTGTGTGTGTGTGTGTGGCTGGATAGATGGATGTACTTTCCATTGGGATATTGGCAAAAAAGACCAGCCTGATCCTTTTTACATCAAATAGCTCAGTGAGTCATGAGGAGTCTCATCTTACCCGGAGCATGTCATTCGCTTCACCCCAATTCTCACAAGAATGGAAAGAGTGTGTGTGTGTGTGGGGGGAGGTCTTTTTAATTGGGAATGTTGGGTTCCTTTAAAAAAAATAAAAAGGAAAAGTGTCCGACGTCTGCAACGTGGCTACACATGGGAATTATTTTGTGTTTAATGGGCAAATAGGCTCACTTCCCGCAGAAGCTGGTTTAAAAAAGAAGAACACCCCCATTATTAAAAGCCGTATTGGCTCATTATGTCCTATATCCTTTGGAAGTCTGCCTCACTGCATCTCTAAATGCACACAGGGCTCGCAGGCCGGAGGTAGAACCCTGAACATCCCTCTCCCCTCTCTCTCTCTCTCTCTCCAACCAGTGCTCCTTGAAAGTCTTTCTTTGTCCATTTTGAAAAGCGGGACTCGCCGTCGTCCAAGCTGTTTCCTTCTTCTCTCTGTCTCTCCTCCTGAGCCCCCTTCCTCAGCCGCGTGTGTCTTGTCACAGAGGGGATTGTGTTTTGGGTGGAATCGGAGGCCCTCAACTGCGACCGTAGGCTCTCATTAAAATGCCCAGCTCTCTGCGGGTTGCTGTGAATGCTTCTTACTCGACCGGACACGCTGTCCAGACCCCCATCTCTCTCTCTCTCTCTCTCTCTCTCTCTCTCTCTCTCTCCAACCTCTCTTTCCCGCCTCTTAACGTCATTCTATATACACCCTCTTTCATAAGCCATGTCATGTTTATTAAAGGACATCATTAACTGGAGCTGGGATATATGGTCTGCATGAGGTCTTGGCTGTCAGCTGCCTTATTTTTTTCTTTCCGTCCGACAAGCGCTGTACCTCTCTTTTCCTTCTCTCGCCCGCCTCTCTCTCTCTCCATCTCTCCTTCTCGAGTCGTCTGTTTTTGCGTCTTCCCCTCAGTCTTCCCCTCAGTCTTCCCCTCAAGCTGCCAGGGCCTCTGCTGGCTTAAGTTCCACAGCTCTTTGCTGCCCTCTAGTGCTGGCAGCCCGTCACAGGCTTGAAGCTCCTGCCTGGAGCCTATAGCCTGCAGATATACCACGACAAGCCCAGAGGGTCATTGTTATGATGAAGAGGATTTCTGAAGCATTTAGTTTGTGATGAAGAGGACAGTGATGTTGGTAATGCTGATGGTCCCAGGTGGCAGTAACTGACAGTACTTTGGTAACCGTTGACACCCTTTTTCTGCAGATTTCCTGTGGTTCGCCTGTGATTTCGGCTGGGCCAGCGACCCGTCCTTCTGCAGCTGGACCTCCGAGGACACTGGCTCCAGGTGGCAGATCCAGTCCAGTGGGACCCCGACCCTCAACACAGGACCCAACATGGACCACACAGGTGAGCGGGCCAGATGGGAATCAGTTTCATGTACCGGTGGGTCTATTACAATGAGATCAGTCAGCTAACCTAATCTGATCTGGTACGGTGTACCGATTGATTGATTGTAAATAAAATGCTGAAATCTTGTTTGAAATGAACAAACCTGCCAACCGACGATGATGTCATTGGTTGGCTGTTTTTTTAACTGGCAGCCCTCCTCTGCGACACAGAGCGAGTAGACAGAAATGGTACCATCTTATAATGAGCATTAGTGACGACCCGTTGCGCTGGTAGATCTGCTATTTTCGCCGAATGTTTGCCCAGAATAGGGAGGCTAGGGTTTGCATGGTGAAGTAAAAAAGGTATGCTTATTAATACTGTCCTCTTTACTCCCTCAGGCGGCCCCGGGAACTTCATCTACATGCTGGCGACGGGTCCCCCGGAGACCGAGGTGGCTCGGCTGGTCAGCCCTGTGGTCAGCTCGCCGGACGCCAACCTGTGCGTGTCCTTCTGGTACCACATGTTCGGGCCGCGCATCGGCACGCTGCACGTCAAGCAGCGGAAGCACACGGCCGTGGACGGCCCCGCCGACATACTGCTGTGGACCGTCAGCGGTCACCAGGGCAACCGCTGGCGGGAGGGCCGCGTCCTCGTGCCGCACAACAGCAAGCGATACCAGGTATGATTTCAGAACTGTGTCCATACCTTTATGTGTTGTTTTATTCTTTATTCTTTTTCCATGAACTGATGATCAGTGTTGTACAGTAACTAAGTACATTTACTCGAGTACTGTACTTAAGTACAATTTTGAGGTATCTGTACTTTACTTGAGTATAGCAATTTCCAATACTTTTACTTCTACTCCACTACATCTCAGAGGCAAATATTGTACTTTACTCCACTACAATTATTTGAACATTTTTGCTACTTGTTACTTTGTAGATTTTGATTATTATTACAAAACACACAGCAACCACTTCAGCCCTATATACATTTCGGCCATGTGTTAACGGTGGTTCCTTTCATTCTGTCATGGTCTAAGGTGGTGATTGAGGGACTGGTGGAGAGGAAGAGCTGGGGAGACATTGCCGTGGACGACATCAAGATCTTGGAAGGGCTCAGCATGGCTGACTGTAAAGGTAAGGCCAACGCCTCAACGGACACACTGAATAATAATAATAATAATAATAATAATGCTTTATTTATATAGCACCTTTCAAAACAAAGTTACAAAGTGCTTCACAGAGTATCAAAACACATCACACAGCAAGAAATAAAGCACACAAAAAAACATGACACAGCAAACACAGTAGGACACAATAGGTTAAAACATTTGGGGAATAAAGGTAGCTTTATAAAGGTTTTCAGGAGGGATTTGAACTGAGACACAGACTCCGCAAGCCTGATCTCCACAGCGAGGGCATTCCAGAGAGTTGGAGCTCTGACTGCGATAGCACTCTTTTCTCTTTTCGCTTAGGAGAGCTTTGTCCGAGGATCTCAACCTGTGTTTTGGTACATAAGGCTCGAATAGGTTGGAGATGTAAGATGGGGCCAGACCAGAGATGGCCTTAAAAGTAATTAATACGGCCCGGACCGCTGGCCTTGCGGTCCGAGCACCTACAGTAGGCTCCGGTGTAGCCTGGCAGTGCAGTGCGGGTTCGAGTTCCAATCCCGGCGGCCTTTGCTGCGTGTCACTCCCAATCTCTCTCTCCCCATTTCCTGTCTTAACTTCACTGCGCTATAAAAAAAAAATCCCACAAAAAATTGTAATACAATTTTAAAATCCATTCTAAACTAAATTGGGAGCCAATGCAAGGATGCCAGAATCTGTGAAATATGGTCATACTTTTTTGGAGCCAGTCAAGACCCGGGCTGCAGCTAAATTAGTTGTAACCGTTGAATCGACTTATTGGAGAGATAGGAATATGAATGCTTGAATACATTTAGTTAAGTCAGGGGTTCATAGGAAGGGCTGAAGAATGACCTCAAAGATGTATTTGATTGAACAGCACCTTTTTCTCTTGTTAACAGATCCTGATGTCCCCACAGAGCCAATGCTGCCCGAGGACCGCTTCAATGAAATATGTAAGTCATCTTATCCGATAAACAATCGCATTATAGTGATATATCTAATAATCTAATAATAAAAAATAATACGCCTGTGGGCCCACTATAAAGTCATATGGGCAGAAACCTCTTATCTCCATTACTCCATAACTTTTTGTGGTTTTTCGTTTTGAGCTTGTAGATCTGCTACTTTTGTGTGTCGCTGTAGTATGATCAAGTAGGGTGTTTATTTATGAAAAAACACAAAAAGTTAGAATATGGAGGTAAGAGATTTCTGCCCGACAGCAACGTTATGCTGCCCATATGACATTGATACCCAACATGCGGACATGTAGTTCTTAACACATTGAGTGCCAGAGGTTTATTAAAATATTATACGTTCAGTGCCTGCATTTCTTCCATCCACTTACGTTATACGTTTCGTGCTGTTGAAGCCCCGACGCGGAAGTGCATGTAAACAGAGCGTGCGTGCGTGCGTGCGAGACGGCGGAGGGTCCCGACTAACGCCTGGAACAATGATATTTCCAACGCGATCCTCCATTGCAGCGTGGTCGCCGATCGAAAACGGCTCGCTTCCACCACGTAAAAAATAAATGTTGATATTAAGCTTTTAGTCAAGGAGATAACATTGGAAACGGAAGGATTTTTGACATGGAGCCACATCCATCCTCTCCTTCTCAGAAACTCCTTGGGTGATCTCAAAGTTTTGTTTTAGCGCCCCACGTGGGCCCCTCGTATAAAAATAGAATTGGTTCAAACATGGTCCGGACCGTTTTCGGAACTTCTCGTTTGGATTCTCAAAAACGGTCCGGACCGTTTATGGCACTCGATGTGCTAATGAAGCACTATTATGATACTGATATTAAATAACTCACCGTCCCTTCTTTCTCCATCACCTTCTGTCATCCCGCAGTGGAGGAGATCACAGACTACCCGGACATCGTGGAGACAAACGAGGTCAGCGGGCCGGGCAACATGCTCAAGACGCTGGACCCCATCCTCATCACGATCATCGCCATGTCGGCGCTGGGAGTGTTCCTGGGCGCCATCTGTGGCGTGGTGCTCTACTGCGCCTGCTCGCACAGCGCCATGTCCGACAGGAACTTATCGGCCCTGGAGAACTATAACTTTGAGCTGGTGGACGGCGTCAAGCTAAAGAAGGACAAGCTCAACGTACAGAACTCGTACACGGAGGCGTGAGGTCGAGTGGGGAGAAAGAGACAGAAAGAGAGAGGGAGGGAGAGAGAGCGAGAGCTCTCTTTAAACCGGCGTGAACCGGGAGATGTGTAGGGCTCACAGAGCGTGCACAAAAAGACTTGTCGGCATATCCTCTCTCGTATGTCCGCTGGGACAAGGGGGGGGGGCATTGGGGCTAAACGGACTGCCGCCCCAACCCCCCTCGTTCACCGGATGAGGGACAGGTTCAGGAACCAATGGGAGGTTTTGGGACTGATCCATGCTTTTCTCAGGAGCTGCAGTTAAAAAAAAAAAGAAAAGAAAAAAAAACAGACAACTACAACAACCCACCACTAGGGGACACTGTGTACAAAATAAATACAGAAAAAAAACTATGTACAGATGATTTAGATGATATTTTAATTTTCTATTTTGATTTTCATTCATTTTTACAATCGGATGCTGGTGTTGAGACCAATTTATTATAATGTCTAAAGTATTTATCGTTTTCTGGGAGAAAACTCTTTTTTTTATTAATGTTATAATTATAATTATTATTGTTTTCTTGGAAGGCTTGTCGTTTGTTTTTGTTTTTTTATGAGAGGTTATCAAAAATTTGAAATGAACCATATCTGGCGAAATGCCCACACATTGCCCATGACGGGGCATACAGGGTGTACCCATAAACCATGACCCCGATTTCCTACCTACTCACCCACCCACACCCCACTGCCCTCTCAATCCCGTTGCCCCTTTAATCGTTCCCGCCTGTGGCAGTGTATGGTTCTGACAGTGCCTTTAGTACATCTTTGTTGGCCTCCTCCTTTGTTTGATTTGGCTGTTTGTATGTATGCATCACTTTTAAGTTATGATGACACAAAAACACGGGGCACGATATATGAGATCATATGACCTGCAAAAAAATAGGATCCAGTGGGAATGCGGTCCGTCCTATAGCGCTTTGTTTTCTTTTTCTTTTATTTTGTTCGGTTCCCATTTGTTTTCTGTCCAAAAACCCACATAACTGTAAATAAGTTTTAATATATTTTATTGCCCTTTTTTGAAGAAAGTAAAAAGGTAAAAAAAAAGAAAAGCTGCAGTATCCCTTTTTCATGGGTTGTATGTGTGTGTGTGTGTGTGTGTGTGTGTGTGTGTGTGTGTGTGTGTGTGTGTGTGTGTGTGTGTGTGTGTGTGTGTGTGTGCGTGCGTGCGTGCGTGCGTGCGTGCGTGCGTGCGTGTGCGCGCGTGTGTGTATGTGTGTGTGTGTGTGTGTGTGCGCGAGCGTGTGTGTGTGTGTGTGTGTGTGTGCGCGCGCGCACGTGTGTGTGTGTGTGTAAATACAATCGCTGTTTTTTCCGTGAAAGGTGCCGTGTTTTACGATTCTAATTTGAGATTAGCTTTTTGCTCAGAAGAGCGAGCTGTGTGACGCTGTGTGCATTCAAGCTGATGAGCTCTTTGAACAGGAGACACTCGTGTCAGCTTACATCAAAGCCCCTCTCATCATCATCACAGTACCATAAAGAGAAGTCCACGATGCCAAACGGACACAAATGAAAACATTTTCCGTTAAAACACTTCATGGTATTACATGATAAAAAAAACTCTCTTCCCCCCTTATGTCATTCTATCCCTCTCTCTTTCTCTCTCTCACCATATCTTTGTGACTCTTCGGCTGTAGATTCTTCACACAGCCTCGTTCACACATTCACAACGCAAGTCATCATCAATGGCAGTGGAGATGGGAAGAGTAGAATGTCTGCCAGCATACCAAAAAAACTATCTTCATTGCTCTGCTTTTAGCAGAGGGACTAGACTATTTTGTCAACTCCAGACTTCACTGTGGTTTGTTCACCGAAAAAGTGCTATCTGGACCAATGCAGCTTTGTAACGCACTTTGTCACTGAATCCCTCGTGGTGGGATTCCATTCAAGGAGTGGTGTGTGTGTGTGTGTGTGTGTGTGTGTGTGTGTGTGTGTGTGTGTGTGTGTGTGTGTGTGTGTGTGTGTGTGTGTGTGTGTGTGTGTGTGTGTGTGTGTGTGTGTGTGTGTGTGTGTGTGTGTGTGTGTGTGGGGGGTGGGTGGGGGGGGGGGGTTGCACACTAACTGAAGAATGGTGCTATCGTTACTCTCACGAATCACGATCTCCCCTTTCCCATCATTCACATGCTGTATTGTAGCTTACGGCCAAGCCGCAAAAAAAACAAACAAAAAAAAACGGTTTAGTGTCTCGCGTGTAGCAGCCATAACATTGTGATGTCAGAGCTGATGTCATAACGAAGGGACACTGGTACACCGGGGGTTCAGGTGACATCACTAGAATCAGGTCACCTGAGCTCCCGGTGGCTTCACCAAAGGATGGTCGCACCCCTGTCTTGCTGCCAAGGGGTTTCCTTGCAGCAAAGAACATCTACCGGACTGTAATCTAACTACAGTCATCACCCAACTGAAAGTCATAATAAACTGACTTACCCTGTCAAAATCCCCCCCAGCTAAAAGCAAGAGGGGTAAACAAAGGCTGACTGTAGAGCAGAAAGTGGTGGTCTGTTTTTATATCTATTTGTACGCTTATAACAAGTGCATACATCTCCTTGATGTGAACTCTTTGAAATCTCTATTGTTGTTTGCAGGTTGGCGGATGGGGGGGTTGGGGGAGGGGGGGGTTCCCCTCTCTGAAGATGTTTTTTTTTGGGACCATAAGGGAAAAGGAGACTCTGTACAAACTCACCGTGTGTGAGATTGACATTATCAGGACACAACTGGGGCCCCCGAGGGCCCAGGAACTTGATGGTTTTTAAGCACTGCAACAATCAGAGACTTGATCCTGAGAAGGCGGACATTTTTCTCACATCAATGTGCTTTGTATGTGATGTGCTGTGGTGAACACATTTCCAAGCTTTGTTCATTTCAGATTATCTCCCCAGAAAGCCCTACTACTACTACACACTCTGTGCTTTCAGCTGACTGTAGCTAAAACACTATCCGCTAAAAACAAAACTAGAGAAAAAGGATACTGTAGCGTGGACTCAAAAAAAGAAATGTTGTTGCACTGATAAATATATTTAAGAAGTTTATGTGTTTATAGCATTAATTTGCAAAAAAAAAGAAAAAAGTCAAAAACACAAAAAACGTGTTCGTTTCTCTCTGTCATCTTTTTATATACATATATATAGTTTCAGATTATGTGAATTCTGAAATATAAAAAAAAGCTATTGAGATGTTTTCATTATTGAAAAATGCATAACAGATTTCCCCAATTGTGACACCCCTGCTCCCTCTATTGTACCTGACATATTCTGGCTTCGTTTTTTGTACTGTCATTCAGATTTTGTGCAGATTTTGTTTGTTTTTTTACGAGAACAGCGGGGGGAAAATACTTTTATTTTCAATACTGCTTCTGTAATTTTGCTGTTGTAGGAAAAAGATGAATAAACAGCAAAGGCCTTAAAAAGGTGTAGGGAACATTTGTATTGTGACTCCTCCCGATCTACTGACCTTTGTGACCCCTGGCATCTATTAGTCTACCCATTTCCTGTTTTCCTGCTGACCACAATATTCAAATCAGAACTTTTCCTACAACCAGTCATGCTGTGGCTAGCCAGTAGCTTCAATGTGGAGAACAAAGTACTCATGCGTACAGATCAAAATGTGTTATGGCAGTGGTTCTCAATCTGTGGGTTGGGACCCCCAAAGGGGTCCACACATGATTATGTTTTTGGGGGGGAAGTGACAGTGAAGTGACAATTTAAGGGCGTTTAAGACCAGAGACCAGAATATTTTTAATTTCTCAAAAAGAAAGAAAAGAAAAAGACCATTACTGCATCAAAAGTAATCAACAAACTATACTATAAAAACTGGTCAAACATTGGCCAAGTTGGCAAATAATATAAGACAGAGGCAACAATTGTGAAAATAGCCGATCTACAAGCTCACAAGGAGCTTGTAGATCGTCTATTTTCACAATTTATCTGTGGAACCGAAAATGTAATGCCTCAACTCCTACATTCCAAGTGATTATCGGGGTGGGGGGTCCCCAGTTCAAATATGATTATTTTTGGGGGTCACGGCCTGAACAGGTTGAGAACCACTGTGTTATGGTACTTGTCGTGTAAAAGTGAAAATACAGCCTGGCAGTGGTGTTACAAAATAATGATGATAATAATAACAATACTAATAATAATAATAGTATGGCCTGTCTAGTCATGATCTGATTTAACAGCCACCCCATTCCAAAGATTCAACCTAAATAAATTGATTTTTAATAAGATGTACACAATGCAGGTTTGGTTATTTATTAGCTACTGTAGGCCTATAACTAGGTGGTTTTGACAGATTGCAGAGAAGATGTGCCCAAGTGATTATTTCCAACATTCAGTGAGAATTAATTCCATAATGGGAAATGCTTCTTGAACTGCTAGTGTCAATTAACACAGCGTGTTAATTGACACTAGCAGTTCTATGTGTTTGGACGAAGCAATCATTTGAATCTTAAGCAACGGTCGGTGAACACATGTATGTATCTTCCTGAGCAGATGTAAACGACTCAAGTCTCTAATGTGAAGCATCCCCACCTATCGAGAGCTGTAAACAGCGGTAGGGATGATGGCATGGCGAAATGGGCGGGTGCTGACCACTAATGGGACACTGATGTGAACCAACGCTACGGTAGCTCAGCTGTTTGCATGTTGCTCTGTCATTAGTCTAAATTAGACTTTGTTTTCACCAAAGCTTTCACCGAGGGTCAGCGAGTCCACAACTTAAAGAGTGCGTGTCTACACCGTAGTTCTAGTTCTATGGACTGAAGAGCAAAAATAAGATAAAAACAACATACATATCTGGCGAAATGCCCACACATTGCATACAGGGTGTACCCATAAACAATGACCCCAAAGTGCATGAGGTCTCACATGACAAACCCACCATGTTCTTAGCGTCTCCATTTGGAATCCTTTCTAGGGCATGAAGCTCTTTTGTGCACTCGGATTTGAACACTAGGAATCATATCAATGATTAGTGCCTAAAGTGACACTATCACACTGTGGTTTTCCACCTTCTTTTGGCCAAGGCACACCAATGGGCTAGTGAAACGCTCAAGGCACACCTGGATTCATAGCAAAAATAGCAGATGTGCAATTTTCACTATTGCTATCTGCTATTTTATTTTTTATAAATTCTTTATTCTTTATTCGGATCTCCATTAACTTCCACTGCAGTGGTCACTAGTCTTCCTGGGGTCCACATAAAACATCACAACATAAAACAACATACAATATTCATACAAACAACAACTGACACTCGTCAGTCTAAACCTAAGTTACACTATTAAAATGCCAATGATAAATTAGATAATATAGGAACAAAGGTTAATCATCATGTAAAAAAAACATATTGATCATTCCAATTGTGTGGTCTCTCATTCATATTTTAAGAAATGTTTTGAATAAGTATTTTCTTCTGATTTGTTTAATATTTACAGATATAAAAAAAAAGAAAACGCTAAGCACAAAGTAGCAGCAGCAGCAGCAGCATAGCAGATGCAGCAAGATGGCAGAGCATCAGCAATGTGCAGGAGGTTTGAATAGCCTGCCCCATTCAGATGGAGTGATCATGTGACTGATCAGCTGATCAGGAGTTGGCAGCACTGCTCTGAGTTGTTTGCCTGAACTCGCTCTGCAGGCTTTGCATCATTAATCTGATTCATATTTTCTGAAGTCACAATTTTGTCACAGACACGGCAAACAAGGACAAGGTCATGGCCACAAGAGTAGCAGCTAAACAAAAAAACAAACAAAAACAAGAAGTAAGTTTTCATTTTAAAAACCTACACATTAGAATAAAAATGTTTAGCACACCCTTCACAGCATTTCACATGCATTGAAGACTGCTCAGTGTTATGGCTGCAGATATATACAGAATTACAAATCAAATGGTGGTAGTCGCTTTAATCCTAATACTGGTATTGTTTGTCAAACACCCTCAGCCTAGTAACACCATGTCTTCAGCAATACTAGGCCTATACATCACTTCAGTGTATCTAAATAATTTCTATAAAGGTCCATATACTACATGTAAAAGTCAAATATACTATCTTTTGTCTTTTAAATACCTTTACCCATTGGGTTAAACTGGTCCTCGTCCAGGTGTAGGCCTACTGACCGCTTTACCACTTAAATCAATGTGTTATTGACCGGGGTCCCCCAGGGGTTCTTTTTTTGGTCTATCGGAAGATCCGGTTTGTGCCTCTAAGTCAGTGGTTCCCAAACTTTTTAGCTTGAGAACCAAAGGAGAAATTTGATGTGACACGTTGTGAGCTTGCAGACACATTATGAGCTTGTATATCTGCTATTTTCACTACTTATTTTTTTATGGATGTTTGCCTTTTTAATGTCTGATTTTCTTTTCTTTTTTTTTAATCTTTTGAAATATATATTATATATTTTTAATTGTAGGAAACAATGGAACCCAACCCATTGTTTGGGAACCACTGCTCAAAGTATATCAATGGAAAATCCAGACAAAGGCATCCATTCATTTCTTTGATGATACATTTCTCTGCCGATAGTTATTTTCACTGTCAATTTGATGGTACAGTAGATATCTCCAGCTCTGGAATAGAGAATGTAGATTGCTTGTCTGAAAAGGCTGCCCACCTCTGACCTAGAGCCACCTGGAGAAGAACCACAGAGCAGGAGATGAAAGCGCAAGGACTGTCATGGCAGCAACTGGAGCGGAGGGCACAAGACAGAAGAGAATGGAGGAGTAAGTATTGAAGTATTGTTTTTCCCATTATCGCCCTACAGTAGAACGAGACCTGCTCCCTTTGTACTGTGGATATAAATAGTCCAGACATTTTACCCCAAAATGTGGGTCGCCCCATTAAAAGTGGTGAAAGGTTGGGTTCCTCCTGTTCAAGGAAATTGCATGAATGGTGGATAGCTTCAGGCTTTCATGCGATCAAGACGGTCAAAGGCAACTGACCCTTTATCATTTAACACGCAATCTAAATTACATTTTAACCTTTGCATAAGACTGCATGGTCATCAAGGTTAGGTCAAGTGCTACGGGCAAGGGTCTGAAGAGGTGAGTCTTCAGATTATGATGGCAAATGGGGAGTGAATCTGCATTTCTAACTGCAGTGGGGAGTTTGTTCCACAGTTTGGGAGCCAGATGGAAGAAGTCTGTCAGTGCTGCTATATTTAAACTGTGATAAGTTACAATGCAATATGATAAGAGTATTTTTTACATACTGTAATATCTACATCTATTTATCGATTGAGGACATATCAGGTACCATGGCCGCTTTCAGTGCAAGGGGTATTTGGACTTACTAGAGGTTCGGGCCGCTACGTGGCACTCACACCTACGTCCCCCCGCCGATCCGAGTTATAGTGGTCAGGGGCTTTGTCAGAGTACCCATTGTACCCATCTGTCTGTCTCTTTTGTGCCCATATATGGAGATATCTATATCTGTCTGTCTACCTGCGTCCCTTTTATGCCCATATATGGAGATCTCTGATGTCATCATATTTCCATATATTGGCATGCCCATACATGGGCATATCGGTTGGATCGGCGGCTCTGGACAACTGGATATCTATATATGGGACCGCACTCTCTCGACTCCCTTGAGTCAGGGGTCATCAATATATCCGTACACTGACAAATGTGTCCGTGGCAAAGACTTGGTCTTGTCCGTGGCAAATTTTTGATTTACACACCATTCTAATGTTCTTATTTTGATCATAAGACCCAATTACTGAATGTCAAGTCTCCAGGTTGGCTTCAGAATATGTATGACTCTGATTTACTATGACATTAGGAGTCCTCCTAGTGGTTCTCAAATGTTTTATTTGCAAGGACCACAATAACTCTTATGGGTCCATTTGGTTCCATTTGTACATATTTGGGCATTTACCGTTTGTGACGTCCACTGTCCACCGTTCACCCACAAGGCTGTTCTAATTTAGAATTCTAATATAGAATAACAGGTCACCATATCCTATATCTATCTTATATATACAATTTGAATCCTGCGCCATGTCGGTTGTCAGTATGTACGTTGTAACGTTGTATGTGGCCAGTGTGACGTCATCTCACGACAGCATGACATCACGGTCTTGACATCACGATGAGACGGTCGTCCCGAATATGGACACAACGCCAGTGTGACGTAATCTCACGACAGCAGTGGGTACTTTCAAAGCCTGCCGTGGATTTAGGAGAGCACAAAACTCTCTCTCACACTGTGAGGTGCTTGTAAGGTGGCACTGCAAAGTGAACGATGCGTCACGCTAGACGCGTCGTAAAGGACTAGAAGTTCGGGCCGCTACGCGGCCCGAACTTCTAGTCCTTTACAATTGGCTTAAGGGAGGACGGGCCGGCAGGCGGGCGGACCTCTGACATCACACTCACGTGACCATGACTCAGCCATAATAACCATATAAGGAGTTCCCAATGCAGCTACGCCCAAATATGGAGTGTGTTGTCTAATCTCAATGTGTCTTCATGGCATCAGGTGCAAACAAATCAGTCAGCTCCATATATGGGCACAAAAGGGGGCATGCCCATATATGGGCAGATACTGTTGGGATCAGCGGTCTCCATATATGGGCACAAAAGGGGCATGCCCATATATGAGCATATACTGATGACATCTGGGATCTCCATATATGGCCATAAAAGGCACAAGGACTGACAGATACAGAGATCTCCATATATGGGCAATTGGGCATAAAGGGGACATAGACTGACAGATACAGAGATCTCCATATCTTTCGTTTTTTTCGTCTCCGCCAGGCCAAAGGCAGAGATTTTTTCCCCCCACCATATTCAGCAAAGAGCTGTTGTCTTCTCCATTTCATCATCAGTAAAAAAAAAAAGAATCCCAAAATGACCTTTAAGTGATTTCTTTGATCACCAAAGAGATATTCTTCTCTCTTCCTCTCTTAATTCTTCCTCCTCTTAATTCCTCCCTTTTCTGTCTCCCACTTGCAACACTGACTGCTGATCAATTCACTGCTGAGTTTAATTTAGGCTGTGCCAGTGTTGCCTTTTAAAGGTGGTGTTATGGACTGGATCAATGGGGCCGGTGCCCAGGGGCCCTTGACTACATGGGGCCCATATATATATATTTACACAATTAAATATATAATATTTATTGAATAATATCAGTGAACACTCAAATATGTGGGCCCCTCAGCTTACAGTATAAGTCCCCTTGCATAGCTGTTTAACAGGAATAATGTATGACTAACAAGATTTTGCTAAAATGACTTTTATTTTTGACATGCAATTAAATATCATGTAGAAACTGTAGGTTATATAGACTGTAAATCCTGTATGATAAAATGTCTACAGGTTCTTTCTTAATACACATGCCTTACAACAAACAGATTATTTTTACGATTTTTTTAATTTTATTTTGTACATGCAAGCGCACACGTCTTACAACGAGTATAGTATTTGCGTGCCAACCTATGGTGCCAACCCGACTGTTTGGCCTGACCCCACGCACGTGGCCCGAGCCACACATCACCGTGTGTGTAAGGGGGTACATCATGATGTGACCCCGCCATGGGCAGGGAAGCGAGGGACTGTGTGTGCTGTTGTCTTTGCAGGGCCAGGGTATGCCGCTGGTGGTGCCGGCGTTGGCTCAGAAAAATGGTAGTAGGGGTGTCAGGAGGAGGTGGTGCTGGTTCAGATGAAAGGTGGGGGGGTGTCAGAAAAGGTGGTAGTGCCGGCTCAGAAATATTGTGGGGTATTAGTTGAGCCATTGGACAGATAGGCATAATTGCAGCTGCTGCTGGCCGACGGCGGGTAGTCGATGGAGTTGCCCAGTAGACTGGCCAAGATGGGACTGGCCAAGATGGAAACCGGCTTCAAATCATCTCTAGTGGGCCCCAGGCTTTCTGACTCCGACGCCGCGTGGACATTGAGCTCCATCTTCTCTGAGCCTGTACTGCCCGCGGCAGCAGTCACATCCATGGGCGCGTCATAGTGCGGCGGTGATTTGAGGCACGTTTGAATCAGGGATCTGCCTTCCACACCGTTGAGCATAGGCTGGAGCTTGGGGGTGGCCCATTCATGGACGCGTCCCGTTTCGCTGACCACCAGCAAGAGAACGTCGGTTCCCGTCAGCTTGGCCAGCTCTTTGACCTTGTTTATTATGCCGTTTTTCCGTTTGCTGAAGGTTCTGCATCGCCTTAACTTGTTCGGAATGAATTTAATTTCTATCTTTATACGACCACGTGACTTCTTGTTCTTGAGGACGGCTTGCTCACTACTCTTCACCATCACTCTCATCCTCTTTCTGTCTCCACCTGAATCCATAGAGTCATATTCATCTGCCGTCGAGTTGGGTTCATTCTCTGACACGCTGCATGAAGCCATTCTATCTCTAGGTGGGGGCACCATCGTGACAAATTGACAATGCTCGTGTTAAATGCACAATGACAGACTGATACACACTGATTTGGCTGTGACCTTTTAAAGGACCAAATTCTGCAACGCCACTCGTCACAAATAGTGATGTAGAGTGACGTTTAAGAAATTGTGACGTGGAGTGACGTAACAGAATTCGATCAATAGAAAAATTCCATTTACCAAAAATCTGCAGGGGGCGCAATGGAGTAACTAAACATTTTTGGGTGGAATATTTTCTTTTCTGGCTAAAAAGTGTATTTTAGACGTGAGACGGGGCCTCAGAGTGTTCCCACTAAGGAAAGTAGGCTTTCAACATCTTAAACCCGTCTTTGTTTTGGTGAGTAGCGAAAGTGTTTTTTTATATATTTTTTTACTACAGACGAGAGGCTGCGCTACCGGGGGTGTGCGGGCAACGGCTGAAAAGTAACATAGCGTCAAGGAGAACTCCTAACGCTAAGGACCAGAGCTAGCCAGCACATAGGGGAGCCAGCAACATAAACAAATGCCGGGTATTGGCTCTATTCACAGCAGCTATATTATGAAGACATTCACAGGTGTTACCAATGATACTAATGAAGGCTCTGTTCCATTCTGGTCAAACAGAGTCAGGGTGCTGGTATTGTGCATGTTGGCTCACTGGAAACACTTACACCAGTGGGTGTACGGGTCCATTTGGTTCCATTTGTACACTCTCAGAGTTATGGGGGTCGTGGAAACCACTGTGCTACACTAAATGGAACAGAGCCTTCATTAGTATCATTGGTAACACCTGGGAAGGAAGTGATAATATGGCTGCTGTGCATAGATAGAGCCGGCCCACGCGCTGCGTCCACTGAAACTGTCAGAGAGAGATGAAACGAGAACATAATGTGTAGTACCCCTGCTTTGTCACAAGATGGGGCGCTTTCCTAAGATTCCGTGTGGGCGCTGTCTGCAGACTATGCACTCAAATGTATGTTGAAAAATAGCTGTCAAATATGCCAATGTTAAATCAAAATGCTGCATTTTCAAGTAAAGGTCCTGCGTGAAAAAATCCTAATTAAGAAAAAGTAGGCTATTTAAGTTTTAGCTGCTTAATGTATTTAAAGTATACACTGCTTAAAGAAATGTAGGGAACACTTTGATCCCTTAATTATTTTGAGTTTTCATGAACTTTGTAGGTCTACATACTGCTAACAAAAACTGCTCAAAAGAATGAAGGGATCAAAGTGTTCCCTTAATAATTTTGAGCAGTGTATTATGTTATTGTGGTGCTGGTTTGCTCCCCCTGTTACATCATTAGATTATTAACAGACCAGCTACTGAAGCATTCAAGTGTTATATTCTAAGCATATGAGCATGTTACTGTTGTAGCTGCTGATGGTGGAGTGTGATTAACTACTTTATACTAGTCAGTTTAGCAGTGGTGGAAAGTATTAAGTACATTTACTGTACTTAAGTACAATTTTGAGGTACTTTTGCTTTACTCGAGTATTTCCAATTTTCAATACTTTTACTTCTACTCCAAGTCTCCACTATACATTTCATAGGCAAATATTGTACTTTTTACTCTACTACAATTACATGAAAACTTTAGTTACAAGTTACTTTGTAGATTTGAATTATTATTACAAAACATACATTAACCACTTAAATTTAAACTTTGGCTATTTTCAAAAGATGGTAATTGTATACATTGATACCTTGTGAAACGGGACATTCTGCATAGGGGGTCATGAGTTGTATCTGTTTTAAGTTTTTGTACTTTTTGGTGAAATGTTAGAACATTTGAATATGTATTGAAATGAAAGTAGGCCTATAGCCTAGGTAGAATATCACTATTTGCTGAAGCTGTTAAGAACATATCCCAGCAGACAGCACTGTTTTGGAAGACGTTATACTGTATTAACCAAGAACCATTGTGTCAAATTGTGTTTTCATCTGGAAAGCAGTCTAACTATTACAATTAAAGCTGTCAAATTAATATAATATTTCCCTCTGAAATGTAGTGGAGTATAGCTTGAAATGGACATACTCAAGTAAAGTACAAGTAGGATACCACAAAATTGTACTTCACTACAGTAGGCCTACTTGAGTTATTGTAGCCTAATTAGTGACAAAATCAAGGTTTAGCTGGTTCTGTAGGTGAATATTAACCAAGGACATACTGTAATCATATTTGCATGTAGGTAGTAGTGACCCACTAAAAGTGCATTTATACAGTAATTTCTCAAGCATGCTCCATTTGTGTACTAACCTCAAAAAAACACAGGGGGGCAATATTTGAAAGAAAAGTTTTGGAGGAAGTAAGCAAACTCATTAATATTTAATTTGTCTGTTATTTCTCTCATTAATTCTTTCATTAACACAATTAAAATAGAAAAATAATATCTAATCATGTAAATGAAAGAACCAAGGGAGTCCAGATATTAGGCAGTGTTTTTTTTTGTCTCAGCCTATCCAAAAACACATTATGCATATTAGAAAATGACTATAAAATGAAAGAAAACAATGACATTTTGGTGTCATACTTTTGATCCCTATCACTGTGAATTGAGCATCGCCAAATGTGTTTTCATGAGAATGTATAACAATCCCATTTGAACTTTATTCCTGAGCTCATTTAAATCAGTTACTTACGGTGCTTATTACCGCTGGAATGTTATTCTTTCCTACTGATAAAAGAACTCCATCTGCAGTTAATGAGACGTAGCCAAGTCACGTTGACCCTTGCACGAACTCAACACGATGGATCAATTGTAGCTGCATTTTCACAGTTTCTAACACATCAACTGCAGACACCGTTGGAATGCAATGGATATGAGAGCATAGCTGGATGTATATGGATTGATCATCTGCGGGTAGAGTGGCACATCTGGATAGCATGCAACCCAGTGTTTCCATGGTATATATCTCCTCTTACAGCTGGTTTCACACATCTGGACGCATGTTGGACATGCTCTGCCTCTTCACCTCAGTCACATTCTGTTTGGATTCATGTGTACTCCTAAATCAGTGATCAGTGAAGCCCAGTGGCTACTAACTCATCTTACAATGTGATTTGTGTCAGTAAACTGGCTGGTTATCTGTACACCAATAGAACAGACACCATCCTTTTTTCAGTTGGAATCGTTTCATTCATTCCATGTGACACAGCCGTTTGACAAAGTAGCCCATAAATTATAGGCTCAAGGGTATAGGGACTAGGGAGTAGTGTGAAAAAGACCGTATTGGTTCTCAAACTTTTCAGGCTGTGACCCCCCAAAATACTGGCGACCCCACACCCTGATAAGCACTTGGAATGTGGGAGTTGAGGCATTCCATTTTCTTTGACTCTGTTCCACAGATACATTGTAAATCGGCTATTTTCAAATGTTTGCCTCTTTCTTATATTATTTGACAATTTGGCCAATGTTTGATCAGTTTTAAAAGTTTGTTGATTACTTTTGATGCAGTAATGGTCTTCTTTGTTTAGGTATTAAAAAGGTCTTAAACGTCCTTAAAATCATGTGGGGACCCTCCTCCTGGGGGTCTCGAACCACAGGTTGAGAACCACCAGACTAGAGTATATAGAATAGAAAGTTACTGAGGGTCAACATTGTTTACACAGACATTTACATTTAAATAAGCCTCCTGGCTTTTATTTTGTGTTTTATCCTTTTGGTATGTGTGCATCTGTATGTTATTCAGTGGTGGAAAAAGTACTCAAATGTTTTACTTAAGTAAAGGTATCAATACTGCAATGTAGAAGTACTGTTACAAGTAAAGGTCCGGAATTCAAAATTTACTTGAGTAAAAGCACAAAAGTATTGGTATCAAAATGTACTTAAAGTACCAAAAGTAAAAGTACTAAAATGTTTGAAAATAGCAGATCTACAAGCTCACAACGTGTTGCGATGCGACGCGTTGTGAGCTTGTAGATCGGCTATTTTCAAATAGCCTAGGTATAAAATAGGACTAAAGTGGTTAATGTATGTTTTATAATGTAATAATTTATATCTGCAAAGTAACTAGTAACTAAAGTTTTCAAATAATTGTAGTGGAGTAAAAGTACAATATTTGCCTCTGAGATGTAGTGGAGTAAAAGTATAGACAATTGGAAATACTACAGTAAAGTAAAAGTACCTCAAAATTGTACTTAAGTACAGTACTTGAGTAAATGTACTTATTTACCTTACACC
Organism: Gymnoscopelus microlampas; assembly: GCF_963454915.1. Classification (NCBI taxonomy): domain Eukaryota; kingdom Metazoa; phylum Chordata; class Actinopteri; order Myctophiformes; family Myctophidae; genus Gymnoscopelus; species Gymnoscopelus microlampas. The sequence goes on from NC_139959.1 coordinate 27,002,797, forward strand.
ACTGATGTTATTGCATATATTCATTGTCAATAAATATGTCAAATCAATCAATAAACCAATGTCAAAAGTTATAGCCTGCCCCTTCCATGTAGCCCCTCTAGAGAGACTCTGTCATGGAGGGGACTGAGATGAGCTCTGTTCCCTGCTTGGGGGGAAAACAGTCTCTGGAGAGTAAACAGGAAAGCGTTCAAAATTTCCGCTATCTGAGGACGAGGACATTCTTTTAACAAAAAAATGCAAAACGTATCTGGCTGTGTTTGGTGTTTTTCATGAGACCAATCCAAAATGTATATCCAGTTTCCAGAGAGGGCAGAAAGTTGTGCATATTCATTGCTGTCACTCTGCACATTCTTTTAGTTGTTTTTCTTTCTTTTCTTTTTTTTGTTATACTTTAACTGAAAGTTTCTTGAGAATGCCTGATCAGTGGAAAAATCTGTGTGGGATTTCACTGAGATACAGCCAGCACAGAAATGGAGGAGACCAATCCTTCATGTCTCTCCATCACACGCACGCACACATAGGACCACAATGGAAACAAGCCCTCAGGGCCTTTTGTGTTATCCATTTAGCATTGTGTATATACCGCTGTACTAATTGTAACTTGTTAATAAAGGCATAACGCATACACATGTTGCACCCCTTTTTCCTAATTGATATGTTTTGGTTAAAACAAAATGTTTTTGTTAAAAGGTTAAAGCTTTATATTCTGATAGTAATCATTGCTATAAAGTGTTTGCGTATTTGTTCAGTAACAGGGGTCTCCATGTCTCTCCAGCTCTTTAATTAACAGAAAATACATTTTCAGATAGGTGACAAAATGTCAGCCAATCAGGAGAGAGAACCCATTTATCAGCTTCATATTTATCTATTCCAGTTCCAATTGTGTCTGCTCATTTCTTTGTGTCATCACTTCCAATTTCACTTAATAATCTGTATCCTGTCTGAGTACTCTCTCCTGATTGGATAAAATTGGTATCCTGACCTGAAAATATATTTTTGTTTTTAGCTGACCTTGTATTGAACTTCACTTTCCTGTGCTTTTTTTTGCAACTGCTAATAAAGTATTCAATCAATCAATCCCAAAAAAAAAGAAGCATTTTCTGTTCAATAAAGAGCTGGAGGATGGAGACTCCTGTTACTGAACAAACACACTGCAATGATTACTATCAGAATATAGAGCTATAGGCTATTTAACACTTATTTTAACCAAAGAAAATCCTTTACCCTTTTAATTATTAATGGTATTTACTTTCAGTTTCCAATTAATTTGTCCACTACTACACTACTACCATTGGATATTCTTTGAATCAGCCTCACAATTGTCATGTTTTTAGTTTTTTATGTGAATGTTTTATTTATTTATTTATTTTAAGTGCCCTTAAAAATCCCTGATGATGGTGATATTATTGTTGCATGTCAATGTCTCTTATAGGGTTTCCCTGGTTTATCTTTTGAAATGGGGGTCTGTGGTCTAATAAATGTCAATTTGGGGGTCCTATACGTGAAAAAGTTTGAGAACCACTGCTATAAATAGTCATGGGAGTGGGCGTGTGTTAAAACAGTGACGTCAGTTGGCATTCTTCGAAGAGGCGGGGTCAAGGAGGAGAGACGGGGAGTCAGATCGATGCTGCGGGCTGCTGTCCGTCCCGTCCTGCTTTATTCTACAACATTTACGTTTTAAATATTTTATGCATTGTTTTTTTTATTGTTTTTTGCCCCACTTAAAATCATGTCATTTTGACAGTTCCCCCGTGTTTTTTAGAGGGGGTAAAATAAAGGGAATGAGCAGCAGAGAGGATCTATAGTGGTGACTTTTCCCCAGCAGAAAGTGAGTGGTGCCAGCGGGGCAGATTGTTGCTGCTGCTGCATAGCGGATCATTTCAATAAGAATCATCTTTATGCTGCCTCCGGACTAATACCAAGGTAAACCACTTATTCGTCCACTTATATGCGCTAATGCTGCTTAATGTTGTGGTGCACAACAACAACAGCTACGTTTGGGACGTAGTAGTTATTCAATTAATGAATTTGCCACGCTTTTTTGTCTCCGCCAGGCCGAAAGGCATGGCCGAGGCTATGTTTTGCACCCTGTCCATGCGTGTGTGTGCGTGTGTGTGTGTGTGTGTGTGTGTGTGTGTGTGTGTGTGTGTGTGTGTGTGTGTCAGTCTGTGAGCAGCTAATCTCCGGCACCGTTGGGCTGCTGTGTGCACACACTCTGACCCAATCTTTTTAGATCGGCCTGTTATAGCACCACCAGGAGGCCAATTTTAGCAAAACACAATTTTTTACAGTACCCCTACAGATTTTGTCTTAACATCAGGCAAATCGGTACACAGTATCTTTATAGTCATTAAACCAAACTGGTCTTTCAGATTTTTCAGATTCCATCCTGATTGGCTAAGATTGGCTTCCAAAGTTTGCTGGAGTGCTCCGTTTAAAAAAAAATGCCTCAAATCATGAATGAACACAGCCTGAAATTTCTGTGACATTTTGCACTCACATTCTCACTAGGCCGAGAAAGACACTCTACTTGAATTCTTTCAAATCAGCCTCATGGTGGCACTATAACAGGCCGATTAGCGCTTTTACCTATAACTGCACGATCTGTGTAAAACTTAGTATGCGCACTCGCTAGAGGCCAGGAAAAACGTCTGCTCTGCCTTTTTCACATCTGCCTTTTATAGCACCACCAGGAGGCCGACCTATGTAAACACATTTTTTGATATTACTCCTTCAAATTTCACGCAAATTGGTACACATGAGCTCTATAGTCATGGGGTCAAGATGGATCTGTTTGATTTTTCATATTCTATCCTGATTGGCTAAGATTGACATCTAAAGTTTGCAGGAGTGGCCCGTTTTGAACAAAATGCCGCAAATCATGAATGCAGCGTCCGATTGTGCTGAAACTTTCAACATTTTAACATTGCCCTATTATAGCGCCACCAAGAGCAGATTTTTGCAAATATATTTTTGTTATATTACTCCTACAAATGTTGTCCAAACATCATGCAAATCGATACACATTATCTCTAAAGTCAAGTGATCAAGACGGATCTGTCCGATTTTTCATACTCCATCCTGATTGGCGAATTCCGAACATTGCTGGTGTGTGTGTGTGTGTGTGTGTGTGTGTGTGTGTACTCTTGCTTTGGCAATGTAAACGTACAGTATGTTTTCTCATGCCAATAAAGCAAGCCCATTTCAATTTAACTGATGTGTGTTAGAGAGAGAGAGAGAGAACGTCATTGATGAAGTGTTTTAGACCTCTAGATAACATCAAAGTGTGTCCCAAAGACAGACAATAAACTTCCAACCACTGTACTGTAACTTAATATGCTATTCCATTCAACATTTAATAAACACAATTACAATAGTGGCCAATTGTGGTTGTCTGGGATGACAACTGTTCATTTATAATTCATCATTCATTATTTTCTATGGGTTGGCCTATTACAGTCTCTTTCATCAGATAGGCCTACTGTTGTTGCTTAAGAGCTTTGTTTAGAATAACTAAATCACTCTGCTGCAACTCAACCACCCGTACTGTACAAAATAACCTCTTAAATGGTAAAGGTAATTTATTAGGCATTTCTGCTCTTTTATATTGGGACGGGGTATTGAAGAGAGATTGGGGGCTAAGAGGATCGATAGCCTACGTGTGTGAATTATTTGACAAAATATCCACATGTAGGTTAACTTACTAGTACTGACTGACCTAAAATCATGGCTCCACCGAAATTCTAATTGTTCTTAGATAAATTAGTTCAAGAAAATAATCAGTTCCCAAGCTGGCCTGCACCCAGGGTTGAAAACATCTCACATGTTTGAGTGTTGAATGTTTAATGGACCACAATGGAAACAAGCCTTTGGCCTTTTTATGTCTTATCCATTTGGCATCTTTTTACTCGTAGTATACTGCTGTAAGTCTGTCAATAAAATATTCAGTCAATAAAATATACCTATATGGACTGCCAAAACCCTTAAAGCCAGCAACCTATATTTCTGAGCACTGTCATTTTTCCTGGCAACAACAGCAATGCAAATACTATATTATACACAGTAGAGCTTCCTGCTTCTTGCTGCATCACTGTGGTCCTTTTTTAACCACATGAACTCTAGTGTCTCTAACCTGGGGCTGACGTTAGTCAAAAATGCCAGATCTACAAGCTCGGCTATTTTCTGCTATTTAGTGCAGAGGAGGACAAAAGGAGCCAATTATAGAGCCCAGGGGGACTCCAGTCGATGTTTGAGTGGTAAAAGTCAATGTGCTGGAGACGGGGGACGTGAATTCTTTAGTGATAATAATTTAACTCTGACGGTGTACAAATGGAACCAAATGGACCCGTACGGGTCCATTTGGTTCCATTTGTACACTGTCAGAGTATAATCACCACACAGAATGTTACTGTGTGTAGGACAGACTGCACCGCCTCCAATGTGTATTGGACCAGGCAGAGAACAGTGCTATTTCATCAGACCCCAGACACACACGCCGATCCCAAGCACTTTCTCTAACCTTGTAAATACAGCTGACCGCTTTGACTCCTCCGTGCGCCTCCACAGTCCAAGGGCTCAGTTTAATTAAGGAAATGGACGACGTGGGGGGTGGCAGGGAGGGAGGGAGGGAGGGAGGGAGGGAGGGGGGAGGCAATATGGAACAGGGAGACGTATGGAGGAGGAGGGTTAATTGGAGAGAGTGGGGCCTGTCTGAAGGACAGCCAGGCGAGTGGTTGGGGGTAGCGGGGGGGGGGGTTGAACGGCATTAAGGACAGAGGAGAGGGCTAATTGAGTAGGAGGGTACATTTAGGAGGGGTTGGGGAACGGTACAAGACGGTAGCAGAGAGAGGGTAGCATGGGGGCGAGCTGTACCAGCTGAATGGATGTGACCTCTAGCCTGGCTAACAGCTGCCGGAGGGGCCGCAGTCCAGCTGATTTACGGGGCCCTGTTGTCAGCACAGCGCACACACCCCCCCTCCCGGTTGCCCCTTCTGCAGCACATGCAATGTCTCTCTCGTCTGTGTTTTTATGTCAGTGTGTGACACAGACCGTATGTGCTAATGTGTCCCCTTAAGACGGAAGTGATGAATGTGCACTTGCGCCGTGTGTGTGTGTGTGTCAGACAGAAGCCTAATTTTGTTTGTTGCACAACAACATTATTGCTCCACAAATAGATGTGACACTTAAACATATTTTATTTCCTGGGGGGAGACCCCGCCGTGCGACTAAGTCTAAATGATTAGGCTTATATGGCCCCTCTGTGTTGCGCCATCCCTTTGAGACAGAGGTGATAAATGTGCACGTTTGCACTGAATGGCATCCACTGTTGTGAAAAGGGGGATTTGGGGCCTGGAGGGGGCTGGGGTACAAATGCTTGCCTGTTAGAACCATTATCCCGAGCACTTGAACACACAAACACACGTAACCCTACTGTAAGTAAGGGAGTCCTTGTGATTCCTTTGGAACTGCATACAATGACAAGCTACAAGTTTCAACTGTTAGTTACCTTTATGCATTGTAATCAATTACATTAACACATTGTAATCAGTTACATTAACACATTGTGGTCAGTTACATTAACACGGTGTACTCAGTTACTTTAACACATTGTAGTCAGTTACATTACATTGCAATCAGTTACTGTTACATTAATTCCTTTCAACCTGGTGCTATTTTGTGCATGTCATATAGGTGGGAATTGTCAACAACTGCGGATCTACAAGCTCACGTATCGCTTGGCGACGCATTGTGAGCCTGTAGATCGGCTATTTCTTTCACGGGACACCATGATACGACAAAGTATAAAATAGGGCTTAAGCGGTTAGCCAAAGTTATGATAGTTTAACTTGGAAGCAATACCACAGAAATAACACTGTTCTTTGTGATACAAGGGCATGGCAGCTTCCTTTGTTAACCTTGTTTAGCCAGAAGGGCTCCTTTGTGATGTTCCAAAAATATATTTTTGGCAAGAGCTTTCATTTGTAGCCTACGCTAGATTGCGGGGTAGGCTTCAGAATGGGTTTGGTTTGTGACCTCCAGAATTGGCCGAGCTGAGAATATTGCCTTGTGCCCTCGTTTCCTCCCTGTCTCCACCTCAAACTCAAAGCCAGCGTTGTGATTTTCTTTTTAGGGGCCTCTGGCTTCTAAAAATGGCCTCAGAGACGCACTCTGAGGAATGAGGCGGTTAAGCTTGACCTCCGCTAGCCAAAGTGTGCTGTGAAAATGGGGCTTAACGTGTTATATTGTTAGTAAATAGTAGAGTAGTGTTGCAGCCTGTGAGATCTACAGCTCTCAAAAGATGTTTATTATAGTAACAGCCAGGCACTGCAAGTAGAAAAGCAACCTTTGTTTATTCCAAAATTGCCTCTCACCCAGAGCCCATTCAATGTATTTGGATGAAAGGGGCTTGGGTTTACAAAATGTGGGTTTATTCACCACCAACATGACATGCCTATTTACCACTCCCTGACAATGGAAGGTAAATATTACTTTGGACACCGACATAACACCCACTCAGAATTGGAATCTCCAATTTTAGAGGTTTCAGTAAACCAAATACGTTGGTTGTCTGTATCATTATTATGTCATTGACTGTTATAACGACCATCGAATGATTGCTGTACTACAGTCTTAGCCTCCTGACTGTCTTATTTCCCTGTGTATTGTATATTTTAAAGCAGCACTATGTAACTTTCCTCTTCTACACCTGGATTTGAACCCGGTTTCCTGCGCAAGTGCTGACATTTTTACCGTTGAACTAATAGAGCCTACCTGCTAGTTCAAGGGATAAATGATTAATCTTGACCGTCCGGTCAAAATGTGTGTCAGATCCTGTGTATAGGTGAGACATGATCTTTGACACAATCTAAAATTCTCAATAGAAGAGCAGAGAGACCAAATACAACCACCCCAATTGTATAAGTTATATTATATTAACATACTCTACCATACAGATTGGACAAAATTACATTGTATTCATTAAAAAAAGTTGCATAGTGCCGCTTTAATATTTGGACCGTTTTTAATTAGTATTTTGTTTCTGTGGGTCAGTTGAGCGTGAGAATTGCCAAATGGAAGCAAATAAAAACCCATAGCACATAATTTCATTACCTAATTCATGTTGTTGTTGAGTCCAAAACCCAGTTAACCTTACCTCATGTATAAGTCAAGTCCAAAGTTTCCAGCACTCAAGTCCTAGTACAAATCCCCCAGTCCCGTGACTGAGTGTAAATCAAATTCACAGATAGTCATATCAGAATCAAGTCATGGGTTATTCTTATTGTGAATTTGTCACTCAAAACAGACTTTAGAGCAAGTCCTGGACTCAAATACTAACATTGTGATATTTCTCTTTAAATAAGTCTCCAAAAAGGTGCTAATATCATAAAAAAAATTATGTGTGGATTAGCAAATCGTTTCTGTTGGGTGGAAACCTCATACGTCCAAAACTGTTACTTTTCAGGATTCAAATTCAAAAACAGCAAAAGTAGCAGCTCTGCAAGCTGAAAACGCATTGCTTTGCGCCGTGGTTCGAGCTTTCAGATCTGCTACTTTTGATACTTTAGTGTGGCGCTGTAGTATGATCAAGTAGGGTGTTAATTTACAAAAAAACACAAACAGTTAGAATATGGAGATAAGAGGTTTCTGCCCGACAACAACAATCTAACAACCAATACAGATCAAGTGGATGTGTGGTTGTTCTTTTCATGTTGTTATCCATCCTGTGTCCTGTTGCAACCGACAGCATTGATCTAAAGAGCAGCCAGTGACTTATGATCCTCCATATGAATGGATCTATACATCAAAGACAACATGTCATGTACAATTAATCTGTATGTTCTGCAGACTTGGAGAGGTCAGTGGGTCACCGGCAATCGGAATAGGTTCCTCACAAAGTAAAAAATATATATTTGACTTTAACACAAATATGTAATATATAAATATATAAAATATCATATCAATAACTTTATAAATACAGGTTCTGTTTGAGCGTGATGATCTCATAGAAGCCTGTAGATTCCTTGGTTTGCCAATAACCTGGGAATCTCCAGGCTTCTATGAAATCATCAAGCACAAACAGAACCACACACCACAGTCAAACCATCACATACCACACATCAATCACATATTATTTGATGGCACGTATTTGATGAGGGTAAAGTTGCAATAAGACAACCATCACTGAGCCTGTGGGAACCCTCTCTCATGCGCTGTTGCTAAAACCATGCCCCAGCCTAATGAGTACTGTAGTTTGGTTTTGTTTTGTCTGGAGCACATTCTTTCTAATCGGCCATGTAGGTCACGTTTGTTTATCAATCAGCTATGGTGTGCTGCTCCCTGATGAGTGGACGTAGTTCATTCCAATTTACTCAAACTGCTCACCATTAAAGTTCAAACTTTGAGTGGAATAACAAATAACAGCCGAGGTCAAATCCGAATCTTGCTAGATCTCACTGTAGCAGAGCTCTAACTTGCTAGTCTACAATACTCCAAGGTTTTCTTTTTTTCTTTTAGAAAAACAACTTCTATTCAAACAACAACAGCTGTACAATCCTCATAAAGATCAAAACTTGGTCCTGGCTGGAATAGCAGAGCATCGTGTGAGTCCAGAAACCTTATTTTAGAACACTGTGTTCAGTCCGTGCCTCAGAAAAGAACGCTTATAGAATGGAAAATGACAGTTATTTTTCTACTGCTCCCAGGAGGAAATGCATGTAACTGGACTGCTTACTGTTCTAGGTCTAGAGTTGTTTTTGTTTTTTTCACAATCCCACGGCAGCGGAAATGGAGGCCCTTCAAGTGTCAAGCCTGGAGCCCATAATGAAAGACATCTGAACATCATTAACATGCCAGTTTTCTCGCATTAGGGCCTCAGCAGAAATGCGGCAGAGGTGTTGGCCCCACCAACGGCAGTCTAGTATGGAGTTGAGTTTAAAGTCAGATTACGACTAAACTTTGACAGGACCGTCTATATATAGAAAAAACAGACAAGCTTGAGAATAACCGTACAGTTTGCACATGACCCTTGCTTCTGTTGGACAGCTTGAGCCTTTTCCTCCATGTAGCTGCTCTCAGGCAAATTCACACGAGTGTTCATGCACAAGCGTGTGTCTGTGTGTGGGGCAGTAAGGTATACTTCAGCCTCTACAGTATACCTGTGCGTGTATTTCTCCTACAGTACATCATGCATTTGCATTGTTCATTTATGTGTAACTGATAAAGCCTGACCGATATATCAGTTTGGCCATCAATAAGTCGGCCATTCTTTTTTGACATCATCGATATCGATGATGTCGATACCGATGATGTCCCGATTTTTTACCTTTTTGAAATGTTTCAAAAATAGCAGATCTACAAGCTCACAACACAACATGTGACATGTTGTGAGCTTGTAGATTGGCTATTTTATATTTACAGTACTTGTTTGCTTGTTAATATGCTTGATTTCATTTGATCTATCCAAAGGTATATTTGTTTGCTTATAAATTAGTTAAATGTTATGTTTTTCAAATTGATTTCAAGATTTTGCACTTTTATTTGACAAAATATCGGTCAAAACATTGGTAATCGGCGAGCTTGGACTCTCCAAAATAGTGATCGGCGTCTGACCTAAAAATCTGGCATTGGTCAGAAATTAAGTACCATTGGCTTCCTTTGCTTCAAGACACGGATGCTTTCCTGTGCACCTGTCACTGTCATTCTTGGTGGCTGGACAAGTGTGATATAATAGTTTGTCTCCTTAACGGTGTTGTGGTGAAGGAATTATCCCTGCTGTGATTTAGGGTTGGCTCAACAGCGTGACACGGTGTTAGCCCCATCTTTTGTTTTGTTTCTTTCAAATTACTTCATTTATACTGATTGGTGTGCCAACCCAAGGTTTTTTTGGGGGGGGCTAAACAAAAAGTCTATATGGAGCGCTCTGTTTTGGTTGAAAACTACCCCCAAGCCCCAGGCAGCAAGACCAGACACCAATACAAATATTTAGATTAAGAAGTAGCATACTCCCTTTTTCATCAATACTGGCTGTGCCCTAAGTTGCAACTGTTCTGGAGAGATGTTTTTCGCACCCTTTCTAACATATTACATCGTAACTTAGATCCAGACCCCTTCTTAGCTCTGTTTGGCATTATTCAGGGAGATGATGCTCCTCTTACACATACAGAACATTGCATGATTGCCTTTATTAAGGCGAGCAGTTTTGCTCACTTGGAAGGATGCTGCCTCGCCCGCGGTCGTCCAGTGGCTTCGGGACATAATGTCTTGTCTTAAGCTAGAGATGTTGCTACTTTCAATTGCTAGTTCTGAGAAGAAATTCTATAAGACTTGGGGACCCTTCTTGACATATTATTTCCACAACACACAAACATAGCGGTTGGAAGACGTGTACACAATCTTGTTGCCAGTGATGCCTGAACTTAAAAATGATCCATTCTGCTTGTCTTCTGCTCTTTATTCCTGTTTTTTATTTTAATTTGTTATATTTAGACATATGTGCCACACAATTTTGTTTTCTACTATAACCTTGGGGATCGCGGTGGGGGGATCAAACAGCTAAATTGCAGTTGTTGTACTCTTATTTGTTATTTTTTTCACTATGAACGTTCAATCACTTCTGTCTGAAAAAGCGTAGTTGACCCCTCCTGGGGAATATTCCGATGACCCGGTCACAAAATATTGGCTTAGGAATGCGAAACAAAAACAAAAAAACCTCCATGAATTCAAAGCTTCATGGTGTGTGTAATTGATAGAAAATGATAATTAAATAGATAATTATAGTTGTGTGTACTGTTTATTGGATTCATTGATTGGCAAAACAATGAATAAATACAAATTAAGGCATGGTTGAAACATTCGCAGGGCCCAAACAAATCTTTACTTTGTGTACTTGGTCGGGCTGGCCCGATCCTGATTTTATTGTTATACAGTAGCAATTGTGGCAGTCCCATGTGGCTTGTCAATAGTACGGTATTGGAATATTGCGGTTATTGTAACAGCCCCACAAATTCTTACTCTAGCTGACAGACTGTAAGGACCCTTCTTAGCCCTGGAGCAAAAATGTCATCTCTGATTCCTAGTATTGCAGCCTTTAGTGACCGTCTGTAGCCATGTTTTTCCCACTCTGAATAACAGACGTATTATGTTGACTCTACGAAATGTTATCGAATAATTACCGAGTTTGAGTCATCAGTTAATTTCCAAACGGGTTATCATGGACAGATAAAGCCTCTGTCTGTGCTGCCAACAAACGCACACCGAGGCGGCTTTGTTTGGTTTATCCCAGTTAGATTACAGGGATGGCCTGGTTCAGCACTGTGCATCAGACACGGTGGATCTACACAGACAATAAATATGCTGCCGTATTGACTGAATAATACACTTTAGTGTCTGCAACAACAAGGTAGTCTGATAGCCGCCCCCCCCCCCCCCCCCCCCCGCCCCCCAAATGTCTCTCTCTCTCATTCTGCCTTTCTAACCTTTTTCTTATGCTCTCCTACCCCTGTGTCTCTCTTTTTCCCCATCTTTCTCCACTTAGTCGTACAGTTGTCACCATCATGACATCTGTACTTAACGATTAATTGTTATACAAATAATTGCGATTAACGATTTCATTGTGTTTTTCGCATTGAACATTGGAACCTATAAATAAAAATTACATTTCTGTTTGCCTTTTAGGCTTTGTAAACAAAAAATGCACAGGGCAGATATAACTTAAATAAATAAAGAAATGACTCAGATATTTAATAATTTTATACTTTCAAAATATTTTAAAAGTACCAACCGTATATCCGAACGACTCGGCGCTCCCTCGAGTTCTTGTCGATGCACGCACACAGTTGGTCATATATGCACATGACCATATATGGGCATAGCGGTCGGATCTGTGGCTATGGACAACCGGATCTCCATGCGTATCGGGTTTGTTTATGGTAATGTCTTAGTCATAGTGACATGGCTGTGGTCCTACCTACTGTATATAAGGGCGTATCGGATTTGTTTATGGTCATGTCTGAGTCAGAGTGACGCCGTCCGCTGGCCCTCCCATTAGCCAAATTCAATATAGGATTGTGACAGGCCTATTTAGACATCAGTAACTCAGTATCCCATCTTTATGTCCTGGGCTTCGAGGGGGGATTTGGCTGGTTGCCAGACAGCAGGCTGCGGCCTTCCTGTGTGATTGGGTTTGATGCTTCCTGTGTTTCAGCAAAGGAAGGGCCGACTCAGCAAGCCCTGCGAGAGACTGGCAGAGGCTTACTGCAGCCGCCCGCAGCTCCGCAGACTGAGCACTGATCTCATAGCGTTTGCAAGGGGGGCTTCCCTGTTTCCTGCCGAATCCCCTCTGTTGACGCACACTATTCAGGCCTGTTGCTGTCTGTCGCCTGTCGGTGAGAAATCAGAAGCTCTGTGCTTTCATCTGTGTCTCCTCTCATCTATGCTCACTTAAACGGTAAAGCAGATGCCACCATGTTGACAGAATCGTGAGTGATGCTTGTATAATCCCAGGTCCAATATCACTCCAGACATTTCTATTCTCTCTAAAAAAAAGAAGGGCTGCGAGTGTGTAACAACAGTTGATCTGTGAGATGATGATTTATGTTAAACACATGATTATTCTCTGGTTTTATGCAAGATGTCATTTAATGTCATCGAGGGGCGGGCCAACTTACTTTGCGTCGCATCATAGAGATTGTATGTCAGTGTCTGCTGGGTCGTGATGACCTGCTGCTTGACTGCGGGTGCTGTGAGTGAGTGCAGAGACCAGGTGGAGAGGATGATTCTGAAATAGTTTGTTAGCGCGACTGCAAGGCTATTTTCACCGCAGAGATACAGCCACAAATAGTGACGTGGAGTTCTGCACGGTTCAAAACAGTGAAAGTGATAAGCTGGGAGATCTATTCAAACCAGATGTATTTTAGACATGGAAAAGGAAGAAAAAAAACTAAAAAGAGCACAAGTGTTATTGATGTTTGTTTCTTACAGTAAATGCATGGCAGGTAGCCTACCTGAAGTTCCTCTCTAGGCAGTGTTCCACCAGAAGTATATCTTTAGCCCCTTCCCATAAAGCTGGGTTGAAGCCAGTTTAAGTGACACAGTTCCGTTTGAAAAGGTCATGCTGCCATTTCTGAGAGCATCTTATCTGCCTTTCTAAGCCATGAAATTGTTAACCCATTAAGACCTGAGGCCGATTCTACAAATGCCTTCTAAAGCAGTAGTTCTCAAACGTTTTTGTGTCAAGGACCCCCAAAACCCCCCATATAAAGTTATATATGGCCGCGGACCCCACTATCTGAAAATGTTTTGTGACAAGGACCCCCAGAAGAGAAGATCTCTTCAAAAATGTTCAAGCTCGCAGCGCGGCACAAAGTGACACGCTTTGAGCTTGTATGTCTGCTATTTTGGAGAACCACTGTTCTAAACTAATGTTCTAAATCCTAAGAGTTTTCAGAAAAACATATGTTGCTATATAAATAGCTAAAATCTAAAGTGAAACAGATGCTTTAATGGGTTAAAACCTTTTTCCCTCGACACCAAATCTCTTCACCGAAAACAGCATTTGTCGAAGCTCACAATGTGACGCGTTACGGCGAATTGTGAGCTTGTAGATTGTAGACGTGTAATTTTCACCGAATGTTCACCACAGAATAGGGACGCTGGGGTTCATATGGTTTTTAATGGCATATGGTTTTAATGGCATCTTTAACAATTCCACATCCACAATGTGCTCGATGTGTGATACTGGCAGAAACTGGCAGAAACAAAACAGCACTGTTTGTGCTGTTTTGTCTTGTGCCCTTGACACCATGAGGTTATGCTAGAATTATTGTTTACTACGGTTACATTAACATTTTCTGTTTGTTGGAGAGCACTTAATACATTTTTATTACCATTCATGTTCTTGACAATTCCTCAGGTTAACAACTATTAAAGCTGGCTTTGTGAGTGGAAGCACACAGGATAGCAATTTAGTTGTTCTCAAGTGGATTGAATGCACCTGAAACCAGCTCTCTTATCATGGCCCAGGCTTTAAAGGAGTTGTTCACCCAAACATTACTTATTATCTATCAATTACACACCCCATGAAGCCTTGAATTCATGGAATTCATGATTTAGTTTTTGTTGCATTCCTAAGTCAATAATTTGATGACCGGGGTGAAAAAGTCATTTTTGGGGTGAACTATCCCTTTAAAGTAAAAAATGCTTAATGTGGCATTTGAAGTGGAAAGTATTGCTAATGTTACTGATGCTAGACTAGTCATTTTCTGGTCTATGTAGAACTGTAACCACATCCCGCGAACAGTGTTTCCGTGAGAAGATATCCCATATTTGTATTATTTCCCATATCAGTATCCTGGATGCCTTTTGCGATTAGCCCCCCCCCCCCCCCCCCCCAAAAAAAAAACATGGACATCGGTCTCATTAGTCAGATTTATCGCATGAAAGCTCTCAGAGCTGAAGAGGTGGTACTCTGAGTGGGAGCTCTATGAAGATCTGCCCCTCTCCTCTAGTCTCCAAGGACTAGTCGATTAATGGCTTTTGTCTGCCATGAGAAGGCCTTCCGGATGGGGGTGGGGGGGGGGGGTGGGGGGGTTAGGTGGTCCGCGAGCATGGACAGACACAGACAGACACTAGCTGTTTGGTATTCTCCTCCAGCATTGCGGGGAAGCTTGGATGTCTCTTTGCCCGGGTATATGTTCCACTCTTGGCGCTGTTGAAGGGCATGCGAAGATGTCTAGGGGCCACGGTTTGGCTCTGCTCGCACGGCTCGCTGTGCAGGAGGGGAATGTCGGGGAGGGAGAGGATGGGAGTAGAATGCCAAAGATAGGCTTTATCATCTCCCGACTCCCATCATGCAGTGGGACGTGAAGGAAGACACACAGCAGTTGGACAGGGTTTGGGAGAGAAGTGAAACAGGTTTAGGAAAGCACGCACATCCAAATGATAAAGTACCAGGTGCAGGACAGGAGAAAACACGTGAAAGCAGAACACTAGAGGCTGCACACTAGATCACAGTGGGGGCCTCCAGGGGGGCCGGTTGGAAAGGAGAGGGGAAAAAATATCTTCAGTTCAAATTCAATGCATAAGATTATTGTGCCAGTTTAACCACTTCCACCTGGTATCCCTATTTTGGACATGTCATTATAGGACAATTGTAAAACATTTTCAAAGATTTTGCAAAAATTGCATAAACAGCAGATATACGTACAAACTCACATCAGGTCGCTTTGTGACCTTGTAGGTCGTCTGTCTCCGCTATTTCCGTTTTTTAGGGGTAGTGCCCGCTGTAGGGGTCCACACTGCCAGAGGCTATGGTTATTTGGGGGTCATTAGCATGGATAGGTTTGGGAACCCTGAAGCGGTTTGACACAGCCCCTGCACTAGATCATTTATATAGCACGATCCAGTGTGTGGACTCTTGTTTTCATGGGAGAGAACTGACCACACGGCGGCCATTTATCTCTTACTCCACCTACTGGGTGGGGTGGAGTCAGTTGTAAGAGCAAAACAGCCACGCGTGAATGTGGTCAATAAATGGCTACCTTAGTTTGAACAGAGTGTAGTAAAAGTTGAAGCTACTCTTTCCCTTTGGAATTGAGGCGGCCCCCCTTTCCCCACTTCAAGCTGGGAGCAAAGGACCGCCCTTTCCTGTTTTTCTTTCTTTTCCATTCCTCCTACTCGTGGCCGGAGAAGAACAGCTCCTCATGAGTAAGGAAAACTCCCAGAGCTAGAAGAACTATACTCCTTCAAAAGCACTGTGACTCTGAGACACTGCCAGGCCCAGGCCTGGCTTTCAGCGCTTCATTCTTTCCTGTTTCTCTCTTTCTCTTTCGTCGTGTCTTATTCTCTGTGACTGTCCACATTCTCATCATTTACTGCAGTCCTCGCTGCACCAAGTTCTGCCAAGGTTTTGAAGACGTAGTAGCTAGATTTGAACCCATTAAGACATGAGGCCGATTCTACAAATGTCTTCTAAATCTTTTTTTTGTTATGAATTGTTTTTATTATCAAATCGACAATACCATTATATTCATATGAATACATTTTTCAACAAAAACAAGATACAAACAACTTAAAACAAAATAATAATAATAATAAAAATAAACCCACCCACCCCTCCCCGGACCAACAATTTCTCGAAATGTAAGGGCCAAACACCATGCCTATACCTGTGCAAGGTCAAAACACTGTGTACAACACTTAAACCAAATCTTTAAGCTTATCTGCAACATTAGACCACATATCAATGTTCCTCTCACTTGCTCCATGTAACCTCGCCGTTGACAGTTCTAAATGTCTTCTAAATCTTAACCGTTTTCTGGAAAACTTACATTGCTATATCAGTGGTTCACAAACTTTCTCATGTCAAGGACCCCCAAAATTATATGTATTTGGCCGCAGACCCCCATCTCAAAATATGTTGTTCCAGGGACCCCCAGAAGCAAAGATTTGAGTTTAAAAATATTCGCTTTAAAAAATGTATATATTCATAGATTTGCACACATTTTTCAAAAATAGCACATCTACAAGCTCATAGCATGGCACGAAGTGAAGCGCTATGAGCTTGTATATCTACTATTTTTGAGTAGCCAAAGTATGAAATGACACAGATGCTTTCCCGGCTTTAATGGGTTAAAGGAGAGAAAATCCGCCCGTTCATTCATGAAGTCTGTCTTTTAACTGTACTTACTTTTTTCTGTTTATCTTAAGACAATATATATCCCTCGTTCCTTTTAGAATTGTTTTAATGTAGTACTTTTTGAGGCAGTGAGATAACAGAGAGAGAAAAAAACAGGTAGATATGCAAGTGTTGGAGACGAGGTATGACATTATGGCATTATGGCCGCCACTGCTCACGTTTTTCAAAGTGCAGTAAAGAGCATTGCAGGTCGTGGGTGACTGTCCTGCACATGTGGTATGGTCCATCCCCCAAGAATGCATTCGAGGCCCCAGCCTGTTTTTAGTCAGGCATTACCTCGTCCCACCTCGCCAAGCGAGACTAAGGAGCCCGTAAAAGAAAAACAAGGGCCCATCAGACAGAGAAAGGGAGAAGCAGTGTCTCATTTCATAATACATATAACTTTTTTATACACATCTATTATGGTAATGATGAGTTCATTGTGCTTTTTCATGCTGTGACCCACCTGTGGAGGTAATTTTGGCCCAGGACCCATCAAATATTTTGTGACGTAACCAAAAACATTCACATTTATACCATGTAAAAAGTGAGATAATTAACATTTCTGTATGTGCAGTATATTGTTCATCAGTACAGTATTCCAAACATTGAACAAATGAAACAGATGCGTCATGTCAAGTTAGCAGTTATCAGGGAGAATTTTTAAAGAATAATATACAATAAGTTCTGTTTGAACAGATTTGTAACCCCATCATATCAGTGTGCCGATATGTAATTATAACATTCAAAATAAAGTGCTGTGAATATATGTTCACAAATAGTGCATAGAATTGCATTTAATAGAAATTAATCAGCTTTCTTTAAAATTGTGTCAAGCATAAACAGTACAAAGTATTGTTCTGTACATTTTTTTAAAATAGTTCATTGTGGCCATCCCACAGCCCACCTGGCCCTCTGCTGTGACCCACTTACGGGTCACGACCCACAGATTGAAAACCACAACTCTATATGACATGGACAGACAGAGGGAGTTGAGTCGTAAGTTGTCTTAGCATTGTTATACTGTACTGTAGCTTATCCCTTTTCTTGAGCAAATCAACCCTCTGGTTTCAGCTCAGTTACTATGCTGTCTGGGTCTTTCCTTTATTTTTGTTTCCACACACACAGAAATAGTTTTTGGCTTTGCGACTGTTTTGCTTGAGTCTCTTAATAGTCCCACCCCTCCCTATTCGTACTGGCACTGTAATTCCCGTCTGACAAGATATATGGCCGAAATATTTGTGAATGTTTTTATGTCATTCACTTTCCAGGAGAGATAAATCAAACCGCCTGTGTTCCTATAGGTCTTTTTTCTTTTCTTTTCTTGGCATTATCATGCCTAGCTAAATACATGGCATTTTGGTTATTGGAGATGTCCTCGGCCCAACAAGACCTCTGCTGCTCCTATATCCTATCCTCACTCCTTGGTACGTTGTTTTTAGTGCTTTCCACCCCACAGCTGCTAAGCTTCATGGATAGAATACGCCATGGCTGTTTTTCTAACTTGACACCTCGCTGGCGTTTTACAGGCATAGTTTGCATTAGAATGTTTCCCTGGAACTCAGAGCTGAGGTCGAAGCCCCAGCGAGAACGCTTAAGGAAATAACTTTTGCTTTTGTGGTTTTGACAGAAATAAGAGGAATGTAGGGTGCCTGGTGTCCCAACCGGTTAGTGCACAGACCATATGCATCTTGTTAACGCGAGGACCCGAGTTTGACTCCGACACCTGTCTTGTCTCACGTCTCTCCCCTGTCTGCCCTTGGTTTCCTATCTCTCGATACTTTTCTGTCTGAAATAAAGCATAACAATGCCGGAAAGAAGAAGAAATAAAAGGAATGTGAATTTATTTTCCTCACACGTCAACTCGATATTCACAGTGTCCGGAGAACTCGCTTCTTTCATTGTTCTTAACCCATTTTGGGGCGAGAACCCCTTTTTGTAACTATACCTTTCAGGACGGGAACCCCTTTTGGAGTTCTTGTTGCTATGTACAGTATATAGCAACATACATTTGTTGTAATTTTTGAATAAATATTTGAAGTTTTTCAGAAAACTTAGCTCAGGATTTAGAAGGCGTTTTTAGAATCGGCCTCGGGTCTAAATGGGTTAAATCCTGTCCTAAGCTCTTGCTAAGACCGCCATCACACCCTCTCGCAACAACCAAGCCCATTACTTGCTCTATTTTGAGCACTAACATAACTGTTTTCCGATAGCTTTATCTCCTCGCCAGAACGCTGTTGGGTAGCTACTGTAAATGACAGTACAAGTGCTTTGAGCATGCCTGACAGCCAGGAACAGTGTCGTATGATGATGGCCCGAGCCAGGCTAATTGTGGCGTTTACCTTGAGTAAGGACAGACACACTTGCGCACACACACATGTGGAGCAGTGCAGGGAAGGCCCAAACAGGCTGATCTAATGTGGGGGGTTGCAGACTGGCTGTCTGCCCTGCCATGTGTATATAACCGGACACGCACGGGTCGGGCACACAGGAATGCTTCACTCAACACCATCCGCAGTGAACGTCGTCCGGAACCTCCTTCACCACAGCGTTAGGGAATGCAGCCTCTTTAATGTAGCCACTATGAATAGCCAACGGTTACGGCAGGGTTAGAAAAGGAACACTTTGCTGTAAGCCATGCTTTGCGTATCAAATGTGCTTAATCACTTTCAACCCGGGCATCCTTATTTTGGGCATGTTTTAAGAAATGTTCAAAAACAGGCCCTTCTACAGAGAACGTCTGTTTTCGCCACGCACGTGACGCCATCGTGAGATGAAGTCTAAAAGAGGGCTTTAGTGTTTAAAGTTGAGTGTTGGCTGAACACTGTCTGTCTCGCTTTAATGTGAACCATGTGCCTTTAATGTGCAGCACAGTAGGGAATTAGCCACTGTTCACTTTTGCGCTAGCTCCCCTAGGTTGTATGATTTGTGACGAGGCAGGAAATTGGCCCTTACATTCCACATGTTAATTAGATTTGCCACAACTCGAGCCTTCGTCGGCAGGCTCACCATAATAAAGCATCAGGCGATATCATTGATTTGATTCATTCATTTCCTCTTCAGCCACTTTACTGGCTCTCATTAAATGTAGCTGCAGTAGGTAATGACAAGTGTTATTTCAGCCATGCAATAATCTGGCCAATGCTGGGTACCGGAACCCGAACACGCTGATTGACGCATCGCGCAAAGCAAGTCTTTTGATATATTTATATTTTGAAAACATTTTAATTACTCTTAATTATTAGAGCCTGACCAATTCCATATTTCTGGATCTGATGCCGATCCTGATTCTGGAGTGTCCTAAATGACGATTACCAATATTTCAACCAATATTTTGTAAACAAAATATAATAATAAAATCAATCTTTAAATCCAATAGTTAACTTATAAGCAAACAAATATATTCTGTATATATATATTATTCAATATATGAAAAGAACATTTAACTTTAATTATACAATAAACAAGCAAACTAAATATAAAATAGGCCTACATTACACACATACAGAACTTGATTTTATTTAACAACTTAAGCCCTATTCAAAATATCAAATCTACAAGCTCTATAAGCTTGCAGATCTGCTTTAAATTCTTGGAAACTTGGACATTTTCACCTATAATGACATGCCCAAAATAGGGACACCAGCTTGAATGCATAAATCGCGAAACATCGCCTGCATAATTGAATTAATAAAATTGAATTGAATTGAATTGAATAATTGCTGTTACTGATGTCTTTAAAAAAGTCAAATAATGGCCGATATATCAACAAAATATTGATTGATTGACATGCTTATTAACAGTACCCCAGGGGCTTGTTTCCATTGTGGTCCTTTGTACTCAATTCATCAGTAATGCATTATAATACAGACAATACAATACGAATTATACTACAAGAACATAATGGGAAAAAGCTAAGTAGAACTGTAGGGTATATTAACCCCCGCCCCTAAGTAGGGGCGGGGGGATTCTATTAACAAGGTGTTCAAGGAGTTAAACTATGTTCACTTGTATTTTGACGAAAGGAATTCTTTTAGGTTGGCTTTGAATTTGGGTAGGGAGTCGAGCTCCTTTATGTCTTTTGGCCGATCGTTCTATCGGTAGAGCTCCAATAATAGTGCTCATGGAGAAAGTGCCTTCCCTTTATCCTCCTCACTGAGGCAGAACCTTCGATATTCTGTTAGGCCTCAAGGTTGAGTGCATCTCGTACAGTATTGACGTTAATGCTTTTACTGTAATCTCCATCGAGTCATCACTGTCGTCCTTGTTCCAAGTTGTCCTGTTCTCTAATGGGTTGTTTGGCCCAGAGAAAGGCCATTTAAGTCCCCTTGTTTGTTGGTAAGCCGTGATGTTAGCATTAAGAAATGGGGAATGATTCATTGACATGCGCTGACCAGAAGGCGTGCACACAGCCGAGGGATCAATGGACATGACAGGAGAGAGGCTGACTCTAGGGAGGCCTGTAGACTATTTACAGTAAGAAAGTGATGCTGGGAGGCAAAGAGAGGCTGCTGACTTGTTAACTGTGTGTGTGTGTGTGTGTGTGTGTGTGTGTGTGTGTGTGTGTGTGTGTGTGTGTGTGTGTGTGTGTGTGTGTGTGTGTGTGTGTGTGTGTGTGTGTGTGTGTGTGTGTGTGTGTGTGTGTGTGTGTGTGTGTGTGTGTGTGTGTGTGTGTGTGTGTGTGTGTGTGTGTGCGCGCGCGTTTGAGTGTGTGTGTTTGTTTTTGAGTGTTGTGTTTTTATTACATTAGTTCCCTGTCACTCTGATGCTGCCTGAATAGCAAAGCCCCTGTCAGTGGTTATTATATTACCACCAATTATAACTAGGCCTTTTTACAGATGTAATCCATCATTTGCTAAACACCCTCTTTAGCTCCCGGGGAGCTTTTGTCCAGGAAATTATAAACTTAAGCATTCAAGTCACCAAGCACTGCAGGGGGGGGAGGGGGGGGGGTATCACTGTTAACAAAGAGAAATGTTTGACTCGTGGCTTTTTAACCACATCAACCTTAACGTCCCTATTCTGGGCATGTCATAATAGGCGAACAGTTGTAGAAAATTGGCAAACATTTGGCAAAAAATGGTAGACCTACAAGCTCAAGAAAAAGAAGGATGTCCGCACACTGTTCTCAAGCTCCAAGAAACTCACTTTCGACGTTTCGAAATGTTTCGACCCTCTAGGTCTTCATCAGGCAAATATTTGCCTGATGAAGACCTAGAAGGTCGAAACGTTGCAATATCCCTTGATATTTTTGGTGTAGGGGTCTTCAACAGGGGGCCGGCAAATATTTGTGTGAACGTTTTTTTTAAACATAATACCACTTGAAACGTAGCATCCCTATTCTGAGGAGAACTTTAGCTAAGAATAGCAGATCTACAAGCTCACAACATTAATTGACACAACACTGACGATAGTGCTGTCAAACAAGTCTATGGAGCTATTTATGAAACATATGAAAAAGTTTAATCTACAACACAATTTTATACAATATGTAGTGGGGGTCCCTGCTTCATCATCGATCTCTCAGCTAAAAGGTCCTTGGACTGAAAAACGTTGAAGACCCATGGTGTAGACGGACAAAAGGAGGGGGCCAAAAACTGATCAAAGTATATAGGGTTTAAATGGTTAAAGGTAGGCTAATAGGCTATATGTTTCCATTTGTGTATTTTCAGATGGACCTGAAGCTGCTCTTGATATCCTTGCTAGGAGTCTTTTGCTACAGCAGGGCTCAGAACGGTAAGATGTTCATGTCACATCTCGTGTGTTTAACCAAGCCTTCTTAAGCCAGGTCAGTTTACATATGATATCGTCTCTGTCAAGTGGAAACCTTGTACAGTACGTCCAAAACAGTTACTTTTCAGGAAATGAGGGGGGGAAATAACCTGTGTTATTATTGAGTTACAAGCTCTTACTAAATAAATACTTTTCATTGGTTAAATATGTATAAAATCCATAGACACAGTTAAACACTTTCACTATCACTTAATTATTTTTCTTAAAAAATAGCAAAAATAGCTGACTTTTGTGTGATACTCTATTATAATAATAATAATAATAATAATAATAATAATACTAATACATACAATTTATATCGCGCTTTTCTTTTTTTAAAGATTTATTTTGGGGCTTTTATGCCTTTATTGACAGGACAGTAGGCTGACAGGAAATGGGGAGTGACATGCAGCAAAGGCTGTCGGGATCGGGTCTCGAACCCGTGACACGCTGTCAGGCTACAATGAGCTCCAGGTGCCTGGACCGCTACGCCAGAGGTCCAGGCCTATATTGAGCTTTTCTGAGTACTCGAAGTCGCTTTACAAAATAGAAACAAAATAAAAACATGCCCTCCCCCTTCAGAATAAGACGTTCGGCCCTAGCCATAATGATGTCATTTAACCACAAGCTGGGCTCCACCTTAGCATCACAGAGCTTAGTGCAGAATGGAAAAGAGCGCAATGTTCCACCACCTCCCTCTCCAATTACGCAGCGTTTCAGCACAGCTACAGTGGGCTTCAACAGGCTGCTTCTGCTGGTACCATCTCTCTCTCTCTCTCTCTCTCTCTCTCTCTCTCTCTCTCTCTCTCTCTCTCTTTCTCTCTCAATCGGTTTCTCTTTCTCTCCTTTATCTTCCATCCAGAGGGAAACGACTGCATCAGTGCCAATGCCAAGTTCTGCGGTGAATGCATCCAGGCTGGGGCCAAATGCGGCTGGTGCACAGACCCGGTATGTGGATCCGAGCCCTCAGCTTATTCATTGCGTGGTGCTGTGTCATGCATAGCCGTAATGTGTAGACAGATCGGCTTGCTATTAATAACTTAGCGTCCCTATTTTTGGGCAAGTCATTATAGATACAAATTGTGAAAAGATATTTAAATATTTCAACACTTATACAAATTTAAATGTACATGTAATGTAATGTAAATAGTGTATTTATACTTTGTCATATGACAAATAGTAATATAATAACCACTGACAGGGGCTTTGCTATTCTCAGGCAGAGCTTGACCTATACACAGACCTATATACATCCATAAAACCTTGTCCTCAATATAAAGCATAAAGACAGAGGACAGCAATGGTGCACTGATGATACATGATAGCATTGTCCTTGACACAGTGAAGTAATTTTTTTGCATTTTCTTGACCAAACTGACTGAGTTCACACACTGTGTGATGTCTCCCCTTCCAGGACTTCCTGAACCAGGGTGAGACCCTGTCGACCCGATGCGACGAACTGCAGTCGCTGAGGAAGAGGGGCTGCGCGGAGAACAAGATCGAGAACCCCAGAGGACTAAAGAGGATCCTCAGGAATAAACCGGTGTCGAATCGCAAGAAGGGGGCAGAGAAGCTCCATCACTCAAACATCACACAGATCCAGCCCCAGAAACTCTCCTTGACCCTCCGCTCTGGTGAGGGACTGGGACATAGTGTTGCTGGAACATCCCCACTATCGTGACAACACACAGTCCAACATACTCACTGTATATTACATGCAACAATGACTAATCCTGTATTAGCCACAGAACAGCCTTTAGAAAGTTGCTGTCCCTATACTATTTCTGAGGCAGTTCTTGAAGTTGTTTTTGTCTCTTGGAATAAATATATACTCGTGTAGTGTAACAAAATATACCTGTTTAAAATTGAGCTTGGAAAGGAGAAGTTCATTACACAGTATGTTCCTATAGCATGTGAAGTGCAGAGCCTATAAATGCACGCCGTCTGTTTGTGTAGGTGAGCCCCAGGCATTCAACCTGAAGTTCAAGCGGGCAGAGGACTACCCCATTGACCTGTACTACCTGATGGACCTGTCCTATTCCATGAAGGACGATCTGGAGAACGTCAAGAACCTGGGAACCAGTCTGATGCTGGAGATGTCCAAGATCACCTCTGACTTCAGGATAGGTGGGGAAATCACTCTGATCATGCAGAAACACCCGTACATGAACAGTTATACAATCCAATCCAATCTGTTCTGGTCAGTCTCCCCATTTATGCCCTGCCCACAACAATGCATGGCAGGGTATTGTAATCAGTCCGGTCCCGTTTCTATGTCTGTTAGCAAAATACCTCAAGGACGGATTTTCATTAAACTTGTTGGTAATGATCAATAGGCTGCCATGAAAAGTGGATTCGATTAGTGGAACTTTTAGGTCAAAAAGGTCATGGTCACAGTCAAAATTGACATGGAATAGGTGACATTTCATGGGCCATAGGCTGCCCCGAAGAGATGATTAACATTTGAGTCAAAAAGGTCAAATTCGTGATTGAATGTTGTAATTGTCATGAAACTTGGTGGAACTTGGCAATCACAGGTCAATTGTCCCTTGAGGCTAAGGGATCAAAAACGCTTGTACTGAAAGAGCAATCCTACTATATCCTACTATATATCTCTGTCTGTTTGTCTGAACACGTTTTCTCCTCAGTGGGTTCAGCAATATGCTATTTTTCACTTTTCCCAAATGTAAGCAGTTTAAAATACGTTTTTGTGAATTCTGCGGAATTAAGAAGTTACTGAGCATGCTGGGTCTGTTGACATGGTTACGCTCCCCCAGGCTATGGGATGTACTCTGTTGTCACGGTCCCAACCAGTGGGCAGTCCCCGGGTAGACTTAGCTACAAGGCTACGGGCTGTCAGCTCTTGGTACTAACAGGGTTAGCGTGCTGTTTACTCATCGATACAACGGAGCAGAGCGGCGGCGAGCGCTGCAACTCACCACGTGTCAGAAAGTACATTATTTCAAGTATTTTCAAGTTGACAAACGAGCCGAGTATGGACAAAAACTTCTCTCTCCGTGTGAATGAGAACGAAGGTGGAGCTCACTGTACCCCGCGTGCGTGCGTGCGTGCGTGCGTTGGTAGGTGGGCGTACGTGCGTGTGTGCGTGCATTTAACTGTCAGAGCAAGGCAGAGTACAGATTGAGTCAGAGGAACCCACGCCACAAGTACCCTAGCTCAGTGAACCCCAACCTGGGTAAGCATTTGCTGGGGGGCCACGACGACCTGCCTCAGAAATTCAAATTATTTCATTTCATAATGTGCCCATCCCAAGCTGATCTCCCGCTGCATGCCTACTGCTTTGGGTAGCTGCCACACAGTGCCACAGCAGTAGCCTCCTTTAACAATGCTCTGTGCTCTGATGCTAACATCACCTTTGTTGTGCACTGCAGTGAACACTGCTCTCCTTCTTTCTATATTCAACGGTCGACTACAATGACCAATGTACGCTTTCTTCATTCACTTGAATGGTGCTAATACTTGCTACTACTACTTTGTTTAGGGATGTTCAGCAATACAAATGCAATGCATTCTATGCACATGACAGTTAACTAAACATGACATGACTTTAACTAAATATACTGTGTACACAGCGCATAACCCAAAGTCTGCAAATACTTTGCGTGCGCACTGCGCACATCCCTGGGTATGGACTAGTGGTGGTTTAATGTCTGAAAACAATCACTATTTTTCACCTATACACACATTCCAATAAAACTGAGAAATTGGCCATGCCAGTTGCTCAGTCTTGATTAATTTCACATCTACTGTGGTGGGTTTTGTTGACTATATACAGGAGTTTCCATGCCAAATCTGAACTGGGAAAGACTGCTTTCAGCATTGGTGCACCTGTATTGTGGAAACGGTTGCTACGTTTGCTACCCTGTCACATTCAATAATCTCATTGCCTGCCGCCCAAATTCAGGCAGTGTCGCAGCTTCCTGTATGCGTTGTTTTAAATTAAAAGACCTCCAGCGTTTTGTTATAATAATAACTGCAAATACGTATTCATTGAAAATGTCAAGGATGGCCCGGACCGCCCTGGGCCCCTGGCGTAGCAGTCTGGGCACCTAGGCTTATAAGAAGCCTGACAGTGCATCGCGGGTTCGAATGTCAAGGATAACGCAATAACGTTCTTTTTTTAAAAGAGGAAAAAACGTATTTCCATTGTGTTCATTGTGTTCCGGACATATTTTCAATCTCGTTTCCTTGTGTGTTTCTGAAGGCTTTGGCTCCTTTGTGGAGAAGACGGTCATGCCTTACATCAGCACTACTCCAGCTAAGCTGCTGAACCCGTGCACCGGGGACCAGAACTGCACCAGCCCCTTCAGCTACAAGAACGTGCTGAAGCTGACCAGCGACGGCAAGAAGTTCAACAACCTGGTGGGCATGCAGCACATCTCTGGGAACCTGGACTCTCCTGAGGGGGGCTTCGACGCCATCATGCAAGTGGCCGTGTGCCGGGTAAGTACTGTAGCAGTGTTGCTACAGTATGTCCGCTTGTTATTAAGCGACTTCAGGCGTGTTTTTCTGTGAAGTCGCTTGTAAATATTGGTAGTTGTGGGTTGAGTTTTTTTTTGGGCTTGCTTCTGACGTGTAGTTGGGCTTGCTTCCTAGTGTTGTTTAAACCAGTGGTTTTCAAACATTTTCTGGTCAAGGACCCCCAAATTAATATGTATTTGTCCGCATACCAGGGACTTGCACAAGATTCAAGATTCTTTGAAAATGGCAGATCTTCAAGCTCACAACTTTGTGCGTTGTGATCTTGTAGATCGGCTATTTTCAAATAGCCAATGTATATAGGTTTAAAGTTGTGGCCCAGTCGCTTCTTTTTGGGCTTGTTTTCATGCACCTGGTTGCTTATTTCTCTTGCAAAATCTAGCAACACTGGTAAGTAAGTAGGCATGGGAAGAAAATCCTAGCGCTCCCGGCTGGCCCACTAAGGCTAATAAACACATCCAGGTTTGTATTCCCACAATTATGGCATTTTCTTGCAGCGATACAAAGTTTATGTGGTGATGTGGCGATTATATCGTTAAAAAGGATTTCTTTTTATGAGATAGTGGTGTTTACTAGTGGATTTTTATTTGGATGCACTGATAATCAGCTCAACATGTTCAGATGTTGTTTTATATCCAGGTTTTTTCAATCAGATTTCATCAGTCCATGGGGGATAGCAAACTCTGGTGTATTTGCACAGCTTTAAAGGAAAAACAATAAAGGTGAAACGCTATCTTTTACAGTAATTGCTTTCTTTTAATTGTTTTCCATTTATCAGGAGCAGATTGGCTGGAGGGATGTGACCCGTCTGCTGGTGTTTTCCACCGATGCTGGCTTCCATTTTGCCGGGGACGGCAAGCTGGGCGGCATCGTACTCCCCAACGATGGGAAATGTCATCTGGAGAACGACATTTACACCATGAGCCACTACTATGTATGCAGCTCAGCATTCCTCTGCCTGAATTGTTTGTCACCTTTCTAAAAATGTTCACAAATAGCAGAGCTACAAGGTCACAACTCATCACATTGTGACGCTTTGTGAGCTCGTATATCTGACATTTTTGTACCACGTGACACCGTCGTACGACGATGTATACATTAGGCTTAAGTGGTTAACTTAACGAGCTCCATATGTGAGAAAGTGCTGGGATTGTCTCTTTCCACTGACATTTTGTATCTCTATTTATGGTGAATTGTGGCTTTCCTTTCTCTCATTTTAGGATTATCCCTCCATCGCTCATCTGGTTCAGAAGCTGAGCGACAACAACATTCAGACCATATTTGCCGTCACCGAGGAGTTCCAGCCCGTATATAAAGTTAGTCCTCGCTCGTTCTCTGGATGACAGATTTGTCACATGTTACTCAGTTGGAAATCTTTATTTATTTTCTATTATTTTCAAGCAAACTTATCACGATGAAGCATAAAATTAGATTTACAGTTGTTTTTATGTCCTTATCTCGGTTATCTTTGTCTTTGCTGGTCATCTCCTTCTCCAATGTCAGTGAGCATGTTTGGAAGAAGCCCAGTACTTCCAAACATTTACCCAGACTAACGGCATCTGCTCCTGGTTAACAGTAGCATCTCCTTGAAGCTCTGATGATTTCCTTCTGCCCTGCTGCTGTTTATTTTAACCCAACTGGATAACAGAGTTGGATAAAAGTTCCATTGTTTTGTCCACCATGACTGAAACCTCAATACGGAACAACACCTTATTATTTCAAATATCAAGCCCATAATGAATCTTTTTTAAATCTAGAAAAATGGCTTACCAGAGTTTCTTAAAACCTCATCATAGTTTGGGGTTTTACCATTCTGGCCGTGTATTTGTGTGCCGCAGTTAAAAACTAAAAGCTGAAAACAAAGTATTGTTCTTCCTCGCTCGTGGCTTACAGTAGGGTTTCCAGTGATTGCAGGATCCCGCTGACATAAATGTGCACTGATGTATATTTTCTCTGCTCAGGAGCTGAAGAATCTGATTCCAAAGTCTGCAGTGGGAACACTGTCTGCCAACTCTAGCAATGTGATAAACCTCATCATTGACGCCTACAACGTAAGTACAGTATACTGTAGAATAGATTCACGGTCTACTTCAATCACTGCCACTTATGCACTATTATCTAAAACATTAAAGCATTAACATTCTCAATGTCTTTGCAACGGTTTATAACCATCCAAACTATTTAGAAACATGTATTCATGCTCAGTGCTGGGCTTAACACTTGTGGATTGTGGCCTGGCTAAACAAAGCTACCAGCTGACATTCCGTGGAGGGCTGTAATAACATTTGCATGTTATCTCCGTGTTTCTGGCAGTCACTCTCATCGGAGGTCATTCTGGAGAACAGCAAGCTGCCAGAGGGAGTGACCATAGCGTATACGTCCCGTTGCAAGACCGGCGTGGTCAGCGAGGGTGAAAACGGCCGCAAGTGTTCCAACATCTCCATCGGCGATGAGGTGGGTACTGAAGTAGAAGATTTCATTCTTGTTATATTTGCGACTGAAATGGCATTCCAATGCCCCAAATTTACAAAATAAATCTAAAATAACAGATCTGCAATGGTCACATCGCAATGCATTGCGAGTGTGTAGATTGGCTATTTTTGCTACTTTCAGTTTTGTTTGTTTTTGTTGCTATATTGCAATATGGGGGCTGTAGCCAGAGGATATGGCTGTGTGAGGGTCCTTGGGATGGAAAAGTCTGTGCCATTAAAGGACCATACCGGTGCTATTGCATGTTTAGGCTAGCCATTGACCACAAGTCATGTACAAGTACATTTTCCAAAGCATACCGTACTGTAGTTCTTCCTACAGTACCTTCCAGGAAGCCATTGGTTGCCAACTTGCCATTCATTTCACTACAGTGTAAAAATACATTTAAAACTTGTTTATGATAGGAAATCCAACATAGTGAACTCTATGTTGCCTTTATTTATTTTTTATCATTGTGTTTTAAATGACGTTGAACGCACATTGATTTAAAAAGTGAAGCCTTCATGGTGACCAGCATATTTCCCAGAGAAACGAATACGTTTAAGGTGGGTTTCACATCTGAAAGTTGAATTATATATCAAAATTGGTTAAAATTGGCGGGTGGATGGGTGGGTGGGCTGACCACGACCACGTCACTCTGACTGAGACATAACCATAAATAAAGCTGATACGTCACTATGACGGAATGGTAACCGTAATTAATCCAAAATAACTAGATGTTGCATGCTACTGTATGTATAATGAATTGAAGTCAATGGGCTGAACATGAAATAACACTGGTAACACTGGTAACCTTTTAAAGGTTATTGGATTTCAGATTTGACTTCGAAGATTTAGAACAATCACCCTTTTGCATTTTACACAAGGTATCTGCTGTCACCCAGTATTTGAGCTCTATTGACTGGTTGCTTCCTCCCTCCCTAAACCGGTAGGTGATGTTCACCATCAGTGTGACTGCTGTGGGCTGTCCCAAGCAGGGCAAGTCTGAAGTCATTAAGATTAAACCA
Source organism: Gymnoscopelus microlampas (assembly GCF_963454915.1). Taxonomy (NCBI): domain Eukaryota; kingdom Metazoa; phylum Chordata; class Actinopteri; order Myctophiformes; family Myctophidae; genus Gymnoscopelus; species Gymnoscopelus microlampas. The sequence goes on from NC_139959.1 coordinate 27,033,238, forward strand.
CTGGGCTTCACAGAGGAGGTGGAGATCACGTTGAACTTCATCTGTGAGTGTGAATGTCACAAGGATGGCATCCAGAACAGTGAGCTCTGCCACCACGGAAATGGAACATACGAATGTGGTGCCTGCAAGTGAGTTCCTGTTTGAGAAGAGCCTCATGCATTTAATTAATTATCAATTATACTGTAATACAGGGCGAGGCCAGTTTATTTGTGTTGCACATACACAAAGGCAATTCAGAGTGCTTTACATATTGTAAGGCACAAAAAGAAAGAGAAATAAATAATATATAATACATAAAATGGAGAAACAGAAAATAGCATATAAGCTAGGTCAAAGTGCAATTATAGGTATTATACTCGGTCAAGTTGTGCGCTGTCTGTCAACACTAAAGTGGGGTTTGTCAGAAGTATCTCGTAATATTGTGTAAGAGCATTTATCCTTCTGCTAAGCCACCGTGTGGAAATAACCATGATACCATTACTGGTTTTGTGTTTCAAAAACATTTATATGTTCCCAGATCATAGTTGGGCTCTCAGACCCTGGGATTTCCCAAAACTCTCAGAGCTTATGGCTTTTCCAGACACCAATTATTCCATGAGTTTACTCAAATGTAGCCAAAATGTGCTAGTGTCCCCTGCACACTGTATATGAACGACCGTATTGAAGTCCTAAACTCATTTTGTCTTTACACTTCCTCTTGATCTCACAATACTCCATCAGAATCAGCAATTCACTACTTAAAATGCACCACTGTGGATCAAAAGAAAAGTTTATTAATCAGTATACTTTGGCTGAAACTTCTAGACATAAAGGCAGGATTTAAAAGTTTGTTCAAGCATAATAAGTAAACGCTGCCTTGTTTTTAAATCTGGGATAATTTAGTAGGCCGGTCTTTGATGACCTGATACTTCTCCAGATTCATAATGTAAAACCAAGTCTGGGATGTAGTTTGGCCTTAATACATTGAATGATTTAAAGACAGTCAGCTACATTTTAAAATTAAGTCTTTGACTCTGGAAGAGATCACTGGAAGAGATCTGAGAATTATTGCAATGTGTTCAGCTTTTTTAGGTCTAGTTATAACTAACAGCTGCATTCTGAATGAACTCAAGCTTTCTGAGAGACGACCACCAGATAATGTTTCTCTAACTCCTGTTTAGACTTGAACCCTCTAATTCTTGCAATATTAGGCTGACTAATAGGCTGACTTTGTTATTGACTTGTGGTGGCTGTTATTTTTTATATATATTATTATAAGATCAAATTACTGATCGCCAAGAGTAAATTTGGTGTATTCATCAGTAAGAACAACCTGAGCTGAATTCCATGTGAGTGATAAAGCACTGTACTGTAAAGTCTGGAGCGTTGTGGAGTTGATCATGGTCAACCTAATCTGTCCTCCCCTCCGTCTCTCTCAGGTGCAACGAAGGGCGCGTGGGCAGACAGTGCGAGTGCAGCAGCAACGACGTGCCCACAGAGGACATGGACAAGGCGTGCCGGAAGGACAACGGCACCGACATCTGCAGCAACAACGGAGACTGCATCTGCGGGACGTGCGAGTGCAAGAAGAGGAACAACCACCCCGACGAGCGGTACACTGGCCAGTACTGCGAGTGCGACAACTTCAACTGTGACCGTGCCGGGAACAGGCTGTGCGGAGGTGAGGATGACAAGTGGGATGTACTTTAAAATCACTAAACCCCCATGGGAATGAGGTCACCAGGGTTACACTGGGTCAAATTTACATTGACAGAATGGAATAGACCTGAAAACGTCTGTCTCAACAGCTTTTGTGAAGTAGACTGAACAAAACTGCTTGGTATCACTAAGGCACTAAGTAAAGACGTTGCATAGATGTAGAGAGGCACTACTGTGTCTGAATCATGTGATGGCTTGAGACAGCTTCCCCCAGTTTCCCCCAATTAGATTTACCACAAATGTTGAGAATTGCATGTTGTTTGGAAAGATGCGAGTTTCATTGTTTACCTGGTATACTAGTTTCTTTGAGGCACTACAATGTTCTCTCTGCACTCTACTAGAGTTCATGCTAAATACCTAAATTGTGCAATTGTAATTGATGACCAGCATTGTGACATTGTCCTGCGACTAAAATAGGATGTATTGCCTTTACCGAAAAATGTTGTTTCTGAATGGAACTAACTGGAAACAATCTTGTTTGATGGCTTTCTCTTGCACCCAGGGCACGGACGCTGTGACTGCAGAGTGTGTATCTGCGACCCCATGTGGACCGGGAGTGCCTGTGACTGTTCACTAGACACGAGCACCTGCATGGCGAGCAACCAGCAGATCTGTAACGGCAGGGGAACCTGCGATTGTGGAACCTGCAAGTGTACCAACCCCAAGTTCCAGGGCCCCACCTGTGAGGCCTGCCCTACCTGTCCCACAGTGTGCCCTGAACACAAGTGAGTAGAAAAAGTACTCAAATGTTTTACTTAAAGGAGGAGTTCACCCAAAAAATGACTTATTTTCTATCAATTGCACACCCTATGAAGCCTTGAATCCATGGATTATTTTTTGTTTTTGTCGCATTCCTAAGCTAATAATTTGAATCCTGTCTCCTACCGCTAATGTATCCGGTAGGAGACACAAAGTAGATTATTTGTGTCTCCTACCGGAGATACACACAGTCATCAAATTATTGTCTTACGAATGCCACAAAAACAAAAATAAATCCATGAAATCAAGGCTTCATGGGGTGTGTAATTGATAGAAAATAAGTCATTTTTTGGGTGAACTCCTCCTTTAAATAAAAGTATCAATTCTGCCATGCAGTTACAAGCAAAAGGCCTGTGTTCAAAATTTTACTTAAGTAAAAGTACTGGCATCACATGTACTTAAAGTACCATAAGTAAAAGTACCCATTTTGCAGAATGTCACATTTCACAAGTTCAAAATGTATAAAAAATCCTTTGAAAATAGCAGATCTACAATGCGTCGCATCACAACGCAATGAATTTTTGGCCGAAAAACATTTGTGGCCTATTTTCAAATGGCCGAAATATATATAGGGCTGAAGTGGTTAATGTACGTTTTGTAATAATAATCAAAATCTACAAAGTAAATACTAGTAACTAAAGTTTTCAAATAATTATAGTAGAGTAAAAGTACAAAAATTTCCTCTGAGGTGTAGTGGAGCAGAAGTACTGAAAATTGGAAATGACTTGGAAATGACTCTAGTAAAGTAAAAAATACCTCAAAATTGTACCTAAGTACAGTACTTGAGTAAATGTACTTACTTTACACCACTGTGAGCGAGTCGTTTTAACATGTCTCACCAATGTGCCACTAGGGATGTTTTTTTTTTTTTTTAAGATAAGACAACATGAAGCACAGAAGCATTTGTGAGGTTTTGGCTTATTTTGTAAAACAAAATACAATAAATAATTATTATAATTATAATCATCGTCATCGTCATCATCATAATGAATGTTAATGTAGAAAGATGTGTTTACTCTCAAAGATCGGTATCTGCGCCGGTATATCTGTACATTTTCAAACGATGCCCAGCCGTACGTACCGCCGAGGAAATACCACAGCACACCGCCACTAACAACATATTCCTCCGCAGGGAGTGTGTCCAGTGCCGGGCGTTCGGCACGGGTGAGAAGAAGGACGTATGCGAGAAAGAGTGCAGCTACTTTAACCTGATCAAGGTGAAGGACCGGGACAAGCTGCCCCAGCCCAACACCGCCGGCTTCCCATTGATGCACTGCAAGGAGAGAGACGCCAACGACTGCTGGTTCTACTTCACCTTCGCCGTCGTCAACAGCACGGTGAAAGAGGTCCACGTGGTAGAAACACTGGGTAAGCAACAACATGGAGAGAGAGAGGAGGTCCGTGTGGTAGAAACACAGGGTAGGCGGATGGTTGTAGTGGTGGGAAAAAAAGTTCATTTCAGTGAACGAACGATTTCGTTCACGTTCACGGCTGATTCGTTCAAATGATTCGTTCACGTTCTCGTTCAGTAGCGCAATTCTTTTGTGTTCAAAATTTACTTGAGTAAAAGTACAAAAGTGTTGGCATCAAAATATACTTAAAGTACCAAAAGTAAAAGCACTAACATATTTGAAAATAGACGATTGTCTATTTTCAAATAGCCTAGGTATAAAATAGGGCTTAAGTGGTTAATGTATGCTTTATAATGTGTGTAAAACACTATCGTGGGAGCGTTTTTCTTTACGTCGCGCGTGAACGTAACAGTTTCAGAAAGTGAACGAGCTTGTTCATGTTCGTGGCAAATGAACTAGTTCATTTGAACAAATCGATCATGAACGACATATCACCAGAGGGTTGGTGAAAGACTGGGACCAGTGGAAAGAATTGTGGCCTTTTGAAAACACGAGGAATGTTATGTTATGTTATGTTATGCCTGGAGCAATGTTATATATAAAATAATTTAGCATTTGTTGTTTCAAGCTAACATAATGCGTTACTGTACTCTCCCTTGTTTTTTCAGACTGCCCTGCCGGCCCTGACACCATTCCCATCGTGGCGGGCGTGGTGGCCGGCATTGTCCTGATTGGCCTGGCCCTTCTGCTGATCTGGAAGCTGCTCATGATCATCCACGACAGAAGAGAGTTTGCCAAGTTTGAGAAGGAGAAGATGAATGCTAAATGGGATACGGTGAGTGAGAAGAAAGGAAGAAAAAAACACCACCAATAACTAACAATAACCGGGAAAGATGAGCGTTTAGGGGAGATTTAAAAACATGTGTTTGGGGACTTTTGGCTGCATTTTGCGTTCTCCAAAAGTTGAGTAATTGAGATGTGGAAAACAGGTGTGGTCTGCTGTGCAGAGTCTGCTGTACAGAGACAAGCTACTGAAGAACTGCGTTTTCACAGTAGCGGATGAGATGGGATGGGAATACCAGACCGGTTGATAACCTCACTCCTTTTTCTACACAGCTGCGTAAATAGATTGAATGATTGACTTTCAAAAATGGAGACTGTCTGGAACTTTTGGGGGAATGTTATGCACCCTGAACATACCCCCATCTTCCTGGTTCTTCTTCTCCTCTCTGTTAGCCAGCATCAATATGGACATAACCTCCTTTTTCTGTATAACTGAATCCCTTGTATTTTAGCTCCACCTAGTGGCAAGTGTTTGGTAATTCATGGAAACGTTATATTGTGCAGTAAATAGGGGATTTATGACACAGATGTCCCATGTCAAAGGAGGCGGAAAGTTTAGGCACACAGACACCTAGGTTTGTACATCTTTTTCTTAGGAAAAGGAAGATATTTCTTTCTTCTTAGAACACAATCACTGTCCTTCCTTTCCTAGCAAGATAAAGGGGCTATTGATGAATCTCAGAGAGATGTCTGTCTAGTGTTCTGTCTAGAGCTCAGAACATATGTATTCACAGTAGATACATTCAAATCCAACCGTGGAGTCACTGTTTCTCTTCATTTCAATTATTTCCTTCTCTGTCTTGTGCGTGTGTTTGCCATTCTGCCTTTTTCTCCATCTCTCTCTTTTCATACTCATCTGTCCATTATTTAGCCTTCTCTTCTGTCTGTTAGCTGTGCTTATGTTCTTTTATTTCCCAATTGTCTACCTGTAGCAAGAGAACCCCATATACAAGAGTCCTATCAATAAGTTCCAGAACCCAAACTATGGACGTAAAGCTGGCGTCCTATAAGTTTGTATTCCTTTCCTCTCTGCTTGTATCGCCTGCATGGGCTTTCTTTTTGTATGCATTTCCTGTTTCACTCTTAATCGCACTCCTGTGTTTTGTTTAATTCCACCTGTATCTCTACACTTTCAAATGACAAATAAGTGGGCAAACTGATTCGTCCACTAGGCAGGTACACACTTACAGTACGGGTCATAGTTGGAGCAAATGCATGAGTGTGCTGTGATAGACAATAGTTAAAAGGTCACACAACCTGTTTAGGGTTTAGAGTATTAACCTCTTACTATATACTTCTTACTTCAATGAACGTTGTCCCCCAGGGCTCTATACTTGGCCCCCTCCTTTTCTCCCTCTCCAGGGGTGTCAAGCTGTCGTAGGGGGTCCACTGCGGCCCCCCCGCTGCTCGTTGCAGGCCGCTCTCTCGCGTTCTACTGTGAAAGTCTATGGCGGCGAGAGAACAATAGGCAGCCCTGGCTGTAATTACCATTAGTTTCACCATGGGTGGCCTCATTTACGTCGTCATTCACAGCATGAATACAGGGCCGAAGAGATTTGGTGTAGAGTCTATACAAAATGTATTCGGCGAAAGTAGCACACCAAATGTTCGCCTATTATGACATGTCCATAAAAGGGACACTGGAGTTCATGTGGTTGCCGGTAATAGGATGTAAAAACCTTGCCCAGAGAGTATGTTGTCTTATGAAATCAATGTGAGGTCCCTGTTGTACGTGAATTCTGGGAGTTTGGCTCATTATAAAAATAGCATGTTGTGATTGTTGACTCGAGTGCTCTCTGTTCGTGTTAAGGGTCACAAATGTTGCATTTGTGTCAAAGTGGATGTCTGGATTTTGCTGTGGTTTTCCTATTGGTTTACCTTTACCTGCTATGCACTGAACGTGTTAACACACTTGTATGAGAGACTCACACTTTCTTTTTTTTCTTTTTCAGGGTGAGAACCCAATCTACAAGAGTGCTGTTACGACTGTGGTCAATCCCAAATACGAAGGCAAATGATGGCCCTCCTGGTTTGCAAGAACATTGTCAGCAAGCATTTGAGAAAATGACACTATATAGTAGCTCTGGTGGCATGAGAGGAGCGTGTGGTAGAGCCTCCAGTGTGTCCTTCATCTCTAGGAACGTGTGGTAGAGCCTACAGTATGTCCTCCATGAGGGGAACATGTGCTAGATCCGACAGTATGTCCATCACTTCGCTTCAGTATTATAACAATTTGGCCACTGCATCTGTATTTCTTTTTAATAACAATTTATCATTTATTTCTTTCTCATTGTATTTTAAATGTACAGTATATGTGTATATATACGTTAAAGTTGCATATTTGCTAAAGATGATGGAAATAAGGTGTGTGTTTTTTCCTGCCACGGGACTGGTATGGGCAAATTACTTTTGCTTTTTTTTTTTACCAACACAATGTGTAGACTATGGATGTATGATGGACAAGTATCTATTTCTCTTTCTTTCTCACTTTCATTCTCTCTCACTATCATGTTTTCTCTCTGTCACTTACATTTATCTCCTTGTCTCCAGATACTCTTACTTTCTCTGTGCACTGATGTCTTGTGTATTTCCAAGAGGACCTGAGTTAAATACATAGTTTGTCACACATAGGTATACATTATATGATATGTGTGTATATGTAGAGCAACATATACACTACAAAGTGTTGGACAATGTTGAACATTCAATGAAGGTCAGTAGATTACAACGTGGTAGCATTATCAAGTTAGTTGTGGCTTACAAAAGTGCAAAATTCACATTGGTAAGAAATATCGAATGTTTTAAAAATGATTTATTGCACTCTGAGGATGCGTTCGGAAGTACGCTCTGAGCTCTCTGGTCGTTCTGAAATTCTAAGTGCTGTGCTTCCAGAGCAATCAGAGAGCACACTGGCTTGTTTGGTACGCTAGTCTAGACAGTATTCAACGTACATCTTTATGTAACAAAATAATAATAATATTTTTTTTACATGGACGTGATGAATTGAATGAATATTAGAAGATCAAAATGGCAACGTTAGTTAATTAGTATCTCCTCTGAACGTTTAGAAATGAACTGATATATCAAAACCAGGGCACTCTGAAACCGGAGCAGATTCTCAGAATGTATTTCCGAGCGCAACCTTATGAAGTACTGCAGTCCTTCTTGAAGGACAGAGACATAGAGTAAATAATTGAGAAGGTCCATATCGGAAGCATAAAATTGTTTTTCTTTTTTTTAGCATTCAGATACTATCACAAAGGGATTGTATACCACTTGTTTTTAAAGGTCAAAGTGTGGCCGTGTTGAACAATCAAATGATTTGTATTGTTATGAAAATGATGAAATAAGGTACAACTAAAATGCAATGATCATTTTAATTCTACATTCTCAGGTCCTACTCTGTGCTCATGTCAAGTAAGCCAAATATATTGTCTTGTTTTTTTTTGCTTTTTGTCAGCTTACGTTGCAAATTGTGAACAAATTATGAACTCACACTTGTGTATGTCACTAGAAAGTCTTTTGTTTGAAGAGTATCCCATGAATGACCTCTAGTCTAGTATGCCCCTGAGATACCACACAAAGGCCTACAGTAGATAGGTCTACACAGTATTGTTTTCAAAGTGCCTTTTATTTCAATATTATGTTCCCCTCTCCCAAATTTATTTATTAAATAAAGTACAGAAAATGTGAGTGAATCTTGTTGTGAGCTTGAATTTAATAACCCTTAAAGTTAAACACTTTAATAAAAATCTTGTATTCATTTTTCGTTATCATATTATTCGATATTAATTGAATAGACCTGGCCTATATTTTACATTTTAGTCATTTGGCTGCCCCTCTTATAGGCCACAGCAACGTATTAATTACCAGATAGGAGTTCTGTGTAACATAACAGTTGATGAAGACTTGTAGGACAAAGAATAAATATAATATTTTAGTTTGATAGCTGTAGCACAACACAAGCCACTTTTGAGCCTTATCGTGGCCAATTTACACTTTAGTTGTACTCTGGTGTCTAACCGAAAATAGAGCTCACAACGCATTGCAGGCTACGTACAGGGCATGGCAGTGGTGGCCATTTTGTGGTTCCACAGATCGAAAGTCTGTTCATTTTTCCCATAGAAATTTAAAATATATATTTATATTATTTTAAACCAAGCCATCCAAGCTCCTGGTGAATCATGACCATAAAACATTTGATTCTGTGTCAAAACATATTTGAATATTTAATTATATTATATACTATATTTAATTAATACCCCTTTTTTGCGGTTTTCAAAAAAGAAATTGACACAGAATCAAATGTTTTATGGTCATGAATCAACAGGAGCCTGGGTGGCTTGGTTCCAGGCTTAGAATAATTAATATAAATCTTTCCAGAAATCTCTATGGGAAACATTAATGGGCTTTCAATCTGTGGAACCACAAAAGTTCATGCGAGAACATTCAGATAGTAATCATTGCTATTGAGTGTTTGTTCAGTTACAGCGGTCTCCCTGTCTCTCCAGCTCTTTAATAAACAGAAAATTAATTTTCAGGTAGGTGACAACATTTCAGCCAATCAGGAGAGAGTACCCATTTATCAGCTTTATTTGTATAGTGTTCCAGTTCCAATTTTGTCTACTTTTCTTTGTGTCAGCACTTCCAATTTCACTTGTTTTATCTGTATCCTCCTGACTGAGTTCTCTATCCTGATTGGATACAATTGGTATCCTGACCTGAAAATGCTTTTTCTTGTTCAATAAAGCAATGATGATTACTATAAGAATATAAAGCTATTTAATAATAATAATAAACTTTATTTGTATAGCACCTTTCATGACATGAAATGCAGCGCAAAGTGCTTTACAGAGCAAGAATACAGCCACAGTTACAACCAATTTAACAATAAAGCAAACAAAAATAAAATAAAAGCAAAAGCATAAAACAACATTAAAATAGGCAATACAGTGAGGACTTAAAAATCAACCAAAGAATCAGCTAAAAGCAAGAGTGAAGAAATAGGTCTTGAGCTGTGCTTTAAAGCTATTGACAGAGGCTGCCTGTCTTAGGTGTAATGGGAGTTTATTCCACACTGTTGGTCCGTAAAAGCAGAATGCTGCTTCACCATATTTTTTATATGTCATTGTAGGCACCTCGAGCAGGTCAGCACTTGAAGACCTGAGGGGCCGGTTTGGAACATATCTCTCTAGGCAGTCATAGAGGTAGGAAGGTGCCAGACCATTTAGAGCTTTATAAACTATTAAAAGAATTTTAAAATCAATCCTAAAAACAACCGGGAGCCAGTGTAGTGAAGCTAGAACTGGAGTGATGTGTTTAAGTAAAAACTAATTGTCCACCACTGCTATTTAACACTTATTGTAACCAAAGAAAATCACTTACCCAACCTTTAAAGTAACTATAGGGTTAGGTTACTACTACTGACTTGATCTATCATTTTAACCATTTTAACATCAATCTATATCACTCACTCCGGGAAAAACAAACTTTTTGAATGTTTTTTTTTTAATTTTCTGTATTTTGATTATGTCATCATAGTAGGCAGGAAACTGTTTGCTGCATGCCATGATGACATAACAAAAATAAATATTTAATCAATGAATGTTTGAAACATTCATGGGCCTGAAACGGGACTGTCATGACAGTCATGAATGAACTTCAATCTGGTGTTTGCACTTTCTCCATTTACGGCTCGTACATCTACATAAAGGTTTGAATGTCAAATATAAAGTACTTACCCCATGGCCGCAAATGTTACAATTATGTACGGGCCCTCAAAAGTACCCGTATCTTCCGTATTATCCAATAAAAAGCATGTTAATCCAATTGGTGGCCATTTTCTTCATATGCTTTCAACTACGCGACCCTATCGATTGGGAGGCGTACTGCACTCTAATACATTATAACTATGAGAAAATGGCCACCAATCGGATTAAAATACTTTGTATTAAACAATACCGAAGGTACAGGTACTTCTAAGGGCCCGTACATAATTATAACATCCGTGGCCATGGGGTAAGCACTTTATATTTGTAATCCGAGCGTTTATGTAGATGTACATGGATAACGTCCAAACACCAGATTGAAGTTCATCCATGACGGTCGTGACAGACGACCGTCGTGTGATTCATGGGCCAAAAAACATTCATTGATTATTCATTCAAATACGTCACGCTGCCTCGTGTCATTCTTCTATTTTGAGCACTCCGTAAAAATAAAAATAAAATTGAGTACTCCGTCGCTTGTCAAAAAAGAACAGACCTACAAGCTGACACCGCGCCGCAATGGGTCGCAATATAACTCAATGCGAGGCGGTGTCATAGATTGTGGGCCGTGTCAGCTTGTAGATCTGTTCGTTTTTGGTACGCCACACAGGAAGTCCGCGAAGTCTCGCGAGAGTGGCAGACATTGGAACATACATACCTACTGTAAACAGCAGCAGCAGTTATTTCCTCGCCTCAGTGACCGTCTGTTGGTCTAAAAGAGCCATAAACACACACACAAACAAACAAACTAACAACAACAAGGGAACATGGAGGACGACATATTAACAACGTTGAAGATATTAATAATAGGAGAGAGCGGCGTTGGAAAGTCCAGGTAATAAACAAACCAAGAAGCTGATGTATGTCGTACGTGGCTGTTGTTGTGGCTAAAGTTAGCGTTAGCTTAGTGAATAGTTAGCTGAAGGCTCGTTTACATGTCGTCGCTGCTCGACCAGATAAAAGAAACGACGTGGTAGAATTCCAACGAAATGTATTTGAAACTAAAACGTTTCGGTTGAAACGCGTACACATTATGTTTCGTCGAGACAACGTTTCTAACGGAGCTCGTGGTGCTGATAGCACAGATGTGACGTCACATTGTGTTGCAATCCAGCCGATTTGTTTTCTTTTGTTTTCAAGTGTCCAGAGACCTGATGATCATTATCTCTGCAGTGGTGTAAAGTAACTAAGTACATTTACTCAAGTACTGTACTTCGTTACAATTTTGAGTTATTGTTTTGACTTTACTTAAGTATTTCCAATTTTCAGTGCTTTTACTTCTACTCCACTACATCTCAGAGGCAACTATTATACTTTTACTCCACTACAATTATTTGAAAACTATAGTTACTAGTTACTTTGTAGATTTTGATTATTACAAAACATACATTAACCACTTCAGCCCTATATACATTATGGCCATTGGAAAATAGCCGATCTACAAGCTTGTAGATTGCTATTTTCAAAAGATTCTGCATAATGAGTAATTTCTACTTTAAATACATTTTGATACCAATACTTTTGTACTTTTTGTAGTAAACTTTGATTATCCGAACTTTTACTTGTAACAGAGTATTTCTATATTCCAGTATTGATACATTTACTGAAAATTAGTACTTTTTCCACCACTGGCTGTTACTGATACAGGCAGTTTGTTCACAATAGTCAAATGGAAGAATGTGGTGATGGTGAATACACATTTGTTGTCATTGGGGAGAGTGGAGCAAATATGATCTATATAACAACAACACAGATGGTAAGAAAGAACCGTGTTCTTCTCAACCAGCAATAAGCCATCTCACCACAACTACAGGCTGGAGATCATGATGATCTCTAGCCTACATTTTGAGCCAAAGTGGGGAAAAGGCAGTTTCTCTCAGAGGAATGTGGGTGTTGTCTGTGTCAGGCCATTTGAAAGGGATGGCCTGACAAAGTGTCAGGAGTATTATGGACATGTTGCTGCCGTATGTAGGGGAAACAGAACTTAGGTGTGGGAGATGTGGGAAGGACAACTGTGAGGAGTAATGTTAAGAACAAGTAGCTAGGTGTTTGCATTGTAGTGGTGAACATTATGCCGGTTCAGCTCAATGTCCAAGAAAAGTGAAGGAGGTGAGGGTGAACAGAGTCAGAGATGAAACGAGACTTGCATTTACATACCATATTGTACAATGTTGCCAGATGGGAAATCAGGGAATTTAGTCAATTCACTCACTTTTTTGATTTTTAAATGATCGTACATTTGGGCATTTTGGGAATTATTGATCGTATATCGCACAAATTATAGTACAAATACGATAAATCGTACATCTGGCAACAGTTGTATCACTTTAGAGACTCTTAACGTGATACAACATAGTCTGTGTGATGTCAATTTCAATGTCAGGTTGTAGTTTGTGCCACTGCCAGACCACAGCTTACTTAACCCAGCTTGTTGGTCTGTCTAACACCCATGCCTGCGGTTGATTGATTGATTGATTGATGTACTTTATTTAGTAAGACATGAGAACAACAGTACATGGAAGTACAAATTCACAATACGAGGTCTACTAAACTGGAAGAATCATAAAAGCACTGAACTTGTTTCAAATGAGTTCCCCGGTCTTCTAGACTGCATGAAAGTATGCTGATAGGTGAGCCGCGCCTTGAGACGTGAACCATCACATTGAAGACTATGGTGTCATGTTTACTACGGCCGCCTAGAACCGCAACATGAGCCATCCAGTGCTTCTTTATAACATCAATTTGACTGGTGAACTAGGTGGTTAAAATGTATTATGATTTTTTTTAAGGCATCCATTTGACTGGGAAGTCCTCCCTCCGTTTGTCAATATCACACTGTGTAACCTTAGAGGAGAGTAACATGTTTAAGTTCTCTTAAAAATCAACAACAAGGTGTATTCCATCCATACCTTGTGGTGGATTTTTAAGAGAACTGTAGATTTAATTCCAAATTGCAACAAGACTGGGTCAAACACAGTATATAGGCTGGAACTGGTATGGGCAATGTGTGAAATTATGGTAGGGTCAACTTGTGTCACAATATCAGAATTTGAAACTTCAGAATAACAATGTTGATCTTAGACTTCTTTTGTGCAGCACCAGCCTGTGATACTACTAGTCATCTATGATGTCTTCATCTATAAGTCTTCATCTATAATGTCTATGAGTCATACATAGATATATCTATGTATTCAGAAATAGCAAGAATACACATACAGGCTCATAGCGTATTGTGATGCAATGCGTTGTGAGCTGTGTTTTTTGATTGACTAGTCTGTTATTATGCCAACCATTTGACTGACCGATTCTGCACCTCATAACTCCGCCACAGCCTTCGTCACAACCTTTTTTTGTGGAATGACTACTAGCCCAGAATTAAACCTAAAAAGCGAAGTTGGCCAAGATGGATTTGACTCTGTTTCAATAATTCATGTTCACTTCTTAATGCCAGAGAGGCTCTCTGGAATAAATGTGTCCTCAATATCAGTGGTAAATGTAATTTTGCTTTTTACTTCTATGTCTGTTTTAATCCTACCTTTGGTTCCTATATAAACTGCTCAAAAAAAGTTCGGAAACTTAACTTCGGTCAATTATATCTCCCCTTTAATAATACCAATTGGTATTGTGTTTTATATCATTTTTATCGTTGATTAGTCACCTTTACAACGAGGTACAGCTTGTAAGGATCGTGCATTTGTGGAATGAGCAACACAGCTAAACGTGTGGGTAGCGCCTCCAAAAAATGTGCCAAAATCACCCAATATGCTTCTGTTGGTAATCACTCTTGTTTTGAGCAACCTGTCAGCACACACCTGCTGAGAGGTGTGTGCCAGTAGTCACAGGTGTGTGACTGCCTCGCAGGTGAGTGACTGGCACCTGAACATGGGTTCTGCAACTTTGTTGAGTTTGTACTCCAAGCAGCAACACTGCCCCCATGGAAAGATGCCACGTTTGTCCCTTCAGGATAAGGCCCGTGCAATAGGGCAAGTGAAGCTGGTGTTCCGTTATGCAGAGTGACAGCATTATTTGGTGTTAGCCCTGGTACCATTTCCAAACTTAGGACCAAGTTCTGTGAGACAAGTGAAGTCAACAAGGAAGACAACATCCCAAGACCCCTTGCTTCACTGAGGAACCATAGATTTACAGGCAAGATTTGCACAACGGTACCAAAGACAGATGTCAAAGTTGCAGGGTCCATGCTCAGGTGCCAGTCACACACCTGCCTGCAAATGGTACCAGGGCTGACAACAGGGCTGACATCAAATAATGCGTAATCTGCGTAACGGAACCCTATTGCACGGGCCTTATCCTGAAGGGACAAACGTGGCAGTCCATGGGGGCAGTGTTGCTGCTTGGAGCATACATAAACTCAACAAAGTTGCAGAACCCATGTTCAGGTGCCAGTCACTCACCTGTGAGGCAGTCACACACCTATGACTACTGGCAAACACCTCTCAGCAGGTGTGTGCTGGCAGGTTGCTCAAAACAAGAGCGATTACCAACAGAAGCATATTGGGTGATTTTGGCACATTTTTTGGAGGCGCTACCCACACGTTTAGCTGTGTTGCTCATTCCAAGAATGCACGATCCTTACAAGCTGTACCTCATTGTAAAGGTGACTAATCAACGATAAAAATGATATAAAACACAATACCAATTGGTATTATTAAAGGGGAGATATAATTGACCGAAGTTAAGTTTCCGAACTTTTTTTGAGCAGTTTATGTTGTAGTAGAACTAAAGATACTTTTTCATAACAGTGAAAACGCATACATTGTGGGCCTAGTTTAGTCATAGTTTCTTTTCTTTACTTTTTTCTTGCAGCGGTGTAGAATACTGTGACAGCACATCACACACTTATTGAATACAGAGGAAGCACTGTGTGTACTAATATACCATAACGGAGACATGGACTATTTTTAAGGCCCGATTTCCTGAAGCCAGCTTAACTGTAGTCCAGTTGATAGTTTATTTAGGATATGTGGAGCCAAATTTAAAGGCAGCATTTCCAGAAAGCGATCTTGACTTCATTGTTTAGTAGACTTTGTTCTAATTGCCTATTACTAAACAGTGTACATACTACATACACAATAGGCTACTCAGTTTAAATCTGTCCCACCCCCACAATATGTGTGGACCAAGGCTATCAAATCCTCAACAAGATGTCTACCTGGCAAGGAATTCACAGGTCTTATGTTACCTTCATAAATGACCCGTACAGAATGCACATTGAATTTGGCCGTTGCTCATTGACTATGTAAACTTCAAACAGAGAATGTACAGCGCACCATCATCGCCCGTGATGGGCCATGGAGAAAGTATAGACGTTGTGCCAGTGGCTTTGGTCCGGGGAGGAATGAGAGGGTGTATCCATCTCATCAGCATTGCTGTGATTAAGGCCTTTGCACTTGATTAGTCACAGTGAGTGAGTGAACCCTGTCCTCCTGACCAAGTTGAACCACTGATGTCATCTCTTGAGCTCCAGTGACTGTGGAACATACTGTAACTGTATGTTAGTAGGAATGTGATTGATAAGGACACAGAGAGATATGAAGAGGTTTTGTTATATTTCTGGTTGTATTATGAATTATATATATATATATATATATATATATATATATATATATATATATATATATATATATATATATATATATATATATATATAATTTATATTATAATAATATATTATAATTGTTAGTATTATTATAGGTGCTGCTGTATGCTGTAAGTGATATTACTTTGTTAAAATAAGTGTTAAATAGCTCCACTTTGGCCAAGACTATGTTTTCTACCCCGTCCGTCCGTGTGTCCGTATGTGTGTGTCCGTCTGAACAGCTAATCTCTGGCACCGTTGGCTTGATCGCAGCGAAACTGTGCACATACTACACTCCCTGGATGCCAGAGCAGAACCTCTGACCCAATGGGCCGGCCCTGTTACCGCCACCAGGAGGCCGATTTTTGCAAAACACATATTTTGACAGTACTCCTACAGATTTAGTCAAAAACATCACGCAAATCGGTACACAGTATCTCTATTGTCATTAAACTAAACGGGTCTTTACGATTTTTCATATTCCATCCTGATTGGCTAAGATTGGCTTCCAAAGTTTGCAGTAGTGCTCTGTTTTTAACAAAATGCCTCAAACCAGCATGCTATTTCCGTGAAATGTTGCACACACATTCCCACTAGATCGAGAAAGAAACGCCACTTGAAAACGTTCAAATCAGCCTCTTGGTGGTGCTATAACGGGCCGATTGCTATCCTAATATAGATCAACGTCGGAACAAAACTTTTTTTTAAGCAAAGAATTTCACTTACAACACCTTCAGTGCTGCTACAATGTCTGAGGAACCAGAACAAAAATAATTTTACTCTTATGTCCTGTACCCAAGATGTAATGATAAGTTAACCCTGAACAAGTGATGTTTGGTGCCACAGGGCAATGGGTAGGTGTGGTGAATTGTTAAAAATTGAAAATTGAAATGGAAAACCAACACAGAGGCACACTTGTCTGTGAAGAATAGATTTTCTTAAGAGTAAAAGTCTGTTCCAGTTGAATAATTCTTGCCTCTTTCCATCTGTCAACAGCCTCCTCTTAAGATTCACAGATGACACGTTTGATGAAGAGCAACCCGCGACAATAGGTGAGTGACAGAGATGAGTTCTCCATATCAATATCAACCTTTCTCTTGAAGGCAGACAGAAATTTAACCTAACTGGTATAACAGGCCTCTAAAGTCACAGCTGTCACCGCTCTAGATCTGATGTTAAAAGCATTTAAAAGGATGTCACATGTTTGATTTGAGGGGGTTCTCCAACCAAATTAACACATCGGGTGCCGATCACGGTCTGAACCGTGTGTTTACATAGTGGCGCTCTTTTTTTTTTTTTTTTCGTTTTTCTCCGCACGGGCGGGGCTAGAGTAGCTCTGGGAGTACCCATTGTGATCTTGAGAAGGAAGGGCCAGATAGATCACCGGAAACAAAAACATGGCTTCCATCCACTTCCTGTTTATTTCCTTCTTTAAAACGCCTATATCTCCGAATCCGTTTCCTGTGGTGAAAACCGGTCATGCGCGATGCGCGATCCCCCCGTTGTAACTCGCGAGGGAAATGTTATGGTTCCAGGCTGTAGCCAGGGTCCTCGCTCAACATGAATGGATTTTTTACGTGGATTTGCTTGTCGTGGAGTCTAGAGCTTTAAACAGCAAAGCGCAGTCAATGGGGAGAATGCTGGCACCCAACGTAAGTTGTTATGAAAAAATGCAGGCACCCGATGTGTTAAGAATTGTTTATTTTCACTTATTCAGTTAACTTAAGATTATTAAAATGCAAAACAGTGTACGAGTGAGTGCCTAATACTGTGTTTTAATGTCACCACTATGAATCAATTGTGTAAACCAACACGTCTTTTCGTATCTGGGTCCCTATGATGGACTCATTTGCAATGGCCTATTACAAGTCAATAAAAGTGCGAAAATCCATGACCTAAAGCATACAGCTATCAAAAGCATTTGCATGTGAGACATTGTCCACTCTGCTGCCCAACCGATGTAGCTCAGCAAGCACTATGTACTCTCATTTGCAGGGGTGCACATAACTGGTGCGCAGGTGCGCATGCGCACCCAAAATAAAAAATGCGCACCACATCAGACGACACGAGGCGCTTTTGCGTACCAACAGCTGGGACAGGAATTTCCAAGCTTTTATTTTTTAGCAAAACTAAAAAATAAAAGCTTGGAGATCGAGGCTAGGAATTTACTTCCTGAAGCCACACTCACACAATCACTCTAAAGCACCCGTCGGCCCCATGTACAGCCATTAGGCGCAGGGTTAGAGGACGCATGCTGCACGTGATTGTATGAGTGTTGACTCGCGTCGCCTCGCATCGCCTCGCATTGCCTCGCTGCGTGCACGCAGCCAGCAGCGGCTGTTAGAGGCACTCGTCACCGATGATGAACGCACCGTAATGGTGCAAAATATGCCATTAACGTCCCAATCTGGCGGATAAAATCAGCGCAGCAGCACAGGGCACCAACCTTGGGGGCTTTACCTAACAGCGTGAGAAAAAAAAAACGGCGAAAAATCGGCGGAATTTAGAAGCAGAGCGTCCTTTTTTTCTCGCCCCCCCCCTTGACAAAACTGTCCGGTGGGCACCGTGCTGAACCCCCCCCCCCCCCCCCCCCCCGTTGACTAAACGGGACGGGACCATGCGCACCAAGTCACATCTCCAGGTGCTCTTCTGAGTACTAGACCAAAAAAGTTATGTGCACCCCTGCTCATTTGTCCACTTTCTGCCAATATAGTATTTCTTAAATCAATACTGTGAAGCATTAGGTATGCAGTATTTGCCCTATATGCATTCAGCAGTGGTAGAGCTGCCGAATGCATACATCAAAATATATCGGTTTTAGCCGATATTTTATTTTATAATAATTATGTTTGAATGTGAAGCTGAAAAAGCGTTTTGTGATGATGAAGGCTGCAGATTCAATCAATGTTTTCTGGGGAAGCTTTCAAAAGGATCAGCAAGTTGAAACATTTTTAAATAAAAAAATACTACATTCAAGCTGTGTATTGGGACATCATGGGCCAGAATTTCAATATGGTGCATCCCTCCCTAGTTTTGGATTAAAGGGTTAATTTAAAGGGAGAGGGCGAGACTATGTCCAGAGCTCCGGACCCTTTGAAAGAGTTCAGAGATTTTCTTTTGATCTTGTGGCGATACTTCAGCATATTTCTTGGTTCTTATTGAGCACACAGAAACAAATTCCAAATCAACTTTAAGTTGGTTTAAGCAATAAATGTTTGTTATAAATGTTCTGTCTATGTATTTGCGAGATACATATTCACCACCACTACTTCATCTTATTATGGGAAACACTAAAACGTGCTATCCAAGTAGATTTAATATTTTTTCATAATCACACCATTCTAGCTATATTACTCTTAGTGACCTTTGTTTTGAACTGACACATGAATCTGGTCCATCTGTTTTTGTAGTGAAATGGAAACCTGTCACAGATAAGGTGCAAATTGCAGCCACACAAAATGTAGTCTGTCTGTCTGACTGCCGAGTGTCTGGACTTCTGCTAACAGAAGACACCATCATTCAGCGAGTGTGCGTGACTGCTGACCCTACATATCCGCACAGCCACCTAGCTGTATGATTTATTCTCAATTTAATGGGCAGTGTGTGAGATGCTTAGAGCAGACTGGGAGATCCATCTCCTCCTGTGAAATAGTGACCTTAGCAGTACGTGGTTTTGGCAAGTAGCTCTCCTGCCATATTCTGCTGGATCTGTGAATAATATCAGGAGCCTTTTTTATTTTTTATTATTTTTACGGGGTATTAAACATTTTGTGCATCAAGGACATCCTTCCATGTTGTTTTTCAGGTGGCCTTGTAGCGGTTACAAGCCCACTGAGCTAATGTTCATTAAATCCTTCAACAACTTAAGATTCATGGTCATATTGATGACTTTGAGAGGCAGCGATATATATATTTTTTCCCCTCTAACCTACCTAATGTGATTTTGTGAACCGCTCCTCCTACATTACAATGCCGTCTTTGTTTAAGCAACCATAGGCAACATATTCCCAGAGCTCTGAGTATTAAAAACACTTTTATTCCCTTTTCTGGTAGGCATGCATCGCTGTTTTACTTGTCCAACCGGGTGTCTTTGCCAAACAGATGTCTCCATAGAAGTCTAGCCTCCCTCCATTGACTTGTTTTTACCTCAGATTCATTGCAGGGAAATGGCTGGTAATTTGGTATCTCTCTCTCGCACAATCAGATTAATCCCTCCTTAATCCCCAAGGTACTTGGCTTGCTGAGATTGTTTATCTCAATTTGCTGGATTCGTTTTTTGGATTATTGTCACTTTAGCAGACAATGCAGCTGCCCAGAGACACTGATTGGGTAGATGTATCTGCTCTGGATGCCTTTGTCATCTCTTTTTACCCCAAAAGATCCTAGAGAATCCTTTGTCAAATTCTGTCTGTGTTATGGTGGATATCTTATACTTTAATGAACATTTGTTACTCCTAAGTCTGATTCAACATTTTTACTCCTAAGTGTGACCTAACCTTTGTTTCTCTGTGTCATGTCTGACTCTCATTTAACCTTAGTTGCTCTAAAGTGGTGTGACGTAACCACATAAAGACCTGAGGCCGATTCCACAAATGCCTTCTAAATCAGTAGTTCTCACACTTCAATTCTTTTTCAAAAATGTTCAAAAATAGCAGATGTACAAGGGGCAAGAACTGACGCGCTGTGAGCTTGTATATCTGCTATTTTTGAATAGGCAACCAAGAATCTAAAATGACATGGATGCTTTCCCGGTTTTAATGGGTTAACTTTTGGTTATTCCGATTTCAGTAAATGAAGATAAGATATATAAAAGTTGGATGTACATTATTGAACTGTTTCACAACTTTCAACCTGGCATTCCTATTTTGAGCATGTCATTAAAGAAAATGTCCCAAATTTTACGGAGGTTCAGAGAAAAGGTGACAACACTGAGACATATCAAACACTGAACATCTAGAAACCATTGCTGTTAAAAGCAGTACAGACAAGACAACATGGACACAAACAGTTGAGGCCTTTGATACTTGCTTCATAGTTTGTAACCATCTCAATGGCCTTGTGGTTAGTGTCTGTCCTGAGACTGGGAGGTCAGTCGGGGGTTCAATCCCAGGCCAAGTCATACTCAAGGATTTGGATTGGGGTTAAGTCCCTGTGGCATTCTAGCGTCACGTCCAGGAGGTGTACTTGTACATCAAGCTGCCTCACGCTACACAAACAGGAGATGGGCTCCTGACCTATGAGCCACATGGCTCGGGAACCGCTGGTTCCCAAGGCTACTTACTTACTCATAGTTTGTCCGCCGAATGCCTGTTGCAGCCGTCTGCAGTTGGCCTCTATCTGTGAATGCCAGGCTGTTTGAGGTCAGCCATAAACAGCCTTGTCCACAGAGAGATCCCAACCTTGACTCTGGTGCAAGCAGTGGCTTCGTGTCGTGTTGTGATATTGCAAACAGATGCTGTGTGCCGTCCGTGTACAGCGCCTGTCAGTGAGTGTGTTGTAAACACCACTGCCTGTTGGAATACTGAGCTCCGGGTCTGGGGGAACCGTTGTTTGGTGTAAATTCTTCCACACGCACGTGCAAAGATAGTATCTGAGTAAACCCGCTAGGCATGTGGAAGAACAAAATCACCTTGATTGACTAGTATGTATGTGGAGAAACTTGGAGTAATGTTGTGTGCAACTGTGCATGTGTGGTAGGGTGTTTGGATATGTGAATATGTTTGTCCCTCCCTGTGTGTCGCGGAATGTCCCTATGATGCTGTTTGTGCATCTATGTATGTTATGTGTGTGTGTTACAGAGTGGCCTGCTGGTCAATATGGACAGAATCAAATAGCACTATTTGTGACCAAATATGTCAATATGGTGATACTATTGTGGGGATGACTATTGGTCTCAAAATATAATACAATAATAATAATACCCAATGATTTGTATTAAAGGGATAGCCCACCCCCAAAATGACTTTGATGACCGGCAGCGGCTCCGGTAGGAGACACAAAGAGTCTCCTTTGTGTCTCCTACCGGAACCGCTGCCTACCGGTCCACTGGTCATCAAATTATTGGCTTAGGAATGTGACAAAAACTGAAAAATATCCATGAATTCAAGTCTTTTTGGGTGAACTATTCCTTTAACCCATTTAGACCTGAGGCGGATTTTAAAAAAAAATCAGATTTAAAAAAATCATAAAAAGAAATCCTGTTACTATATACATAGCAACATCTAAAATGACACAGATGCTTTCCCGGTTTTAAAGGTATAACACTATATAGGATTCCCCGGTCTTTAGTGGGTTAAATAAATAATCTCCAGTAATGCCTACATAATAATGTGGGTAAAAGTAAATAATTAGACCTGCTAGAACAGTCAGGTAAGTTCAGAAAATGACATCACTTTACTGTAACGCATCCTTTAACTCACTGAGTGCCAGGATTGCCAGAATTATTTCAGAATTGATTCTGAAAAGTGCCAGAGTTTTTTTCACAGAAAAGAAAAAGTGCTTAAGAAGAAAGATATAGCCTTTTTTAGTTCTAAGTTAAACAAGGAGTGGATGGAGCTGCACATCTTCAGGTAATGATATCTTGGGTTCTGAACATTAAAAAAAAAAAAAAAAAAAAAAGTTTCAAAAACACGTTAATGGCACGTTGCGCAATAGCGGTAAAACACGTGAAACACGTTAATGGCACTCAGTGAGTTAAAAGCAGGAAAAGACAGCAATTATGCCATATCACGATACGTCTCATATCACAATATTAAGATAACATCGTGGCCAGCCCAGCCCTACCCTAGCCTGTCCATCTGTCGTCTTAAGCCTTGTTCTTTGCCCTGGCGCTCCCGTTCTCAGACGTAAAAGCGAGCAAGGACCATCTAGAGCGCCGCCGGCCTCCCTGGTAAATCTGTCAGAGCGTGCTAAAACCTGGGGAAATATGTCATCCAGACGCTTCATGCTCGGCGAGCAGAGTGAGGCAATAAGAGAGATTTACTTGTCGAGTGCGAGGAGGACAACGCTGTTATTTTTATGTAAATGTCTGTTCCACAGCAGCCAGGCCAGGGGTTTTAAAAGGGTGAATCATTGCCATTTCTGAGCGATGTCACAGGTGGTTCGCGTATAATTTTTCTTTTTTCATCAAGACCGGCCGTATTGGTTTCATTTTTGCATATTAAAAGCACACAGCCCCCTATCTAGTAGATATTAAATGCGTAGTCACACCGTAATTTAAATCCAGTACACAGGCCGGGCCTAGCATCTGTCTGTCTGAACGGCCGGGGTTAGCGGAAGTTCAGGGACATTGTGTGGCATGTATGTTTTGACAATTCATCACAGACGATTGTAGTCTGTCGTCATGATAGAATATTCTTGGCAGCCGAGCGGCCAGACCTGCAGCAGTCATCATACTTGGATTTGCGATCGGATGAGGTAATTGTGGCCGTTACAACTGACTGATTGGCCCCTGTATTTTTTCCCCCCTTTTGTTGTTTGTTTTTTTGCGTGCATATAGGTGTCGACTTCAAAGTCAAGACGCTCACTGTGGACGGAAACAAGACCAAATTGGCAATATGGGTAAGTGGCAAATCGCAAAAAAGAAAAAACATATCTAAATAGCACATGGTAGGACAAAATGCAATTCTGTGTGTCTTTACAAAGTCTTTGCAACCAAAATGTCCCTGTGTCCCTCAACTGCCCCTTTGCCTTGTTATCCACCAAGCACCCAGAAGATGGCGACAAAGTAACACCATTTCACTCAAAGAATGCTGTTGGGAACAAATGGGAGTCAGACCTTTTCCCTGTCTGTCCTGGTTTTCCTCCCGTTTAAAGCCACAATTTGTTTCCCGACAAGTGTTGTCCAGCATGGCTGAGCTGCTTGTGTTTTGCAGGACACGGCGGGCCAGGAGCGCTTCCGTACCCTGACGCCTAGCTACTACCGAGGAGCCCAGGGAGTTATCCTAGGTAAGACAAGTGTGTGCGTGTGCTTGTGCGTGCATGCCCTGTACTGAGCCTGACACCGTCAGGCCACGGTCCTCCGACTGTAAAGAGCGTGATGGCTTTTCATCCTGTGGCCCATGTGCAAACACTCACACTCTCGCTCTCTCCCAGTTCCTCTCTCTATATTATATATGTCTCTGGAAGTCCATTTTGACCCTAAACTGAAGCCACTCAAATGGACACACATGCACAGACCGGGACCAAGTTACAACTGTTAATACAGTACTAAAGCAGAGATCCTCTACAGCCCACACTCTTAATGGCATGCCATAACAGTTTGGCTCCTTCTTGCAGCTCTAGTAAAAGGAATTAGAAAGACAGCTACCCTCCAAACCCTGTATGATATTATTATCACAATCCAAATCATTGTCATTTTTTTGTAGTCTATTGCTTTTTTAAATTGCAAATCAGTAAAATGCCCCAATGTATGTGGAAACAAATTATGATGATACTTTTGAATAAAATGTGTTTCTTGAGTGAATTGAAGGGTTTATCGCTCACTCACTCACCCACTCCCACAAAGATATTTCTATCTCTCCACAACCTTGAGGACACCTTCAACGATGTCACAAAACGTCACCCTGAAGCCTTGCTTGTATAGCCTTGAAATGTAAACGTCAGCGTCATGGGCAAAAAGTCACAAAGTGTATTCTGTGACCAAACAAGGCAAAGAATTTGCCTTCCGCTTCTGTCCTTCAGTCCCTTTTAACCTCGACTTTCCAGAGGTAGGTGTGTGTGTGTGTGTGTGTGTGTGTGTGTGTGTGTGTGTGTGTGTGTGTGTGTTTGCCTATGTGTTGTTTACCTACTCCCTGCCTGCATTCATTCTGAACATCCCGCTTCCCTTGTCCCTTGCCACCAGTGTACGATGTGACACGGCGGGAGACGTTCGCCAAGCTAGACAACTGGCTGAACGAACTGGAGACGTACTGTACGAGGAATGACCTCGTCAAAATGCTGGTGGGGAACAAGATAGATAAGGTGAGCAGCAGGGCCTGGCGGCCTGCTTACGATGATGTCTGTTTCTCCCCTCCCTTTCCTTTCCACCATGCCTCAGTGAAGAGTCAGGGTTGTTTTCATTCATCCACAGCAGACAGAGCAACGTGTTATGTGTACTACCTCCAGCTCATCAACGTGTGCAGAACATCATGGTGGACTTCTTGTTTTGTCCTTATATTTATTATTGACTAAACTCCATCAACTAGATGCCTGACTCAGTTGCACATGACACTGACAAATAATAACATTAAAAGAAATGCTATGATGAAAAACACCTCTTTTATAATGGCATGAACTAAGTAGCATAATCACAGTTTTCCTTACTCTGCTGTTCAATATATTTGGTGAAACTCCCAGTACCAGCGCACTGGAATCACTCAATCAATCAATCATGCTGATTGGGGGAGGGGGAAGAGAATTGCTGTATAAATAACACGTTATAAATCCATCATATGCTGTTCTTCGTCTGTGAGAAAGATCCCTGGTCTCGCATCGACCACAGTAGCTGACAGGTCTGCTGGTCAGACTTCACACGAGCCATTACCTCTCGTTTTTGTTTTAGGAAAACCACGAACTAGACAGGAACGAAGGGCTGAAGTTTGCAAGAAAACATTCCATGCTTTTTATAGGTAAGTCGGGAGGACCCCCCCCCCCCCCCATCTCTCTCTCCTTTCTCTCCATCTCTCTTTCTCTCTCTCCATCTCTCTCTGTCTGAGCGAGAGCAGAGTGTCGCTCAGGGGAAGCTGCTTTTGAAATAACTGTCATTCTTACTGAGGAATGCTTGTATAGCTCTATTTATAAAACGGGCCTAGACGTCCCCTCTGTCCGCTCGCTCGCCGAATGCCCCCCCCCACCCCACACACACACACACACACACTCACCTCACCCTACCCCACCCCACACAGATTTGTCAGGAGAAGAAGTCACTGAAATGACTCGTGTTACTTTAACAGCTTGGGCTTCATCTTCATCAAGCGTTCCTCAAGCTGTCCATTAATTTCAAAGAAAGGCGGCTCATTGGAAATTGGATTTAACTCTGATCTTTCCAAACCTTCTCCTAATATTATTAATTGTGGCTTTGAAAAAAAATGATTCTAAAATGAAGACTTTACATCTTCATCCGCTTGTCATTACTGTCTTGTTGTTTCTGGACACTGTCAGCGTTTAGGAGCAAGCGTTGCCAGTAACCCCCCCCCCCCCTCTCTCTCACTCTCTCTAATTACCTCCTAAGGCCCACTATTAGTGTCTGGGGTTGACAGTTATTGTTGAGACATTTTCCACTCTGCTCCAGCTGGGGAAGCCACCACCATGATGATGACATCAAGGTGTAGACATTAATGCTTGTTGTGTCTGTGTCTCATCTCTCTCTCTCTCTCTCTCTCTCTCTCTCTCTCTCTCTCTCTCTCTCTCTCTTTCTCTCACACACACTCCTACCCCTCTGTCCTCTTCCTGTCCACCAGAGGCCAGTGCCAAGACGAAAGACGGTGTGCAGTGTGCGTTTGAGGAGCTGGTGGAGAAGATCATCCAGACGCCGGGCCTGTGGCAGAGCGATTCGCACGGCCGAGGGGTCCAGCTCACCGACCAGGACGCCGGCGGTGGAAGCTGTGGCGGCTACTGCTCCCTCGTGTAGACGACAACACGGCCCTGAAATATCACAGACCCACCCACGCACACACCACATACTGCATCCAAGACATGTAGACATTGCATAGTACAAACCTTTTTTTCTCTCACACACAGACATGCACATATGCATGCACACGCACACGCACACGCACACGCACACACACACACACACACACACACACACACACACACACACACACACATCAACAAAGAAAGCTCCCTTCCAGTGTGTGTGTGTGTGTGTGTGTGTGTGTGTGTGTGCTTGTCTTGAGCAGAGGTCCATCCTCAGACATGGAGGCCGCAGTATTCAGACAGTCGCCCCATTCCTCCTGCGGTGTGAGGGTCCTTCCTGTACACCCACCAGCTGTGTTCGTACAAATGCTGCTGTTTGCACCCCCCCTCCCCCATACCATGGACACACCAGAACACTAATCCACGGCAGCCGTCCTCGCGTTCTTGGCATGTGAACGGATTGATTGGGGATATCTTTCGTTTCTCCTTCCATATACTTCCGCATACATTCTTCACGTGCTCTGGAGTAATTAAAATGGAACAATGAAGTAAGCCCCAAAACTATAAACGTCCCTCTGTTGGGCATAAAGTTAAATGGAATGTCACTGAAAGAATGATAAGAAGAAAAGGAAAAAATATACATTTTCTTATTATTTCTTTTCAGTTATTTTTTGTGTGTGTGTGTGTGTGCTTTTTGTCTCTTGTTTGCTGAATGTCCTTGTAGCCTTGTGCCCTTGCAAAGCACACCAGGATCAAAACCCAGGGCTTCACTCTGCTCCATCCTGTCTACGCAGTACTCTGCCCCGCATGCCTTGTCCCCCCCCCCACACCTGTGCACGTATCGCTGCTGACGTCTCCAGGAATCTTATCACACTGTGCTGTTTTCCCATTTCCTCTCTCGCCACATCACCTCGGTCGAGGGCGTGTACCTGGTGGGGGAGATTTGGAGGGAGTGGGGGGGCACACGGCTCTGTTGTCCATACAAAAATGGCTCCTTTGTTCACAGTAAGTGATAGTTAACAAGCATTTTTAGAACAAAGTTTTACTGTTTTTTATTGACTTGGACTATGAAGCATTCAGCGCATTTTGAAGGGTACATAAATCAAAAAGATTGGCACCGGTGAGCTTTCCATTGTGTGTTTAGAAATTGTGTTTTTTTTTTTGGGGGGGGGGCTCTTAAAACTGCACGCTTTGTTGTGTAACTAGTTGCTTTTAATGGGGTGCGACCTGCTGGCACTCGCTCACTCCAGACAGATAATATCAGCAATATCGCCGCCTAGCTCTGCTGCAGACTTTGTGTAGATCCTTTTGGACTTGGACAGAGACAAAGGAAAAGTGTTCAATATTAAACAGGACAGTGAGTCATAAGGGTGTTTCCATTGAAATAAGAGGGGGATGTAAAAAAAATAAATGAAAGCCTGAAGCCGTGTGCTCCACATCACTGATGGATTTCACAGCACTCCTTGTGTTCGTGTCCAGCAGGCAGGTTAGGATGTGCTGTAACCCTTAACCTCTGTTCATGTTTGTTGTATTCGAGTGCTGATGCATTTGGGGAAATGTAGTTAAGAGACATTGTAACATATGCAGATAATGACACGGATGCCTTTTTTTTTTGTCTAAACAAAGGATACTTAACTTTTATCTTGTATTTTAAACTGCATGGAAAAAACTTTATTTTTCTCTCATACTTGTTTTGTGTGTTTTGGTCAAGGAATGACCTACAAGAGACTGTCTATGAACACTTAACTCTCTTCAGCACTAAAGTTATTTACTTGTACCGTTAAACCTTGTATATGGATTTACCATCGGAACTTAGTGGTCCATTTGTCCCAATTTAAAGGACCTTTACTTAATTATTAAACTGTCATAGGTATCTTTTCATCTTGTTCAAGTTCATATGCGAAAAGCATATGGATACCTTGTACATTACTGTGTATTTAGGAATTCTATGAAATAATTCCTACAGTATATGACCTTGTAAAGTTGAATGTATACTTACATCAACTATGAACCGCCCTGTGTATTACACTAAATAAAACAACTTTTTAAAGGGATTTGTTTAATGTATTCATCTAATATACCAAGCTGTGTTGAAAAGATGTTGCTCAAATGCGAAGGCATTTGAAGCAGGAGTAAATCTTCATAAGTAATCGTTTTACTGTCCCACCCAATACTTCACCGCAAATGACCCATAACTTGTGTTGTCATCGTTACCGTGTTGGAAATGTCACTGTTAGGTGAGGGGTTCCTCACTCACCGCTGTGTGCATTCCTCTGTCTACCCAATAGAGACGTGTTTAAACAGTGTCCGAGGAACCCTTAGACCCCAGACTTGTGATCTCTCTAAATCATCATTTTTTGGCAGGCCCTCTCAGGAAACACCACCGTGGCCATAACTCTTTTTTTTTACCAGCGCTTTAACTGGTATGCACATAATTCCTGTACGATTATGAAAGGGCCCCGGGCTGGCAGAGAGAGTGAAGAAGACTCTTGCAAATGTAAGCGCATCCCTCATCTGCTGCCACAGTCCAGGCAGCCGTCTGGAAATATGTCACAGTCAAACAACAGAGGCATACAGCATACTAATGCCTTCATGTGGGCCAACAATCTGCTGGACGGCATTGCTGCCGTTTCCTAGAGTCATCCACTGAAAAACATCAGCTCATCTTTGAGGGCTGAGAGCTGAGAGACTGTTTTGAAAATATTTCCCAAGAAAACATAGCTACATACTCACCAGAGAACTGAACTAGGAATATTCAGTGAGCAAATCTGTTGATTTCATTCTCCATTAGACAGCACAAAGACGCACAATTTGTCTTGCCCCACCTTTTTGCTCCAGAAGCCAAAGAGACGCTCTCCAGGGAGCGGTCTGATGGACTGCATGTCTGTCTGTCTGTCTGTCTGTCTGTCTGTCTGTCTGTCTTGTCTGGCTCGCCTGTGTCTGAGTGGCCAGCCAGCCAACAGAGTTGATCTGGCTCTCATTAACACAGTCTTGTCTCTCTGATGCTCCCGTGGTGCAGCGGCAGGCCGTATGGATTTTGGGTTAGCGCTCCTGCGAGCCACCCTCAGGAGAGCAGTCACGCTGTCATGCGTAAAAATGTTACGAGACGTCGGGCATCGTTTCATAAGGTGTTGGGTTCCCAGACGTCACTCAATTTGTCATGCTCGTTGCCATTTGCTATCAGTTAATTGTTTTGCCATGCTGAGACCTCAACCTCTGCCGCAGCCATCTGAATCCTACATTGTATGGAAGGGCTGATGTGTTGACCATAAGGATTTAGTTGGACAGTCAGAGTGTGATAGAGCCGGGGTGACACTGAGAAGCACCGGAGGAAGGCTTCTGAGTTCAATTTCACGGAGGATCAAGAGCCTTGGATCCTGCAGTTCGACCTGTACAACCAATATCAACGTCGATCAGCCTAGATCAAACCCAGGTTACTTGCTCTGGGCAAAATGCCTCAGAGGCACCTGTAGGTCTGCACACTGTTTACTTTCTGAGGTGAGGTAGAGGAAAATGCCCCTTCGTGCCTCCTCCACGACTGTCTGAAGCCAGCCAACGCCAGGCTCTGGCCTCTCTTAGGTTACCCTCGCAGCACCAGAGGAGCGTGAGGTAATGGCCCGCACGCCCAGAACTGATGGCTCTGTCACCGCAGGTGGAAACACTTTGATTACATGGAACCTGGTGTTTACATTGTTGCACCCGTTTACATTTAGACTGGGATATTTCATCTGGCGATGAGACGGTCGCCTTTCACAGGCCTGACTGATCTGTTTTGAGCTGTGTGACCTGCCCTAGGCCTTTTAGCCCTCAGGGTTCCTTTGCACTTTGACTCCCGTCAATCCTAACTCAAACTGAGGGTGCCGGGGCCTTGTTCTACTTGTGTGGGCCTGGGATTTAGTTTTTTTTCTTTTTTTGTTCATTTTTTGCATGTTTTATCCAAGTTGAATATCTTAATAGCCACACCGTTGCACAGTATGTACAGAGGATAACGTTTGATAGGAAGAAGCCCCGTCATGAGCTAACATGGATCATGTCCTTGGAGAGGCATACCCACATCCTCAGATACAGCAGGTCTACATGTCTGACCATCAATCACATCAGGTTCCCTCTTAACGCAATAAGAGCTGGCTCTGGGTAAGCAGGAAACCACTAGCTTTGTTTGGTGTGAACCTGAAGCCCCCGGATCCGTGTAAGTCAATTTGACTTGTAATTTTGGCTATAATTGAGTTTCCTCGGATTCGAAGCCATGTCAATCTAATTTATACCTAAATGATTGCATTGTAAGCCACACTTGTTATTCTCAAAAACACACAGCCTTATGTAAAGGCCCCTAAAGAAAGCAAGGAGAGGCGGACTCAGCGCCCTCGAAAAGGAAAGACCTCTCACCGCGGGGGATGCTTTCATCCCGGCCTCGGGTTACCGTGGCAATAAGCAACATGGGCCTGGGACAGGACAGCAACAAGGGGCAACGGTGTTCTGTGGAAACAAAAAATTGAAGGATGAGTAGTTCCATTCATCATCCCCACCACCACCATATAATTCCCCCTGTTCACGGCACTTAGTCCCAAGTGGCATATCTCTGGCCACACGCTGTCTCTCCTCTCCTCGGATTCCACGTCCATGTTGTCACTCCGTGTGTCACAGAATGCCCTCCGGATCTCGCTCATGCTACCGCTACAACATGGAAGCAAATACCCATGCACCCAGACCATGGGTTTCTATAATAAACTAATCACTTTGTATCAACATGGGCCGGGGTGTAAGCTTTCCACATGCCTGAAACACATTTTCATGGAAAAGACGCATGTTTTACTATGCTATGCTGTGCTCCTCGGGAAACAAAAAAGAAAAATTGATATTATTAAAACCCTGTCGGGTGAAATGATTGGCATGTATAGAAACAAATTCATTATTTTGTATAAATAATCTGGCCCCTGTTTTATAATTGCGCTGCTTATTTTCCTTTGCCAAGCTGATCTGGTTTTTGGGGCCCGACCAGAGAATTTCTTGTAAACCACAAAGACTAAAAGTCCCCAATTTCATTTGTAGAGACATATAAGTCTACATGGCCCTGGTCTGGAAGATCCACTTTTACTTCGCAAATGTCCCTTTCCACTAGTCATAGGCCAGGTCCTTGTTTTGGAATGGGTGACTCAAATACAAGTTCAAAGGTTTAAATACTTTTACCACATTCTGTTTCTTGGAGATGGAGACCTAACCTTATTACAACCTTATTACAGGCCTGCTGCACTGTTTTTTCACCCTGCCTATTTGCAGTTGTCCATTATTGTGCTTACAATGTAACCTGAGGTTAGGTTTACTATACCGAGCCACAGGAAGCTCTGGCTTTTTCAAAGTATAGCGGACAATTGGATTTGAAATCGCAAAGCCACTTCTGCCTCTCCCACCCTCTCTCCAGCAAGCTAAAGTCAAATAAAGCTCTCGCCATGGAAATTTTAACCGGGTCAAACAAACAGCGGATACTTCAAACACATTTGGGTTTTGCCTAATCCATGATTGTCTGTAGTTTGTGTCCACGATTCACTTTGTCAGGGGATTTTCTTTCTCCCCAATCAGATTAAGAAGAACAACAGTGATGTGACAGGTAGTTTGTAGCTAGCTATAGCCACAGTCATTTTGTGGGGTTAAAGTGCTTCTATTATGTCCCTCTGATGGTCTGATAAAAGATCTCTGGTTACTCAAAGTTCCATGAAGATCAAGATGTAGGGAAGTGGGACTGTACTGTATGTCACACCTGTCATCTTACTTGAACACACTTAACACTATGAAAGTCCACTGAAAAAAAAGGCTGCACTCTGAAGTGAAACTCTTGGCCAAAGTGATTTAAAAAAAAAAAGAAACTGGTAAGACGAAACAAAAACATTTTTTTTTCTTATGACTGGTACTTAATATATTTGGAAGTTGAACTTTATAGATGAATATAAATCTATTATTAAATACAGTTGGAAAATTTCATGACAGGGCCAGTTCTAGATTGCTTTGATTTTGGGGCAGTAAGAAATCCAATCCAATCCAATTTATTTATATAGCACATTTTACCAACACAATGTTTCCAAAGTGCTGCACAAAAGAAAATACATGAAAACGAACACAAAGAAAAGTAATACTGGTACATAGTAAAAGTTAAGTTAAAGTGAAACATCAACTACCAGCAAGGAGACCTAGTTCAAGCTGGATTAAAAGCCAAAGTATAAAAATGAGATTTAAGGCGGCATTTAAAAGTTTCAACAGTAGGGGCCACTTTGATATGGAAAGGTAGCTCGTTCCATAATTTAGGGGCTACAACTGAGAAGGCGCGGTCCCCTCTAGTTTTCAAATGTGTCGTTTTGACAATGAGTTTTTTCTGATGTGCGGATCTCATGGCCCTGGGAGGAACATATAATAATCATGTAGGAGATCAGAGAAGTACTGCCTGTTCCGTGATTTAAAAACAAACAAAAACATCTTAATGTATTCTGTAATGAACAGGGAGCCAGTGGAGAGTGTCCAGGACTGGAGTGATGTGATCGTGTTTGCTGCAGCATTTTGGACTAGCTGCAATCGTGAGATAGAGGCCTTGTTTACGCCCACATAGCCAATGTGGGCAGTCTGGGCACAGTGATGCCATGGTCGGCAACCCATTTGCTGGTCTCGAGACCAGCAGGTTTTCTTAATTTATGGAACTTTATTTTTTGTTTGCAATTCTTTTGAACATGTTTGGATTATTTGGGGAATATTTCTGAATTAAATATTTATTTCTCAAAGATTTTAAATCTTGAAATATTTCAAATGGATGTTTACTCGCGACCTATAAAAATGGGTCTGAGACCCAGAAATGGGTCCCGACCCACTGTTTAGGAAACACTGTTGTAAACCATAGCTCTATTCATTTATCTAGCACCAACACTCATATATGATTCTGTGGTTCGCAGTGCTGAGACGGTTTACCACGTTACAGCAGACAACAAAAGAAACCCTTTATTTTAATGTGTTTGTGACAGATGTGGCAGTTGAACTGACACCTACGATTGGTTTTGATTTGCGAACCAGACAAGCGGGTGTGTATTAGTGTGGGTTGTGTGTAGAGGCAGCGGGGCGCGGGGTATTGGGCCTTGGCTATTTTGTCTACACCTCGGCCCCACCTCGAGTCTCAATATGGCCCACGTTATTATCCTGCTGGGCTCAAACCTTGCTTAACACAGAGTGGCACTGGCTCCAAAACACTCTCCCCATCTCGCTTTACATCAGCTTTCACAAACACCATAGGCCACAGGAGCGGCTCTGTAATAAAAGACCTGAGTCTCCCATCTGTCCTCCGCAGGCCCCCCTGGGGCAGAAAACAGATACAGTAACAGCAGTGTGTGGGTATAGCATGGTTCTGCTTCCCAATGGGGCCCAACATTGGCTCCTCAACCACAGGGCCCCAGGAGAGAGGCTCCCGTACTCATTTACAGCCCTGGGTGCTTTGGCATGGCATCACAGTGGGCGGCATGCTCAATGCTCAAATGTTTACATTCATCCAATCAAACAGCAGACAGTAGCACATAATATATGTTTCAGTGAGTTCACGCGCTATCCCCTGCTTACCACCTCCACCGTAGAGAGATGTGGAGCTGCATCCAAAGTGTTAACTTTATCTGTTACTTGTCATTGTTCAAATGTACCTTTGCCTATCTGTTCAGTACATATCTGTCTGTCTTCCCCATAATTCCCCGTAATCTTCTTTCTCTTTCTCTCCCGGATGTAAGGATTTGGAGGCCCTAGGCAAATGGCCCATGTGACACAATCGTTGCATCCAAAACCACATAGGCCTATGTACTAAATGTACAATTTGATTACTTTTTATTATGTCCGAAGTGAAACCCTACTGCTTCGTAGATACTAAATAGTGGGCTGAAAATATCCTACTGTGTAGTATGTAGTAGAGACACACAGTTTCCGTATCAATCAACCCGCAGTGAATGTATCCCAGTCTGCTGCTTTCGATCAACGTAATGAACTATACACATGTGACGTCACAACCACACCGTTCAAAGGCGTGTGTGTGGTTACATAACAGTTCGGGTGGGTGTTTTTTTGTTTGCCATAACGCCCCAATACAACTTTACTGTCTGGAAACAGCGGGGAGCAACACTGCTCCACTACCCCCACTGTACTGAGTACATCGATGAGTATTGGCTTCGGTGCCTTGAGGTTGGACAACCCTGTGCGCCTTGCTTGCAGAGACGGGAATTGAACCTGTGACCCTGGTCGCCGTGTTGCTTTCTGTGCCAAACACCACAGAGGTGTCCACCAACTATCCGCTGCCCTACGGCACCTCCACTCATTTATACATGTTTCTTTTAGTGTTTCTTTTTAAGTGTCTTTTCTGGATCGAAGTCTTCAAAACATGCTTCACAGTAAAGAAGCAGGAGGTTTTGAACCCACGGCCTTTGTATCATGTAGACAGTGTCTTAACATAGATTTCTGAACACTAGTACACTGAAGCTTGATTCATACTTTGTCATAAAACGGTGTCACTTGTCGAAAATAGCAGATCTACAAGCATCAGTATTGACGCGTATATACTTTTCTTTGGTTAAATATTTATATTTAAAAAGAATCTTAACTTAACCATTTCCATTTTTCAATATACTCCTTCGTTGCCTCTTTTGCTGGACAATATGAAAAAACTTTGGTAGCACTTTACAATAATGACCCGTTATAAAGCATTTATAAACGTTTATAAGTAGTTTGTAGACTATTAACAAATCATTAACAACCTGTTTGTTGACATTTGTAAATGATTACTAAAACCTTTATAACTACAGTTACAAATCATTTATAAAGTATTAGTAAGTAGTGAACTATTCATGAATAAGCCATTTATATACATCTGTAAAAGATTATTAAATCATTTGTAACGACCCATTCTAAAGCATCTATAAAAGTTTATAAGCAGTTTGTAGACTATTAACAAATCATTAACAACCTGTTTATTGACATTCGTAAATGATTACTAAAACCTTTATAACTACGGTTACAAATCATCTATAAAGGTATTTTATGACTATTCATGAATAAGACATGTATAATACATCTGTAAATGATTATTAAATCATTTGTAACTGATGTTACATAATATATACAAGCTATTGGTAGCTTGTTCATGTTTAACATATGCTTTGTTAAACATTCCTAAAGTATCTATAAATCCTTAATACATGTTATTATGTGCCCTATAGTAAAGTGAAGACAGTTCATCATTTACAACTGTCTGTTAATGTGTTTGTTCATGTTTAACATGCTTTGTAAAACATTCCTAAAATATCTAAGACTATGCATTATTATACTCTACCAGGAAGGCTGTACTTGTCAGCCATCTGTTAGCTCAATGGGTTGAGACGCAGTATTCATGATCCAGAGGCCATGAGTTCAAATCCCATTGATGTCTTTCCTATGATTCTTTCCTTTGCAGACTGGCTTCCAGAAGATCAACTGAAAACTACCAGGAAGGCTGTACTTGTCAGCCATCTGTTAGCTCAATGGGTTGAGACGCAGTATACATGATCCAGAGGCCATGAGTTCAAATCCCACTGGTGTCTTTACTGTGATGCTTTCCTTTGCAGACTAACTTCTAGGAAAACAAGTTAAAACCACCAGGAAACCTTTAACTCTCAGCCAACAGCTTAGCTCAACTGGTAGAGCGTCTGTCCAATAACATGACTTGACTTGACTTGAGTGGGTTCGATTCCCACTCGAGTCAAGTGTCCCCGGTAACTTGAGGCAACGGATAAATTGACTGATATCCTTAGTGATGCTTCCCTTTGCAGACTAACTTCTAGAAAAACAAGTTAAAACCACCAGGAAACCTGTAACTCTCAGCCAACAGCTTAGCTCAACTGGTAGAGCATCTGTCCAATAACATGACTTGACTTGACTTGAGTGGGTTCGATTCCCACTCGAGTCAAGTGTCCCCGGTAACTTGAGGCAACGGATAAATTGACTGATATCCTTAGTGATGCTTCCCTTTGCAGACTAACTTCTAGAAAAACAAGTTAAAACCACCAGGAAACCTGTAACTCTCAGCCAACAGCTTAGCTGAACTGGTAGAGCGTCTGTCCAATAACATGACTTGACTTGACTTGAGTGGGTTCGATTCCCACTCGAGTCAAGTGTCCCCGGTAACTTGGGGCAACGGATAAATTGACTGATATCCTTAGTGATGCTTCCCTTTGCAGACTAACTTCTAGAAAAACAAGTTAAAACCACCAGGAAACCTGTAACTCTCAGCCAACAGCATAGCTCGACTGGTAGAGCGTCTGTCCAATAACATGACTTGACTTGAGTGGGTTCGATTCCCACTCGAGTCAAGTGTCCCCGGTAACTTGGGGCAACGGATAAATTGACTGATATCCTTAGTGATGCTTCCCTTTGCAGACTAACTTCTAGAAAAACAAGTTAAAACCACCAGGAAACCTGTAACTCTCAGCCTACAGCATAGCTCAACTGGTAGAGCGTCTGTCCAGTAACATGACTTGACTTGACATTAGTGGGTCGATTCCCACTCGAGTCAAGTGTCCCCGGTATCTTGGGGCAACGGATAAATTGACTGATATCGTTAGTGATGCTTCCCTTTGCAGACTAACTTCTAGAAAACAAGTTAAAACCACCAGGAAACCTGTAACTCTCAGCCAACAGCATAGCTCGACTGGTAGAGCGTCTGTCCAATAACATGACTTGACTTGACTTGAGTGGGTTCGATTCCCACTCGAGTCAAGTGTCCCCGGTAACTTGGGGCAACGGATAAATTGACTGATATCCTTAGTGATGCTTCCCTTTGCAGACTAACTTCTAGAAAAACAAGTTAAAACCACCAGGAAACCTGTAACTCTCAGCCAACAGCATAGCTCGACTGGTAGAGCGTCTGTCCAATAACATGACTTGACTTGAGTGGGTTCGATTCCCACTCGAGTCAAGTGTCCCCGGTAACTTGGGGCAACGGATAAATTGACTGATATCCTTAGTGATGCTTCCCTTTGCAGACTAACTTCTAGAAAAACAAGTTAAAACCACCAGGAAACCTGTAACTCTCAGCCTACAGCATAGCTCAACTGGTAGAGCGTCTGTCCAGTAACATGACTTGACTTGACATTAGTGGGTCGATTCCCACTCGAGTCAAGTGTCCCCGGTATCTTGGGGCAACGGATAAATTGACTGATATCGTTAGTGATGCTTCCCTTTGCAGACTAACTTCTAGAAAACAAGTTAAAACCACCAGGAAACCTGTAACTCTCAGCCAACAGCATAGCTCGACTGGTAGAGCGTCTGTCCAATAACATGACTTGACTTGACTTGAGTGGGTTCGATTCCCACTAACGTCAAGTCCCCGGTAAATTGGGGCAGCGGATAAATTGACTGATATCCGTAGAATAACTTGTAGGAGTGTCCTGGTTCAAATCCAGTCCACACACGCGATATTACAAATGTTTAATAAAATTTCACCTCCATACAGAAAACAAAACCATAAGCCTCTCCTGGCCCTCACCTCCTCCCCCTACTCTGGTTCCTACTCCTCCCCCGGGCCCCTCCTCCCCCTACTCTGGGTCCTACTCCTCCCCCTACTCTGGGCCCTACTCCTACTCTGGGCCCTACTCCTCCCGCTACTCTGGCCCTATTCCTACTTCTCCCCCTACTCTGGGCCCTACTCCTCCCCCTACTCCTACTCCTCCCCCTACTCCTACCCCGGGCCCTATTCCTACTCCTCCCCCTACTCTAGGCCCTACTCCTCCCCCTATTCCTACTCCTCCCCCTACTCTGGGCCCTTCTGGGACCTACTCCTACTCCTACTCCCCGACTATATTCCCTCTTTACTCTACCCCTACTCTACTCACTACTCTACACACCCTCTATCTATCTCAGTAACTGAGACCGAATTGGCCAGATTCGGTTTCAGTTACTAAGGTGGTGACTGGATTTGAGCCAGCACACTCCTACAAGTTATTCTACGGATATCAGTCAATTTATCCGTTGCCCCAAGTTACCGGGGACACTTGCCTTGAGTGGGAATCGAACCCACTCAAGTCAAGTCATGTTATTGGACAGACGCTCTACCAGTTGAGCTATGCTGTTGGCTGAGAGTTACAGGTTTCCTGGTGGTTTTAACTTGTTTTTCTAGAAGTTATTCTGCAAAGGGAAGCATCACGAAGAATATCAGTCAATTTATCCGTTACCCCAAGTTACCGGGGACACATGACTCGGAGTGGGAATCGAACCCACTCAAGGAAAGACTCATAGGAAAGACATCAATGGGATTTGAACTCATGGCCTCTGCATCATGAATACTGCGTCTCAACCCATTGAGCTAACAGATGGCTGACAAGTACAGCCTTCCTGGTAGTTTTCAGTTGATCTTCTGGAAGCCAGTCTGCAAAGGAAAGAATCATAGGAAAGACATCAATGGGATTTGAACTCATGGCCTCTGGATCATGTATACTGCGTCTCAACCCATTGAGCTAACAGTTGGATGACAAATATAGCCTTCCTGGTAGTTTTCAGTTGATCTTCTGGAAGCCAGTCTGCAAAGTAAAGACATCAATGGGATTTGAACTCATGGCCTCTGGATCATGAATACTGCGTCTCAACCCATTGAGCTAACAGATGGCTGACAAGTACAGCCTTCCTGGTAGTTTTCAGTTGATCTTCTGGAAGCCAGTCTGCAAAGGAAAGAATCATAGAAAGACATCAATGGGATTTGAACTCATGGCCTCTGGATCATGTATACTGCGTCTCAACCCATTGAGCTAACAGTTGGATGAGAAATATAGCCTTCCTGGTAGTTTTCAGTTGATCTTCTGGAAGCCAGTTTGCAAAGGAGAGAATAATAGGAATGACATCAGTGGGATTTGAACTCATGGCCTCTGGATCATG
Source organism: Gymnoscopelus microlampas (assembly GCF_963454915.1). NCBI lineage: Eukaryota > Metazoa > Chordata > Actinopteri > Myctophiformes > Myctophidae > Gymnoscopelus > Gymnoscopelus microlampas. The sequence goes on from NC_139959.1 coordinate 27,072,780, forward strand.
AATACTGCGTCTCAACCCATTGAGCTAACAGATGGCTGACAAGTACAGCCTTCCTGGTAGAGTATAATAATGCATAGTCTTAGATATTTTAGGAATGTTTTACAAAGCATGTTAAACATGAACAAACACATTAACAGACAGTTGTAAATGATGAACGTACTCCTAACAGGTTTTTGGGGGAACTTTTTTTTTTTCGTTTCGGTAGTGACACCATTGTGTCACTACCGAAACGGAAAAAAAATTACTAAGTCCATAGCTCGATGAATGTTAGGGACCAAAAAAAAAGTCACTACCAATCAACTTTAAATTGCTTGAAACGTAATCCTAACAGGTTTTTGGGGGAACAATTTTTTTTTCGTTTCGGTAGTGACACCATTGTGTCACTACCGAAACGAAAAAAAAATTACTAAGTCCAGTGCTCGATGAATGTTAGGGACAAAAAAAAAATCACTACCAATCAACTTTAAATTGCCTGAAACGTACTCCTAACAGGTTTTTGGGGGAACAATTTTGTTTTCGTTTCGGTAGTGACACCATTGTACCATTGTGTCACCACCGAAAAGAAAAAAAAAAAGACTAAGTCCAGAGCTCGATGAATGTTAGGGACCAAAAAAAAAGTCACTACCAATCAACTTTAAATTGCCTGAAACGTACTCCTAACAGGTTTTTGGGGGAACAATTTTTTTTTCGTTTCGGTAGTGACACCATTGTGTCACTACCGAAATGGAAAAAAAATTACTAAGTCCAGAGCTCGATGAATGTTAGGGACCAAAAAAAAAGTCACTACCAATCAACTTTAAATTGCCTGAAACGTACTCCTAACAGGTTTTTGGGGGAACATTTTTTTTTTCGTTTCGGTAGTGACACCATTGTGTCACTACCGAAACGGAAAAAAAATTACTAAGTCCAGAGCTCGATGAATGTTAGGGACCAAAAAAAAAGTCGCTACCAATCAACTTTAAATTGCTTGAAACGTACTCCTAACAGGTTTTTGGGGGAACAATTTTTTTTTCGTTTCGGTAGTGACACCATTGTGTCACTACCGAAACGGAAAAAAAATTACTAAGTCCAGAGCTCGATGAATGTTAGGGACCAAAGAAAATGTCACTACCAATCAACTTTAAATTGCCTGAAACGTACTCCTAACAGGTTTTTGGGGGAACAATTTTTTTTTCGTTTCGGTAGGGACACCATTGTGTCGCTACCGAAACGGAAAAAAATTACCAAGTCCAGAGCTCGATGAATGTTAGGGACCAAAAAAAAAGTCACTACCAATCAACTTTAAATTGCCTGAAACGTACTCCTAACAGGTTTTTGGGGGAACAATTTTTTTTTCGTTTCGGTAGTGACACCATTGTATCACTACCGAAACGGAAAAAAAATTACTAAGTCCAGAGCTCGATGAATGTTAGGGACCAAAAAAAAAGTCACTACCAATCAACTTTAAATTGCTTGAAACGTACTCCTAACAGGTTTTTGGGGGAACAATTTTTTTTTCGTTTCGGTAGTGACACCATTGTGTCACTACCGAAACGGAAAAAAAATTACTAAGTCCAGAGCTCGATGAATGTTAGGGACCAAAAAAAAAGTCACTACCAATCAACTTTAAATTGCTTGAAACGTACTCCTAACAGGTTTTTGGGGGAACAATTTTTTTTTCGTTTCGGTAGTGACACCATTGTGTCACTACCGAAACGGAAAAAAAATTACTAAGTCCAGAGCTCGATGAATGTTAGGGACCAAAGAAAATGTCACTACCAATCAACTTTAAATTGCCTGAAACGTACTCCTAACAGGTTTTTGGGGGAACAATTTTTTTTCCGTTTCGGTAGGGACACCATTGTGTCGCTACCGAAACGGAAAAAAATTACCAAGTCCAGAGCTCGATGAATGTTAGGGACCAAAAAAAAAGTCACTACCAATCAACTTTAAATTGCCTGAAACGTACTCCTAACAGGTTTTTGGGGGAACAATTTTTTTTTCGTTTCGGTAGTGACACCATTGTATCACTACCGAAACGGAAAAAAAATTACTAAGTCCAGAGCTCGATGAATGTTAGGGACCAAAAAAAAAGTCACTACCAATCAACTTTAAATTGCCTGAAACGTACTCCTAACAGGTTTTTGGGGGAACAATTTTTTTTTCGTTTCGGTAGTGACACCATTGTGTCACTACCATAGTGACACCATTGTGTCACTACCGAAACGAAAAAAAAAATTACAAAGTCCAGAGCTCGATGAATGTTAGGGACCAAAAAAAAAGTCAACAGATTTTTGGGGGAACTTTTTTTTTTTTCGTTTCGGTAGTGACACCATTACCGAAACGGAAAAAAAATGACTAACTCCAGAGCTCGATGAATGTTAGGTGTTATGACCCTGGCCTAGGGGGACCAGGGAACACAACAAAAACACAGGGGAGACGCAGTTTACAAATAATATAGTGTTTATTAAAGTAACCAAAATGAACAAATAATCATAAATGAACAGATGAGGTGTGGAAATCAGTAAAGTCAGTAGTGTGATGCGTGTATGCATGAGTGAATTGTGTAGTGTGTGTGAGTGTTGTATGTGTGAACATAAATGTGGGAGCAAAAAGGTGTAGGCTGTGTGAGGAGCAAAATCAAATGAGCTGAAGGAGAGAAAGAGGACTGGGGAGGCAGGCTTTTATAGGGCGTCGACACCCGGGCCCAGGTGCACGCCACTCTGGCTGATTGCCACCATGTCACTGCTCCCCAAGTCCTAGGAACCAATGAGAAACAGAAATGAATACAAAGCAACCATAACCATATAACCTAAGAGTGACATATATAACACTACTATACAGGGAACCGTCACACCCCCCCCCATAAAGACGGGGTCCCTAAGGGATCACCGGCATCCAATTTACAATAAAAATACTACCCATCTACTATACCAAACCTCTACTCCAATGGCCGCCCGCACCCTGTCACAGACCTCCACCCCAGCAACCGGATCCAAGGAAGCATTTAAGGGGTGAAAGACAGAGGCAAGAGGAGGACCTACGGAGATAATCAGAACCTCAGTCATGAGGAGCCCGTGATAACGCATCGGCCACCACGTTCTCCGTCCCTTTAACATGACGGATGTCCAAGGTATAGGACTGCAGGAACAGTGACCACCTTATCAACCTCTGGTTTGGACACTGCAGAGAATTCAGGAAAGTCAGGGGGTTATGGTCAGTGTAGATAACAACGGGGGTACTACCGCCCACATAAACGTCAAAATGTTGTAAAGCTAAAATCAAAGCCAATCCTTCCTTTTCTATGACTGAGTAATTTAGCTGGTAAGAGTTGAATTTCTTGGAATAAAAGCTAACAGGCTTATCTATTCCTAGATTGTCCTCCTGCATCAGTACGGCCCCAGCCCCCACATGACTTGCATCAGTGTAGATTTTAAAGGGCCTGTCTAAACGTGGAGCCGCCAGAACAGGAGCGGTACACAAGAGCAATTTAGCCTGCTCAAATGCTTCCTGGCAAGCGGGCGACCAGACAAACTGTGCCTTAGCCTTAAGTAGGTTGGTGAGAGGCACCACAACTGTCGCAAAATTCCTACAGAAACTACGATAGTAACCTATTAAACCAAGATAGCGCATGAGCTCTTTCTTTGTAGTTGGAACCGGATACTGCTCAACAGCATGAACTTTGGCACCAACCGGACACACTTGGCCCTGCCCGACCACTCGCCCGAGGTAGGTCACTGTCGCCCTTGCAAACTCACACTTTGCAAGATTGACAGTGAGCCTTGCCTCCCTCAAGCGGTTGAACAGTTCCCGAATGCGTTCCATATGAACCTCCCATGTGTCCGAATAGACAACCACATCGTCCAAATACACTGCACACCCCGGCATATCCCAAATCACTTGATTCATAAGCCGCTGAAAGGTAGCAGGCGCATTTCTAAGTCCGAAAGGCATGACCTTGTATGAATAAAGACCATTAGGCGTTATAAAAGCGGCTATCTCACGCGTTCGTGCTGACAGAGGTACCTGCCAGTATCCCTTCAATAGATCGAATTTACTCACGAATTTCGCGGAGCCCACCTGATCGATGCAATCTTCCATTCTAGGAAGTGGAAAAGAATCGGGTTTAGTGACATTATTCACTTTACGGAAATCAGAACAAAAACGAAATGTACTGTCTGACTTGGGAACCAATATACAAGGTGAAGCCCAACTAGATGCACATGGCTCTGCAATGCCATTTGTTAGCATGTAATTGACCTCGGCCTCCAAATATTGACGCTTATCCGCATTCACCCTGTAAAATCTCTGTTTTATTGGCTTCGCATCGCCAATGTCAATGTCATGTTCGATTAAATGAGTACAACTCGGTGTATCACCAAATAGGCATGGAAACTCCCGGATTAACCCTGCAAGTTCCCTCCGGCCTGTCGCAGGCAAATGAGCCAACAGTGTATCGAGGCACGCAAGCGCTTCTGAATTTTTCAGACGCCCGTGCACCAACGCTGGATCAGGTGTACCCAACCCATCTTCCTCTACCTCCCGACTGGGAGACAACACCGGAACCGCCATGCAAACTGCATGAGCCAAGCCTACCTCTGGCTGCACACACAACACCGGTGTCTCAGAAGTGCGTGCATAATAAGGCTTAAGCAAGTTTACATGGCAAAGTTGGGTTGGTTTCTTACGTTTAGGCGTTGAAATAATGTAATTTTGCTCGGAAACCTGTTTTACCACATTGTGTGGACCGGAGAATTTTGCCTGAAAGGGTGAAGTAACAATTGGAAGCAGAGCCAACACTTGGTCTCCAGGGCTAAACACACGGCGCTCGGCTTTAGAGTCATACAACAATTTCATCCTTTCCTGAACTGAAGCTAACTTTTCTTTAGCCAACAACCCGGCTGTGTAAAGCCGATGACGAAAACCATTAACATAGTCAATCAAATTTTTGGGAGGCTTTGCCTCTATCCATTCCCCAGACAGCGCAGCCAAGGGACCCCTTACAGTATGAGCAAAGACCAGCTCGTTTGGACTGAACCCTGTGCTCTCCTGCGTTACCTCCTTAGCAGCAAGCATCAGCCACGGCAGACCCTCTTCCCAATCTTTACCCAGCTCAGTACAGTAGGCGCGCAAGATGGCTTTTAGCGTTTGGTGAAAGCGTTCTAACGCCCCCTGACTCTGAGCATGGTACGCAGAGCTCCGGTTGTGTTGGACATGTAGCTGCTTCAGAACCTGGGAAAACATGTGAGAACAGAAGTTCGATCCCTGATCAGATTGGATGACCTTCGGAATGCCAAATATAGAAATAAACTGAGAAAGTGCACGTACCACCGACCGAGTGGTAATGGTGCGCAGAGGATATACAGCAGGATAGCGAGTTGCTTGGCACATTACTGTTAACAAATACACTGCTCCTGACTTTGAACGTGGTAGAGGACCCACACAATCAATTATTAGATGTTCAAATGGCTGGCTAATGGCAGGAATGGGATACAATGGGGCTGGTTTCAGCTTCTGATTAGGTTTGTCAGTTAACTGACATGTATGACACGTTTTGATAAATGCTGACACATCTCTCTTCATTCGAGGCCAAAAGAAATGTCTAAGAAGCCTGTCATAAGTTTTTCTCACACCAGCATGTCCAGATTCATCATGAGCTACTTTTAACACTGACTGGCGAAGTTTGACTGGCAACACAATTTGGACCACTGGTTCACCCACAAACCTTCCCTCATGTGGCAGCCACTTTCTCACCAACAAGGAGTCCTGCAGAAAATACCCACAAGCACTGTCAAGCAGCTCATCCTCTGGCCGTATCAGCGGCCCCAGCTCCGTCAGAGATGGGTCAGCCTGCTGCTCAGCAACCAGATCTGAACGTGTTATGGACAATGGAAAATTAGCAAGAGGTATTGAAAACTTTTCAGATACTTTAGTCTTAATCGATTCTTGTGACTCAGATTTGTCTTTCAACTTAGCCATTGCACGTGTCACCGCACAAGCTGTAAAAACCTCTGGGAAGTCACGTTCACTTTCATTCGTTTCCCCTGTTACCAGGGGAACTGACGTCACCACTGCCGGCGGCGGAACCTCCGCCCACACCCGAGCACCAACCAGGTCGTTACCTAGAATCACCGTCACCCCTGGAATCGGCAGTGCGGGGCGCACGGCAAGCTTTGCTTCTCCCTGAAACAGTTCACATTTGAGCACCACTTTATGCAAGGGAACCAGCAAGACATTCATGTCTATGCCCCGGATAGGCACCGCATCACCCGTGTCAGAATCATTAGTTAAAGGAAGAACACCAGCCTGAATAAATGAGTCAAAAGCCCCAGTGTCCCTCAGGATAGTTACAGGTACTTCTTCCCCACCTTGCACCAAAGACACAGACCCTTTCATGATAAATGGACGGTAAGAATTCAGTGCTGCAAACGATGTATCCTTGTTTTGACCGAGATTAGGTGAAACACAAGTGGACACCGGACGAATTGGAGCGGCCATGCCAGCTCCTTTTGGTTGCGAATTTCCTGCATTGAAAGGTCTAGCCCTGGGAGGTCCGTTTAACATAAAACATTCCGATTTCCAGTGACCCCGCTTATGACAGTAATTGCAAACCTTCTCCGGCTCACGCAAATTACTGCTGTTGTTAGTGTTGCTGTTGCCTTTAACTTCGACAGGAAGAGGTTTATTAAATCGGCCATAAGACTCCTTGGCAACATAGTTGCCACCGCCCGCCTTAAACTCTCCCCGGTGCGTTAGGACATAGTCATCAGCGAGCGCTGCGGCGTCCGCCGCGTTGCTCGCTTTCTGCTCAGAGATATACGTCTCCACTCGAGCAGGAACAGAATTTTTAAACTGTTCCAAAATCACCAAATCACATAACTCTTCAAAATCTGTTACCTCCGAGGCGTTACACCAACGGTTAAAGTAGGTCGTCAAATCACGTGCAAATTCCAAATGACTCTGTTTGTCATGTTTTTTCCAAGATCTGAACCGCTGTCGGTACGCCTCGGGGACGAGCTCGAACGACTTAAGCACCGCCTCTTTAACCAGAGAGTAGTTTTGACTGTCGGCAACACTCATTGCCGAATAAACCTCCTGCGCTCTGCCTGTTAATACGCATTGTAACATCAATGTGCGCGCCAAGTCAGGCCATTTCCGCACGTCGGCCACGCGCTCAAACATTGTAAAGAATGCCTCAGGGTCACGTTCAGAAAACTTGGGAACCAAACGTATATTTCCATTAACATTAAACTCCCCCATGGACTGTCCTGCAGGTTCTGTAGATACTTTTGCATCAGCTGAAATCTTACCGTCCCTTATCAAGTCTAACCTGCACTGCTCTACTTGTACTTTTGCCTGTTCAGTTTCCTGTTTCATTTTCTCAATTGCGTATTGCGTGTCTAGCCTCACTTTGTCTTGCTCCGCCTGCAACTTTGCTTGCAACATCAGTAGTTCTTTTTGTTGGTCGAATGTCAACCCTGGCATCAATACAGGTAACGGCAGCACCGCCGCTGTATCTGACTGGATAGTAGAAGTCTTTTCTGGCTCTTCATATTCCTTTAACAAATCAGTTTCAAATAAATGTACTCTTAACACTGCCACTAAGGTCTCCTTTGATTTCTTGTCACCTGCCTCAATTTTAATCTTAAAATGCTCTGCTATTTTAAGTAACTGGTCTTTGGTGCACTGAAGTAACAGTTCCTCAGAAGGAGCAACCAAAAATGCTTCTAGGGTACACATCCTGGCTAATGTGCGCTAAGTTAGTCACCCAGCTGGTAAACAAAACAAAATACAAGTGCCCCTCTGCTCTATTTAAACCCCAAACTAACTCCACCCGTCTTCATGCCGGTTTGCGGAAGGTATTTATGCACTGAAGGCCACCGCAAAGGCCTAGCTCATACCAAGGGGTAGGAAAAGCAACCAGGAACTGGCGACCTACGTCCAGCCCTTAGCTGTGCCCCCGAGACGGAATGTGCACGCACCGGTACACACCCGCTACAGCCGCACCTTGCACCTAAACCACCCCCCGGCCTAACCCTGCGACCTAATATTTTAACCCAGTAACTAAATCGCACCTAACAGGGACACTCATATAATACTGAAACAAAAACCAGCCAGGTAACTTCTTTTTTTTTCTTTTCTTTAACTTAGCAGCACTAATACCAGGAAAAAACTCCCCCCCGTAAAAACTTAATCCAATCTGTAACTTATCAAAATCTAAACAGATTAAATTCAAACCAAAGAAATTAACTGCATCTCCCAAACAAAGTCCAGACAAAAACAAGCGTGTAACATCGCTTTGTCTCTACTCACCGGACCGTTGAACCAACTGGACAAGGGAATCACCGGATTGATTCCTAAATGACACTCCTTTCAAAAAACCACGGCGCAAACGAGCCCTTCAACTGCCAATTCGGCCAATTGACACCTGCGTCGCAGCAAACAAATGCAGAAGAGCGAGTCACTTGACTCACCAAACTTACTGCACACTCTAAACTTTTACGGAACGAGCCCCCATTTTGTTATGACCCTGGCCTAGGGGGACCAGGGAACACAACAAAAACACAGGGGAGACGCAGTTTACAAATAATATAGTGTTTATTAAAGTAACCAAAATGAACAAATAATCATAAATGAACAGATGAGGTGTGGAAATCAGTAAAGTCAGTAGTGTGATGCGTGTATGCATGAGTGAATTGTGTAGTGTGTGTGAGTGTTGTATGTGTGAACATAAATGTGGGAGCAAAAAGGTGTAGGCTGTGTGAGGAGCAAAATCAAATGAGCTGAAGGAGAGAAAGAGGACTGGGGAGGCAGGCTTTTATAGGGCGTCGACACCCGGGCCCAGGTGCACGCCACTCTGGCTGATTGCCACCATGTCACTGCTCCCCAAGTCCTAGGAACCAATGAGAAACAGAAATGAATACAAAGCAACCATAACCATATAACCTAAGAGTGACATATATAACACTACTATACAGGGAACCGTCACATAGGGACCAAAAAAAAAGTCACTACCAATCAACTTTAAATTGCCTGAAACCTACTCCTAACAGGTTTTTGGGGGAACAATTTTTTTTCCGTTTCGGTAGTGACACAATGGTGTCACTACCGAAACGGACAAAAAATGACTAAGTCCAGAGCTCGATGAATGTTAGGGACCAAAAAAAAAGTCACTACCAATCAACTTTAAATTGCCTGAAACGTACTCCTAACAGGTTTTTGGGGGAACAATTTTGGCCTCCACACTTAGTGATTTTTTCGGATTTAACTTTGTTTCGGTAGTGACACAATGGCGTCACTACCGAAATGAGAAAAAAATTACTAAGTCCAGAGCTCGATGAATGTTAGGGACCAAAAAAAAAGTCACTACCAATCAACTTTAAATTGACTGAAACGTACTCCTAACAGGTTTTTGGGGGAACAATTCTTTTTTCGTTTCGGTAGTGACACCATTGTGTCACTACCGAAACGAAAAAAAAATTACTAAGTCCAGAGCTCGATGAATGTTAGGGACCGAAAAAAAAGTCACTACCAATCAACTTTTAATTGCCTGAAACGTACTCCTAACAGGTTTTTGGGGGAACACATTTTTTTTCGTTTCGGTAGTAATGACTAAGTCCAGAGCTCGATGAATGTTAGGGACCAAAAAAAAAGTCACTACCAATCAACTTTAAATTGCTTGAAACGTAATCCTAACAGGTTCTTGGGGGAACAATTTTTTTTTCGTTTCGGTAGTGACACCATTTTGTCACTACCGAAACGAAAAAAAATGTACTAAGTCCAGAGCTCGATGAATGTTAGGGACCAAAAAAAAAGGCACTACCAATCAACTTTAAATTGCTTGAAACGTACTCCTAACAGGTTTTTGGAGGAACAATTTTTTTTTCGTATCGGTAGTGACACCATTGTGTCACTACCGAAACGAAAAAAAAATTACTAAGTCCAGAGCTCGATGAATGTTAGGGACCAAAAAAAAGGTCGCTACCAATCAACTTTAAATTGCCTGAAACGTACTCCTAACAGGTTTTTGGGGGAACAATTTTTTTTCCGTTTCGGTAGTGACACAATGGTGTCACTACCGAAACGGAAAAAAAATGACTAAGTCCAGAGCTCGATGAATGTTAGGGACCAAAAAAAAAGTCACTACCAATCAACTTTAAATTGCCTGAAACGTACTCCTAACAGGTTTTTGGGGGAACATTTTTTTTTTCGTTTCGGTAGTGACACCATTGTGTCACTACCGAAACGGAAAAAAAATGACTAAGTCCAGAGCTCGATGAATGTTAGGGACCAAAAAAAAAGTCGCTACCAATCAACTTTAAATTGCTTGAAACGTACTCCTAACAGGTTTTTGGGGGAACATTTTTTTTTTCGTTTCGGTAGTGACACCATTGTGTCACTACCGAAACGGAAAAAAAATTACTAAGTCCAGAGCTCGATGAATGTTAGGGACCAAAAAAAAAGTCGCTACCAATCAACTTTAAATTGCTTGAAACGTACTCCTAACAGGTTTTTGGGGGAACAATTTTTTTTTCGTTTCGGTAGTGACACCATTGTGTCACTACCGAAACGGAAAAAAAATTACTAAGTCCAGAGCTCGATGAATGTTAGGGACCAAAGAAAATGTCACTACCAATCAACTTTAAATTGCCTGAAACGTACTCCTAACAGGTTTGTGGGGGAACAATTTTTTTTTCGTTTCGGTAGTGACACCATTGTATCACTACCAAAACGGAAAAAAATTACTAAGTCCAGAGCTCGATGAATGTTAGGGACCAAAAAAAAAATCACTACCAATCAACTTTAAATTGCCTGAAACGTACTCCTAACAGGTTTTTGGGGGAACAATTTTTTTTTCGTTTCGGTAGTGACACCATTGTGTCACTACCGAAACGAAAAAAAAATTACTAAGTCCAGAGCTCGATGAATGTTAGGGACCAAAAAAAAAGTCGCTACCAATCAACTTTAAATTGCTTGAAACGTACTCCTAACAGGTTTTTGGGGGAACATTTTTTTTTTCGTTTCGGTAGTGACACCATTGTGTCACTACCGAAACGGAAAAAAAATTACTAAGTCCAGAGCTCGATGAATGTTAGGGACCAAAAAAAAAGTCGCTACCAATCAACTTTAAATTGCTTGAAACGTACTCCTAACAGGTTTTTGGGGGAACAATTTTTTTTTCGTTTCGGTAGTGACACCATTGTGTCACTACCGAAACGGAAAAAAAATTACTAAGTCCAGAGCTCGATGAATGTTAGGGACCAAAAAAAAAGTCACTACCAATCAACTTTAAATTGCCTGAAACGTACTCCTAACAGGTTTTTGGGGGAACATTTTTTTTTTCGTTTCGGTAGTGACACCATTGTGTCACTACCGAAACGAAAAAAGTCCAGAGCTCGATGAATGTTAGGGACCAAAAAAAAAGTCAACAGATTTTTGGGGGAACTTTTTTTTTTTTCGTTTCGGTAGTGACACCATTACCGAAACGGAAAAAAAATGACTAACTCCAGAGCTCGATGAATGTTAGGTGTTATGACCCTGGCCTAGGGGGACCAGGGAACACAACAAAAACACAGGGGAGACGCAGTTTACAAATAATATAGTGTTTATTAAAGTAACCAAAATGAACAAATAATCATAAATGAACAGATGAGGTGTGGAAATCAGTAAAGTCAGTAGTGTGATGCGTGTATGCATGAATGAATTGTGTAGTGTGTGTGAGTGTTGTATGTGTGAACATAAATGTGGGAGCAAAAAGGTGTAGGCTGTGTGAGGAGCAAAATCAAATGAGCTGAAGGAGAGAAAGAGGACTGGGGAGGCAGGCTTTTATAGGGCGTCGACACCCGGGCCCAGGTGCACGCCACTCTGGCTGATTGCCACCATGTCACTGCTCCCCAAGTCCTAGGAACCAATGAGAAACAGAAATGAATACAAAGCAACCATAACCATATAACCTAAGAGTGACATATATAACACTACTATACAGGGAACCGTCACACCCCCCCCCATAAAGACGGGGTCCCTAAGGGATCACCGGCATCCAATTTACAATAAAAATACTACCTATCTACTATACCAAACCTCTACTCCAATGGCCGCCCGCACCCTGTCACAGACCTCCACCCCAGCAATCGGATCCAAGGAAGCATTTAAGGGGTGAAAGACAGAGGCAAGAGGAGGACCTACGGAGATAATCAGAACCTCAGTCATGAGGAGCCCGTGATAACGCATCGGCCACCACGTTCTCCGTCCCTTTAACATGACGGATGTCCAAGGTATAGGACTGCAGGAACAGTGACCACCTTATCAACCTCTGGTTTGGACACTGCAGAGAATTCAGGAAAGTCAGGGGGTTATGGTCAGTGTAGATAACAACGGGGGTACTACCGCCCACATAAACGTCAAAATGTTGTAAAGCTAAAATCAAAGCCAATCCTTCCTTTTCTATGACTGAGTAATTTAGCTGGTAAGAGTTGAATTTCTTGGAATAAAAGCTAACAGGCTTATCTATTCCTAGATTGTCCTCCTGCATCAGTACGGCCCCAGCCCCCACATGACTTGCATCAGTGTAGATTTTAAAGGGCCTGTCTAAACGTGGAGCCGCCAGAACAGGAGCGGTACACAAGAGCAATTTAGCCTGCTCAAATGCTTCCTGGCAAGCGGGCGACCAGACAAACTGTGCCTTAGCCTTAAGTAGGTTGGTGAGAGGCACCACAACTGTCGCAAAATTCCTACAGAAACTACGATAGTAACCTATTAAACCAAGATAGCGCATGAGCTCTTTCTTTGTAGTTGGAACCGGATACTGCTCAACAGCATGAACTTTGGCACCAACCGGACACACTTGGCCCTGCCCGACCACTCGCCCGAGGTAGGTCACTGTCGCCCTTGCAAACTCACACTTTGCAAGATTGACAGTGAGCCTTGCCTCCCTCAAGCGGTTGAACAGTTCCCGAATGCGTTCCATATGAACCTCCCATGTGTCCGAATAGACAACCACATCGTCCAAATACACTGCACACCCCGGCATATCCCAAATCACTTGATTCATAAGCCGCTGAAAGGTAGCAGGCGCATTTCTAAGTCCGAAAGGCATGACCTTGTATGAATAAAGACCATTAGGCGTTATAAAAGCGGCTATCTCACGCGTTCGTGCTGACAGAGGTACCTGCCAGTATCCCTTCAATAGATCGAATTTACTCACGAATTTCGCGGAGCCCACCTGATCGATGCAATCTTCCATTCTAGGAAGTGGAAAAGAATCGGGTTTAGTGACATTATTCACTTTACGGAAATCAGAACAAAAACGAAATGTACTGTCTGACTTGGGAACCAATATACAAGGTGAAGCCCAACTAGATGCACATGGCTCTGCAATGCCATTTGTTAGCATGTAATTGACCTCGGCCTCCAAATATTGACGCTTATCCGCATTCACCCTGTAAAATCTCTGTTTTATTGGCTTCGCATCGCCAATGTCAATGTCATGTTCGATTAAATGAGTACAACTCGGTGTATCACCAAATAGGCATGGAAACTCCCGGATTAACCCTGCAAGTTCCCTCCGGCCTGTCGCAGGCAAATGAGCCAACAGTGTATCGAGGCACGCAAGCGCTTCTGAATTTTTCAGACGCCCGTGCACCAACGCTGGATCAGGTGTACCCAACCCATCTTCCTCTACCTCCCGACTGGGAGACAACACCGGAACCGCCATGCAAACTGCATGAGCCAAGCCTACCTCTGGCTGCACACACAACACCGGTGTCTCAGAAGTGCGTGCATAATAAGGCTTAAGCAAGTTTACATGGCAAAGTTGGGTTGGTTTCTTACGTTTAGGCGTTGAAATAATGTAATTTTGCTCGGAAACCTGTTTTACCACATTGTGTGGACCGGAGAATTTTGCCTGAAAGGGTGAAGTAACAATTGGAAGCAGAGCCAACACTTGGTCTCCAGGGCTAAACACACGGCGCTCGGCTTTAGAGTCATACAACAATTTCATCCTTTCCTGAACTGAAGCTAACTTTTCTTTAGCCAACAACCCGGCTGTGTAAAGCCGATGACGAAAACCATTAACATAGTCAATCAAATTTTTGGGAGGCTTTGCCTCTATCCATTCCCCAGACAGCGCAGCCAAGGGACCCCTTACAGTATGAGCAAAGACCAGCTCGTTTGGACTGAACCCTGTGCTCTCCTGCGTTACCTCCTTAGCAGCAAGCATCAGCCACGGCAGACCCTCTTCCCAATCTTTACCCAGCTCAGTACAGTAGGCGCGCAAGATGGCTTTTAGCGTTTGGTGAAAGCGTTCTAACGCCCCCTGACTCTGAGCATGGTACGCAGAGCTCCGGTTGTGTTGGACATGTAGCTGCTTCAGAACCTGGGAAAACATGTGAGAACAGAAGTTCGATCCCTGATCAGATTGGATGACCTTCGGAATGCCAAATATAGAAATAAACTGAGAAAGTGCACGTACCACCGACCGAGTGGTAATGGTGCGCAGAGGATATGCAGCAGGATAGCGAGTTGCTTGGCACATTACTGTTAACAAATACACTGCTCCTGACTTTGAACGTGGTAGAGGACCCACACAATCAATTATTAGATGTTCAAATGGCTGGCTAATGGCAGGAATGGGATACAATGGGGCTGGTTTCAGCTTCTGATTAGGTTTGTCAGTTAACTGACATGTATGACACGTTTTGATAAATGCTGACACATCTCTCTTCATTCGAGGCCAAAAGAAATGTCTAAGAAGCCTGTCATAAGTTTTTCTCACACCAGCATGTCCAGATTCATCATGAGCTACTTTTAACACTGACTGGCGAAGTTTGACTGGCAACACAATTTGGACCACTGGTTCACCCACAAACCTTCCCTCATGTGGCAGCCACTTTCTCACCAACAAGGAGTCCTGCAGAAAATACCCACAAGCACTGTCAAGCAGCTCATCCTCTGGCCGTATCAGCGGCCCCAGCTCCGTCAGAGATGGGTCAGCCTGCTGCTCAGCAACCAGATCTGAACGTGTTATGGACAATGGAAAATTAGCAAGAGGTATTGAAAACTTTTCAGATACTTTAGTCTTAATCGATTCTTGTGACTCAGATTTGTCTTTCAACTTAGCCATTGCACGTGTCACCGCACAAGCTGTAAAAACCTCTGGGAAGTCACGTTCACTTTCATTCGTTTCCCCTGTTACCAGGGGAACTGACGTCACCACTGCCGGCGGCGGAACCTCCGCCCACACCCGAGCACCAACCAGGTCGTTACCTAGAATCACCGTCACCCCTGGAATCGGCAGTGCGGGGCGCACGGCAAGCTTTGCTTCTCCCTGAAACAGTTCACATTTGAGCACCACTTTATGCAAGGGAACCAGCAAGACATTCATGTCTATGCCCCGGATAGGCACCGCATCACCCGTGTCAGAATCATTAGTTAAAGGAAGAACACCAGCCTGAATAAATGAGTCAAAAGCCCCAGTGTCCCTCAGGATAGTTACAGGTACTTCTTCCCCACCTTGCACCAAAGACACAGACCCTTTCATGATAAATGGACGGTAAGAATTCAGTGCTGCAAACGATGTATCCTTGTTTTGACCGAGATTAGGTGAAACACAAGTGGACACCGGACGAATTGGAGCGGCCATGCCAGCTCCTTTTGGTTGCGAATTTCCTGCATTGAAAGGTCTAGCCCTGGGAGGTCCGTTTAACATAAAACATTCCGATTTCCAGTGACCCCGCTTATGACAGTAATTGCAAACCTTCTCCGGCTCACGCAAATTACTGCTGTTGTTAGTGTTGCTGTTGCCTTTAACTTCGACAGGAAGAGGTTTATTAAATCGGCCATAAGACTCCTTGGCAACATAGTTGCCACCGCCCGCCTTAAACTCTCCCCGGTGCGTTAGGACATAGTCATCAGCGAGCGCTGCGGCGTCCGCCGCGTTGCTCGCTTTCTGCTCAGAGATATACGTCTCCACTCGAGCAGGAACAGAATTTTTAAACTGTTCCAAAATCACCAAATCACATAACTCTTCAAAATCTGTTACCTCCGAGGCGTTACACCAACGGTTAAAGTAGGTCGTCAAATCACGTGCAAATTCCAAATGACTCTGTTTGTCATGTTTTTTCCAAGATCTGAACCGCTGTCGGTACGCCTCGGGGACGAGCTCGAACGACTTAAGCACCGCCTCTTTAACCAGAGAGTAGTTTTGACTGTCGGCAACACTCATTGCCGAATAAACCTCCTGCGCTCTGCCTGTTAATACGCATTGTAACATCAATGTGCGCGCCAAGTCAGGCCATTTCCGCACGTCGGCCACGCGCTCAAACATTGTAAAGAATGCCTCAGGGTCACGTTCAGAAAACTTGGGAACCAAACGTATATTTCCATTAACATTAAACTCCCCCATGGACTGTCCTGCAGGTTCTGTAGATACTTTTGCATCAGCTGAAATCTTACCGTCCCTTATCAAGTCTAACCTGCACTGCTCTACTTGTACTTTTGCCTGTTCAGTTTCCTGTTTCATTTTCTCAATTGCGTATTGCGTGTCTAGCCTCACTTTGTCTTGCTCCGCCTGCAACTTTGCTTGCAACATCAGTAGTTCTTTTTGTTGGTCGAATGTCAACCCTGGCATCAATACAGGTAACGGCAGCACCGCCGCTGTATCTGACTGGATAGTAGAAGTCTTTTCTGGCTCTTCATATTCCTTTAACAAATCAGTTTCAAATAAATGTACTCTTAACACTGCCACTAAGGTCTCCTTTGATTTCTTGTCACCTGCCTCAATTTTAATCTTAAAATGCTCTGCTATTTTAAGTAACTGGTCTTTGGTGCACTGAAGTAACAGTTCCTCAGAAGGAGCAACCAAAAATGCTTCTAGGGTACACATCCTGGCTAATGTGCGCTAAGTTAGTCACCCAGCTGGTAAACAAAACAAAATACAAGTGCCCCTCTGCTCTATTTAAACCCCAAACTAACTCCACCCGTCTTCATGCCGGTTTGCGGAAGGTATTTATGCACTGAAGGCCACCGCAAAGGCCTAGCTCATACCAAGGGGTAGGAAAAGCAACCAGGAACTGGCGACCTACGTCCAGCCCTTAGCTGTGCCCCCGAGACGGAATGTGCACGCACCGGTACACACCCGCTACAGCCGCACCTTGCACCTAAACCACCCCCCGGCCTAACCCTGCGACCTAATATTTTAACCCAGTAACTAAATCGCACCTAACAGGGACACTCATATAATACTGAAACAAAAACCAGCCAGGTAACTTCTTTTTTTTTCTTTTCTTTAACTTAGCAGCACTAATACCAGGAAAAAACTCCCCCCCGTAAAAACTTAATCAAATCTGTAACTTATCAAAATCTAAACAGATTAAATTCAAACCAAAGAAATTAACTGCATCTCCCAAACAAAGTCCAGACAAAAACAAGCGTGTAACATCGCTTTGTCTCTACTCACCGGACCGTTGAACCAACTGGACAAGGGAATCACCGGATTGATTCCTAAATGACACTCCTTTCAAAAAACCACGGCGCAAACGAGCCCTTCAACTGCCAATTCGGCCAATTGACACCTGCGTCGCAGCAAACAAATGCAGAAGAGCGAGTCACTTGACTCACCAAACTTACTGCACACTCTAAACTTTTACGGAACGAGCCCCCATTTTGTTATGACCCTGGCCTAGGGGGACCAGGGAACACAACAAAAACACAGGGGAGACGCAGTTTACAAATAATATAGTGTTTATTAAAGTAACCAAAATGAACAAATAATCATAAATGAACAGATGAGGTGTGGAAATCAGTAAAGTCAGTAGTGTGATGCGTGTATGCATGAGTGAATTGTGTAGTGTGTGTGAGTGTTGTATGTGTGAACATAAATGTGGGAGCAAAAAGGTGTAGGCTGTGTGAGGAGCAAAATCAAATGAGCTGAAGGAGAGAAAGAGGACTGGGGAGGCAGGCTTTTATAGGGCGTCGACACCCGGGCCCAGGTGCACGCCACTCTGGCTGATTGCCACCATGTCACTGCTCCCCAAGTCCTAGGAACCAATGAGAAACAGAAATGAATACAAAGCAACCATAATCATATAACCTAAGAGTGACATATATAACACTACTATACAGGGAACCGTCACATAGGGACCAAAAAAAAAGTCACTACCAATCAACTTTAAATTGCCTGAAACCTACTCCTAACAGGTTTTTGGGGGAACAATTTTTTTTCCGTTTCGGTAGTGACACAATGGTGTCACTACCGAAACGGAAAAAAAATGACTAAGTCCAGAGCTCGATGAATGTTAGGGACCAAAAAAAAAGTCACTACCAATCAAATTTAAATTGCCTGAAACGTACTCCTAACAGGTTTTTGGGGGAACAATTTTGGCCTCCACACTTAGTGATTTTTTCGGATTTAACTTTGTTTCGGTAGTGACACAATGGCGTCACTACCGAAATGAAAAAAAATTTACTAAGTCCAGAGCTCGATGAATGTTAGGGACCAAAAAAAAAGTCACTACCAATCAACTTTAAATTGCCTGAAACGTACTCCTAACAGGTTTTTGGGGGAACAATTTTTTTTTCGTTTCGGTAGTGACACCATTGTGTCACTACCGAAACGAAAAAAAAATTACTAAGTCCAGAGCTCGATGAATGTTAGGGACCGAAAAAAAAGTCACTACCAATCAACTTTTAATTGCCTGAAACGTACTCCTAACAGGTTTTTGGGGGAACACATTTTTTTTCGTTTCGGTAGTGACACCATTGTGTCACTACCGAAATGAAAAAAAAATGACTAAGTCCAGAGCTCGATGAATGTTAGGGACCAAAAAAAAAGTCACTACCAATCAACTTTAAATTGCTTGAAACGTAATCCTAACAGGTTTTTGGGGGAACAATTTTTTTTTCGTTTCGGTAGTGACACCATTTTGTCACTACCGAAACGAAAAAAAATGTACTAAGTCCAGAGCTCGATGAATGTTAGGGACCAAAAAAAAAGGCACTACCAATCAACTTTAAATTGCTTGAAACGTACTCCTAACAGGTTTTTGGAGGAACAATTTTTTTTTCGTATCGGTAGTGACACCATTGTGTCACTACCGAAACGAAAAAAAAATTACTAAGTCCAGAGCTCGATGAATGTTAGGGACCAAAAAAAAGGTCGCTACCAATCAACTTTAAATTGCCTGAAACGTACTCCTAACAGGTTTTTGGGGGAACAATTTTTTTTCCGTTTCGGTAGTGACACAATGGTGTCACTACCGAAACGGAAAAAAAATGACTAAGTCCAGAGCTCGATGAATGTTAGGGACCAAAAAAAAAGTCACTACCAATCAACTTTAAATTGCCTGAAACGTACTCCTAACAGGTTTTTGGGGGAACAATTTTGGCCTCCACACTTAGTGATTTTTTCGGATTTAACTTTGTTTCGGTAGTGACACAATGGCGTCACTACCGAAATGAAAAAAAAATTACTAAGTCCAGAGCTCGATGAATGTTAGGGACCAAAAAAAAAGTCACTACCAATCAACTTTAAATTGCCTGAAACGTACTCCTAACAGGTTTTTGGGGGAACAATTTTTTTTTCGTTTCGGTAGTGACACCATTGTGTCACTACCGAAACGAAAAAAAAATTACTAAGTCCAGAGCTCGATGAATGTTAGGGACCGAAAAAAAAGTCACTACCAATCAACTTTTAATTGCCTGAAACGTACTCCTAACAGGTTTTTGGGGGAACACATTTTTTTTCGTTTCGGTAGTGACACCATTGTGTCACTACCGAAATGAAAAAAAAATGACTAAGTCCAGAGCTCGATGAATGTTAGGGACCAAAAAAAAAGTCACTACCAATCAACTTTAAATTGCTTGAAACGTAATCCTAACAGGTTTTTGGAGGAACAATTTTTTTTTCGTATCGGTAGTGACACCATTGTGTCACTACCGAAACGGAAAAAAAATGACTAAGTCCAGAGCTCGATGAATGTTAGGGACCAAAAAAAAAGTCACTACCAATCAACTTTAAATTGCCTGAAACGTACTCCTAACAGGTTTTTGGGGGAACATTTTTTTTTCCGTTTCGGTAGTGACACCATTGTGTCACTACCGAAACGAAAAAAAAATTACTAAGTCCAGAGCTCGATGAATGTTAGGGACCAAAAAAAAGGTCGCTACCAATCAACTTTAAATTGCCTGAAACGTACTCCTAACAGGTTTTTGGGGGAACAATTTTTTTTTCGTTTCGGTAGTGACACCATTGTGTCACTACCGAAACGGAAAATAAATTACTAAGTCCAGAGCTCGATGAATGTTAGGGACCAAAAAAAAAGTCGCTACCAATCAACTTTAAATTGCTTGAAACGTACTCCTAACAGGTTTTTGGGGGAACAATTTTTTTTTCGTTTCGGTAGGGACACCATTGTGTCGCTACCGAAACGGAAAAAAAATTACCAAGTCCAGAGCTCGATGAATGTTAGGGACCAAAAAAAAAGTCACTACCAATCAACTTTAAATTGCCTGGAACGTACTCCTAACAGGTTTTTGGGGGAACAATTTTTTTTCCGTTTGTGTCACTATCGGTAGTGACACCATTGTGTCACTACCGAAACGGAGTTAAATCCGAAAAAATCACTAAGTGTGGAGGCTAAAAAAAAAATTGTTCCCCCAAAAACCTGTTAGGAGTACGTTTCAGGCAATTTAAAGTTGATTGGTAGTGACTTTTTTTTTGGTCCCTAACATTCACCAAGCTCTGGACTTAGTAATTTTTTTTTCGTTTCGGTAGTGACACCATTGTGTCACTACCGAAACGAAGTTAAATCTGAAAAAATCACTAAGTGTGGAGGCCAAAAAAAAATGTGTTCCCCCAAAAACCTGTTAGGAGTACGTTTCAGGCAATTTAAAGTTGATTGGTAGTGACTTTTTTTTTGGTCCCTAACATTCATCGAGCTCTGGACTTAGTCATTTTTTTTTTCTTTTCGGTAGTGACACCATTGTGTCACTACCGAAACGAAGTTAAATCCGAAAAAATCACTAAGTGTGGAGGCCAAAAAAAAAATTGTTCCCCCAAAAACCTGTTAGGAGTACGTTTCAGGCAATTTAAAGTTGATTGGTATTTTGGCTATTAAGTATTATTTGGCCATGTTCACACTGACTTCAATCTTAGCTATTGTTGGGAAGACCCGTGTGGTGTCACAAAATGTTGCCACCACTTATATAAAAAACATTAGAGCGTTTAGCGTCGCAGATTCTGTGAATGTTGCCAGGTTTGGCGAGAGAAACAAGCAATCCAAAAAACAAGTAATCAGGTCTATGAAAAGATTGGGGCAAGAAAAGCCTGTCGCATGCGGCTTTATTATGACTTTGGTCATTTCTTGTTTTGTTTTTTTAACTTGTTATTACTGTAGTCTCTTCTCTGGATGGGCGGGATGGTTTTTGAGGATATAATAATGATGTGGTGTAATGTTTTTCTTTTTTGTAATTGTATTTTAATGGTTTATTGCACATGTGAAGATCAGAAGTACGGCAGTGTGTTCTCTGAATAGTGAACTGACTGTATTAAAGGGTTTTACAGGGTTCCCTGTGGTCCAAGCTAATGGTCCTGTAGTCATGCAGTCGGCTGTATAGCGCTACTGTACACAGTCTTGTGGTCTCTGCCGAGGCAGATGAGCCATGGAAGGACATGAAGAGCCAGAGACTACCACTGGAGGAGAGAGAGAGAGAGAGAGAGAGAGAGAGAGAGAGAGAGAGAGAGAGAGAGAGAGGCCAAAAGCATGGAAGAAGATGAAGAGCCAGATACTGCAACTGGAAAGAGAAGAAGGGGGGGGGGGATGGCTAGCTTTTAGCCTCACGTCACCTACAAACATTTACTACAACTAAACAAAGCAGAAAATAAACATGAACATGAATCCAACATGTTAATGATAATGTGTAAAATCAAACAAAATCAAACAACATGAATTGACACAACACTGATGATAGTTGCTGTCAAACAAGTATATGAAACTATCTCTGAAATCTATGAAAAAGTTTCATATGCAATGCAATTTTATACAATGTGTAGTGGCCTTCGGGGTCACTGTTGCATCTCTCCATCGGGGTCCTTGGCCTGAAAAAAGACCCCATATCTAGTATATCTCCTCTCTCCTCGGGATTCCTCCATTGAAAAGGACGTGATGGACGACTGGATGATGGACTCCTACAGAGTACAGCAAGAATGGCTGCGCTGAGTGCCGTCGTATAACGTCACAACAAGGCTTCAAACTGTGAATCTCCCATAGAGGGATGATGAATCCAGACGTCTCTACCGCACTGTTTTACACGGGACACATGTATATATTTATCGGAGGAGGAGAAGAAAATACATAAATAAGAGTCCCATAGCCAACATCTGGAGGAATGGGCTCGCGCGCCGGCTGCCTGTGCCCATTTGATTCCAGATTTATGGTAACATTACAGTTTTGGCCGTGGCTTCAGGCTGGAGCAATGTGAGGCGTATTTATTTGCTGGCCCTGAAAAATGGCTGCCACACATGTGCCATACCGTCTGCCAGTTCAGATTGTCCCCTACTCACTCTCTCTCTCTCTCTCTCTCTCTCTCTCTCTCTCTCTCTCACACTTTGTCTTTCTCTCGCTCACTTTGTCTTTCTCTTTCTCTCTCCTTTCAGACAGATCCTGTGTGGTTAATATCTTATGGTCTTTACAGGAGTGAAGTGTCCTCGTGTGTGTGTGTACGCAGTTATTCCTATGTTCACATTTCCCTTTAATGCCACTGATGTTCCCTTAATACAATCCCTTTAAAGTATGAACTGGCAGTTTCAGTCGGCCTGCACACATGGAGAGCTTTGTGCATGGTTTTTCCATGCACCGGTCAAAGTGATCTGCTACCCTCCAGCGCAGGCAGACATGCGAATGAAGCCTGCTCCATCCGTCAACAATGTATCTTTGTGTTCCCAAACACAGTGTTAACGTGAGAGGACCTTCCAGCCTCCTCGCAGCCCCACTGCCTGTTGCCAAACCACATTCCTCCGGCAGCTGCCATTTCTTACATCTGCAGCATTGACGTGGTTTTGCTTCACTGTACTGAGGAATTTATTTTGCTTTTTCTCTGATGAAATATTACACAGCTCTGCACAGGGCCCCCGGCGCACCACTACGTCTTATTTGTGATCCCCCGGCTGTCATTATGTTATGAGAGGCTGTAGCTTCTGTTCTGCTCTGGGTTCTGCCCAACGCTGTCGCTGACGCTACTACAACCACCGCCGCCAGTGAAGAAAGGCGGTATTTTCTGACCTCACAGGACAACCATGTCATAATGTGGACGTGGAATGCCAAATATTGTTTGAAAGTAGAGGGGAGAGGCCCGGTGGGTAGGCCGTTTTGAGATGGAAACTGAGAAATACTTAGTGAGGATGGAAGGGAACGCAATTGTCAGTGTGGTACCGTCAGTGTATATTGCAAAACCTCACAAGATCACATTACATTTTTTCAGTGCAATCTCTTGGGCTAAAGCTGACAGGGAGAATGGCAGGCAGGTTTATCAGCTTTAGAGTACGAACCACACAGGGTGGAGTGGCGCAGTGGCGCGGTGACGCCGCAGGATTCAAAAACAACAATCATGTGTCCGTGGCATGCAGCGCTATACCGTGATTGTTATTTTTGAATTCTGCCGCGTCAGCCGGCTGGAACCCCCTCCCGAGCTCATCCTGCACAAGTTGATGATAGGACGTCGGTGTCTTTTCAATGTTGGGGCTTTAGCCCGAAACCAAACATGGCACCGCTTCCACGGGCCAAATCGAGACGGCTCCCAGTGTTAGCGTTCCAACCAATGACCATGATGGAGCTGGTTGCTGATTGAGAAAGAACGTTGGGGTTTTAGAAAACTCGCTCAGCCAAAAGACTCCTGGGAGAACATGGCGGCATTGTAGCGTTTCGATCCCTAACTGCACACAAGGGAGCCGTTGTGTATTTTGCTCGCACCAGCAGAACATCAACAAACTGCCACAAGTGACGGCTGCAGCATCGGAGCTCTGACTTGCCTGCTTTCGCCCGTCACAATCAGGATTCTACTGGTTTTTCTACTTTAGTCTTCATCCCCTGCTGGTAGCCATGGTCTCGGCTCAGACTCATTGTCCCACTGGACGTACGTGGTCTTTGTCTGTAGCAGCTGTTTATCCGGCTCCGTCTCAGGAGCCCAGACAAAGGCCAATTACCAAGGCCTGTTTACAGCTGAGAGGCAGGCAGCAAGACTCTCCTTGTCTCCTTGTCCACCCATCTCAATGTGTGTGTGTGTGTGTGTGTGTGTGTGTGTGTGTGTGTGTGTGTGTGTGTGTGTGTGTGTGTGTGTGTGTGTGTGTGTGTGTGTGTGTGTGTGTGTGTGTGTGTGTGTGTGTGTGTGTGTGTGTGTGTGTGTGTGTGTGTGTCTCAGCCGCTGGTCCGCTGTGATTCTTGGCCTGGCTGAGATGTGGGATCGAGGGAGAAATTAACAGGCATTATCCTCCAGTAAACAAGCAGAGAGCGATGCACTGCATTTTGGCCTTACACAGCAGGCGTGTTTACATGCTGGCCGTGGATTGCACACCCCGCGGAGTGAACTGTACGAGGCCCTTTGTGTTACAAGGCATTGTGGTGAGATCGTAAGAAGGATTATGTCAGGTTATGACAGAGAGGAAGAAATGTTATGAGTGGCTGGAGTTCGTGTATACTTTGTCTGGCCGAGAACAAGGCACAGGGCATGTACGAGCAAAATGCGGTCAATGAAATCATGTACGCGAAAATCAAAACTTTAACGCCAGGTACCAAAGCAGATATTTCCTGCTTTGTCTGTTCGACTCCACCCAAACCATTCTCGTTTCATTATATGAAAAGTGGTTCTCGCTTTTCTGTGAGAAGATTTTTCCCATGGCAAGATGTCTTTAATGGAGTGTTCTTGATCCATCCACAGTTTGTCCATTTCCCAAATTGCTCAAGTTAGAACAATGTGCATGCCTCCACATACTGTTCCTATAAGTGCAATTGACCCTTTTTGTTTAATGCTGGCATGTGTCACATTTTTCCTTTTTACCCTGCTTAAAGACAGAGGCCCATTCGCGAAGATGATGTCCACCTGGAATAACACCCAGCATGTCCTCATTTGGCCAAACTGAGCATTTTCTTGTGGTTTCTTGTAAGCGCAGCCTTCCCGCAACTCTTTTGCTGGTGGTTTGGGGGGAAGTTTATTATGAAGAATGAATGCAGGAAATATTTTTCAACTGCCTTAGGTTAGCAGTGCAAGGAGTGGACAGAATGGCTCTGGGTCCTAGAGTAGAGTTGAACAAACGCAGCTTTATAACAGAATAAAGAAAGCAAAACAATGGCAGGATTTATCCTTCACTTTAGAATATATAGTATGAGCAATGGTTAAGGAAATAATCCATTATGATACAAAGGATTAAAAAAACAAACCTGTCCCGACTGTAGCACCATGCGGTATATAGTCATATAAATGAATCATCTCATTCTAATTTCAGATTAAAATGGTTTCAATCAACACGTTCTCGGTTTTCCAGACACATGTATATCCAAGTGTTTTAGTGTTCCTTGGTAGAAGTTCAGAAGTGAATGCTAACACTGAAATAACACTTTGTCCACATTGCATAACAGCTTTATTGAACTAATTTATCTGTTCAGCAACGTAGGTATGCTTGCGGTAATTCATCCGCTGTATTAGTCCAAAGGGCCAATGAAAAGTTCCCGCTGTCAAGCAAAGCTCAAACTGCACTCATCTATAGAGACGTGTCTGCAAGGGCAATATGCTAATCTTAAGGGTGGAATTTGTCTGTGCAATAGAATAACACGTCTTTGACCCTTCGACTCCCGTGTGATTAGCCTCGGTCTGCGCCTGCGCACACCTCATCTCCTCCACTCCAAACAGCCATGAAGTTCCCGCTGATCCAAAACAGCCCTGGACCTGAGATGATTGCAAGGCCAGGCTGAGTTTTAATCAGTCAATTCTTTCAGGAATCTAACAATTAGGCCTCGTTATTTGTGTCCAAGGGCAGGAATCGGCAGAAGACAAAGTCCTGGCTCTAATGAACCGGGCCCTCAGGAGCATCCTTCACGGCAAAGCGGCTAATTACTTCAGCATGCCACGGGAGTCGTGTTCCCTCATCAAATGGGAAATGATTTTCAGAGCGTCTGCACTCTTGGATTTCGTTCCGTGCGGTTTTTCGGACTGCAGCGGGTTCCTTGGCGGGGCCCAAATGGCCAAGGTGAAGTCTGGAGTCTGTCAAGCCGCGCGCCGCGCCAAGCGAGGATCTCCACTTGTCCGTCTACTGCGCCGAGATAACAGTGTGGTTCCACGACCCCTTTTTGAATCTTTCAGAGGAACAGTGAGGAGGCACAAATGAAGTGGGGGGGTGGGGAGGTTGGGGTGGGGGGGGGGGGTGAAGTGAGAAGCCCAACAGCATGGAATATCACTTAAGTTTTTCAATGGAAAATATGGCTCAGGGAAGGTGGGGGTTGCGAGCTCAGTGAAATGAGGGATAGGAGGAACGAGCCGGGGTCAAACCGACCTGATAGGATTATTTTGGGAAGTGTCAGGGTGAGGTATCTCACAGGGCCGCACGTTTGAGATCCACTTGGGCATGGAGCCGGCGGATCCACCGCAACCCCAACGGGGGCCTCTCGTCGGACCTTTGGCCGCTCAGCAAGCTGCGACCTGATTGGTTCCGACTGACACATGGAAACACATCGGCCCTGGGCCGTCCAGCGCCGGGCAGCACCAGCAGCTTGCGGTGTTCACTGCTATTGGCCGGGGATGAAGCCTGCTGTCTCCCTCTTTGTTCCTCTCATGCTGTTTCTCTCTCGCTTTCCCCTCTCTTGCACCACCTCTCCTCTCTCTCTTCTTGGCGTGAGAGGGGCTTTGGCCTCAGCTCTGTGGCACAGCTCAGGTTCGGGACTAGCTATGGCATGGTAGAGCCATTACTAGACGCATGGATGAAGGGAGTGGGCCGCGGATGCTAAGCCCAAGCCCCGCGGATACAAGGACACACCTAGAGTCTATGAGCCATGAATTCACTCTTCCTCCTCAGACAAACTCATACTGCACAATGGCTCAGTTGTCTAGTATAGACAGCATCACACACTATCCTTAATACCCTCAAGTGTTTGACTTAATGTGTGCAATTCCAGACTATCTCTATTTCCTATTAGAGCAGCGGATACGCGAACCCCAACTTTATGACCTGTAGTTTTTTTCCCTTTTTTTTAAGATAAATTTATCTCTTGCCGCCACCGTCTCTGACATCTAGGCCCCTTGAAAAAAAGAAGGAGATTTCTATCTCATCCCGGATAACTGCAGGTCAGGAAAATAAAGTGAAACGCCAAACATCCTACTGAAGGTAGCAAAAATACACAGGAGATAGTAAACTCTGAGGCCCAGACCACTAATGTGTGGTTTGCGGCTGATGCAGGCCCCACTGATGTACCCCGCTGTACTGTATACATTCAGCTGTTCCAAATGCTTGTCTTGATTTGTTTGTTTAGCTCTTAGAAAACCACCGCGCCTTGTGTATCGCAAATAAACATCTCCCACATTGCGATCAGTGTCGACAGATCGACCCATGCGCAAAGTGAAGGGCTTAGCACAGTGACATATAAGTTCAAAGCAAATTACATTGCGCCCTTTGTGCTTCAAAATGGCTGGTTGCAGCAATTAAATGACTTAAAAAAAATAGTCACAAACTGAAAGAAAATGGAAATATTTTCTGGTAATTCATTTCATTAGTTAAAATTGGCTACCTTACAGACTGCAAAAGCAACATTTTAAAGATGAATCATGCAATTTACCCGTAGGTAAATGTTTTCTGAAATGCAGAGATGACATTAAGGAAATTCATTAAATTTATCTTTAGGACTATATATTTTATAGGCCTATATACTGTAGTGTATATTGACTAATTAATGTCTGTATTCACATTTTCCAGAAGAAGACGACTTTGCACCTTTAGTTTGAATTTGATCCAATCAGAGAGATGCCAGATTAAAGGAAGATCTACCTTACTAAAGGAAACTTGCATCACTTAAAAAACATCTGCTCTGAAAGCAACCCGGCACTGTGGTTCACTATTAATGCATTTCTTTCCCCCTGATTGAATCAACTGGGTTTTTCAAATACTGAAAGATGAATTTCAAACTTCCATTATTTTTTTTCCAAATTGGACAGCATTTCGGAGCAAGTCCCACAATATTTTTCCACATTGAGGCTGGTTATCCATCAAACAAGGTGTGTGAGGAACCTTACGCAGATGCTGAGGTGGTTGAAAGGTTGTTTTTTTTAAATTGGAAGATACTGACTACAACTTAAGTAAAACAACCCTTAAAAAGGTTAAAAGTCTAAAAAGAAAAAAGAAACAAATCAAATAATGCATTCATTCAAAGGTTTATTCATTCTTTTGAGGAAGTAGCATGGTTTAAAAAAAGAAATCAGACAATACAATGAGATATGCATTTGGTCATTGGATAAAAATCCAGTCTCTATCAAAAAAAAGGTCTCAATTCATATAACTTAATAAACAATAATAAAAAAAAAATAGTCACCACTTTCTTTGTTTTTTACACTCCACAATAATTTATAATTTCATATGTGTCAAAAAAAAGTAATTTGCTTTCCGTGTGAAAGCAGGGTTTGTGCTGACAAATGTACAGTACCAACATGTTGGCAGCAGAAACCCAATTCTTCTATCAGTGTGGTGTAGCTGTTGTCCATGGACTGGCTCTGGAACAAACGCTGCAGGTAGGAACAACAATGGTAGCTCTGTGCTTTTGAAGCTTTCTTCACCATGTTCCCCTCTCTCGTTCTCTTTTTCTCCTCTCGGCAAACCGGGTTCCGTGTGAGGTGTGAGGGCTCAGAGTGGTCCAGGGGTTCAGACGGCTATTAGAAACACAAGGAGCGCGTTTTAGCCTACCCTGCAGCTAGCCAGTCTGGATAATGTGTATAAAAAACACATGTGGAGCCCACCGCCCACTGCCCACCCCCTCATACCTACCCCCACATAAGCAAATAGCGCCTGGGGATTGGCTAGTGCGATTCCTTTTATTATGCTTCCATAGGCACGCTAACAGGAATAATATAGGGGTTTCCTTCAGTTTTTCTTTTTCCTTTTAGGTTCACCTTTATGTAAAATCAACAAATTGTGTTTTAAAGCCCCCCCTCTTATGTCCTACACATTTTCAATAGAGGCTGTGTGTAAGTGCAGCTTTTTTTTGTTGTTTTGTTTTTTCTTACAGTTTGCAAATTCAGGACACACAAAAAGAAATTAACCCAACACAGATCGAAAAGTCACTGTGCAGCTTGCCTCCATAAGTCCTTGACCACAAGCAATCATTCTGGGTTGTCAAACATACAGGCAAAACTGCTCGTTGAATAAAAGAGCGTACATTTTGACACGCACAAACAGTACCTTGAAGATATTCATACAGAGACAGCCAACTTCGGTTATTCCCAAAAGTCCAACTTGATTTCTCTCAGTTGTGTACTTGGCATAGGACGCTACAATGTAAATAACATATGCGCTGTACATACTTTATAGGCGTTCAAAGGGAGACTTCTTTCCATTGGATCACCAAGAGATCTTAATGCGGTGCAGTTAAGTAAAACCAAGTAAAAACTCTGATTAAAAAACGGAATGACCGCACATATACAAACTGACAATAACAAACACTTTGAAACACTTGCTGGCCGACAGAGAGATAATACTGAAAGGCAATTTCGGAACAAAAAAAAAGAAAAGGAAAATAAAGTTAGGAGAGAAAGTCAAACTTTTACGTCTGTCCTCTGGCTTCTTGTAAACAACAATTTGAATGTAATTCTAAACAGCTGAGAAGCGAGAGGATCAAACGAGCGGGTTGGTGAGCTGGTAGTGGCGTGGGTGTCTTCAATGCACCACCTTGTTCTGAGTGGAAACACACTGTCCACATAACATAACACTGATAAGGCAAACAGAACAACATCCCTTTTACTGTAAGTCACGACCTTGTGTTTAACCACTTTAACCCTGGTGACCCTCTTATTTTGGGCATGTCAGTGTAGGCGAAAAATGTCAAACATTTTCAAGAACCTTACACATCTACAAGCTCAAAACGCGTCGTGATGCAACACATTGTGAGCTTGCAGATTGACTACTTTAGCTATTTGCCGTACAACGAAGGCATAGGGCTGAAGTGGTTACACAAAATACCTTACACAACTTTAAAGTGTGTGTGTGTGTGTGTGTGTGTGTGTGTGTGTGTGTGTGTGTGTGTGTGTGTGTGTGTGTGTGTGTGTGCACGTGCGTGCGCGTGCGTACATGTGTGCCTGTGTGCGTGTGTGAGCGTGACTTCACTGGGGTCCCAGCTGAGCACTCGGGTCAAGTTCACGGCCTAAATGCACCGATAAGGAAGGAATCCTTTCCTGGAAAAGATCGGAATCTTTAGGCCGCGGTGAGGAAAAGTCTGTTGGAGGCTGAGAAGCGCTGGCTGCTTATCGATCCACTGCTCACATCAACGCCAACGCTGGTCCGGAGTGAACTCATCACGTGTTCGACGTTATTGTTGGCTAGACAGCAGCGTGCGTCCGACTGAGACATAACAGTGTTCAATTTACAGTCAAAATGAAGACGTCAGACAAAACACAGCGCAATGCCATCAGGGAAAATATTGCTGGGCATGTGTGTGTGTGTGTGTGTGTGTGTGTGCGAGTGCGAGTGCGCGTGTGTAAGTTATTAGAGTTCATTCGTGCCTCAGACGGTGAGCTCTTTCTCTTGGTAAGGCACACGATGCAAGGGGGAGTTCTCACTTAGTTTTCCTGAATAACGCCCAGGACTCTCTGTTTGTAGCCTTTAGTTAAACAATCCTTCACAAATTCCAAAGAGGCACGGTAGTATCTGTACTTTGCATTAACCTCAGTACGTGTGTGTGGTTCGTTTGAAAAAAGCAAGGCACTTTGGCAAAAATAAGAATTTTGTTGAATATATACGTACATGTATATATATGTTATATCGTCGCTGTCGGGCAGAAACCTCTTATCTCCATATTCTAACTTTTGGGTTTTTTTTCTCGTAAATGATCGCCCTACTTGATACATACTACAGCTTCAACCAAAAGCATCAAACGTAGCAGATCTGCAAGCTCGAAACGTTTGTAGATCTGCTGCTTTTGCTGTTTTTGAATTTGAATCTGAAAAAATCTTGAACTGTTTTGGACATAAGAGGTTTCCACCCGACAGAGACGATATATATAAATATAACATATATATGGTGTATATAATTAAAAAAAGAGTCAATAAGAAACAAATCAGTCATCAAAATAATTTAACATTACAAAAGTGTCTCGTTCAGGCAATACTGCAGCGAAGCGGTCATCAACGTCTGACTGCTATGTGTGCAGGCCAACAAGTCAACCCATTTAAGGAGAAAAAAAAACATATTCATATATAGGATGCTCAAGTACTCTTTTGCACTTTTACAGACACAGATAACAAAATAAATCAAAATAAAAAGTTCACTTTCTGTCACACTTTTCCTCTCACCGCCTCCCCCCCCCCCCAAAAAAAAATGTCTATCTCTCAGGGAGTTTCTCGGACTCAAACACGACCGTTTGTGTCTTGTTTAGTTCTTTTTTGTTTGTTTGTTTTTGCATAGAGTGGGGGGAGGATGGCATCGTGGTGGCGAGGGGGACTAATACTTCTGCACCAGCGGCACTTTGACAGTCTTAATCTCTGCTATATGGGAGGACTTCTGTATGATGCAGCTGGTGGTCCCGGAGGGGCTGTCCTTTCCCTGCGCCAAGTTGGTCAGGGCCATGGCAGCGTTGATCTCCCTCCAGTACGTCTCGTCCTTGCCCTTCACCTTCTGCATGCCGCCGACGCTCACGCTGATGATCACACAACACACACACACACACACACACACACACACACACACACACACACACACACACACACACACACACACACACACACACACACACACACACACACACACACACACACACACACACACACACACACACACACACACAGCGGGAACATTGAGTTAATTGAGTATGTGGGATTTTGGTTTGTAATTAAACATGAGCACTCTATAAAACGAATAGTGAAGAAATGTGTCTAACGTGACACATTATGAGCTTGTAGATCACACTTAATGTGTATGTAGTTAATGAGTGCAGTGGACTTTAACTACATTGCAAGTTAAACGGTGGCATGATGTAAAAATCATGGAATACTCACTTGTCACATTTACTTGATCCATGGTCCCCGGTCTCTGAAGGAGAGAGAGAGAGAGAGAGAGAGAGAGAGAGACTTTAATTGATTGATTGAATACTTTATTAACAGTTTGCAAATACAAGCACAGGGAAGTACAGTCCAATACAAGGTCTGTTAAGAGGATTTTAAACCCAAGAAAGCACCATGGCTTGTTTCCATTGGAGTCCTTTGTACTCAATTCATCGAAAAGACAGAGAGAGAGGTTAATTTTCCAATGCTCTATGGGGTCAATGAAGATTAATTAAGACCTGTCACACTTTCAAGCTCCGGATGGTGTGTGTGTGTGTGTGTGTGTGTGTGTGTGTGTGTGTGTGTGTGTGTGTGTGTGTGTGTGTGTGTGTGTGTGTGTGTGTGTGTGTGTGTGTGTGTGTGTGTGTGTGTGTGTGTGTGTGTGTGTGTGTGTGTGTGTGTGTGTGTGTGTGCGTGCGTGCGTGTGTGCATGTGCGAGTGAGTGTTTGCTCATGTCTGCATGAGAAATTAAGTATTTGTGTGTGTTCATGTGTGTTCATGTGTGTTCCTGTGTGTGTGTGTGTGTGTGTGTGTGTGTGTGTGTGTGTGTGTGTGTGTGTGTGTGTGTGTGTGTGTGTGTGTGCGTGCGTGCGTGCGTGCGTGCGTGCGTGCGTGCGCACATATTCCACATATGGATAAATACTTGTGTGAGGTCTGAACACCCACTCCATAGCAAACATGTGCTGCTCTGCTTTCCCTCTTGATTCAGATGCTAGATAAATGGACACACTGCGAGAGGTCATCAAGAAACAAGGTGACTAATAGGATCGAACTGAAAGATGTTTCATATGACTCATAAGCTCCATTCTCCAATATTTTGTTCAAAAACAAATGGGGCCCCGCCAACGGACAGTAATTGAGTTGTCCCGAGAACAAAAGTGAGTTGTCCATAAAAAAAACAGCGAGCGAGCATAGAAAATTTGAAGGGAGAAAGAAATGCACGGACTGAGTCAGGCCACAAAAAGAGTGATGTCTGCTCTCTTTCTGTTCGAATGGGAGCAACCTCTATGCTGCTCATATGTAAAACATTAGAGAAGAATAGCAGAGTCATTAAACGATGAAACCGACTTCTCTTCGGGCCAACCGCCGTGTTTATCCACACTGTTTACTCCATACTGTGGACTGAGCTCACGGGCAGACAGTAACAACAGTATGTGTGTGGGCGTGTTGCAAAGCATTGTTTAGGACCTGTCTTGCGTCTCGGCTCCAACTCTAGGTGAGTTTTACTCCACAGTAAAGATGATGACACAAGCTTGGCAGCCCGTGAGGCATTAAAAGAGACCAGAGCATCTGGATTAGGCCATAAAGTCTCCAGGCACACCCTTTAAGTTAGCTAAACACACAGTTAAGGCCCCATATAAGCTTATAAGAAGGCATGCCTTAAAGCAGGTAGAGGACCTGCGCTATTGAAATTCCTGTTTCCAAAAAAGCCACGAGTACACCGGGAATAATTTACCTCTGTGTTTACTGGTTTGTTCAGGCAATAATGCAACCTGCCACTTTTGCCCTTGAAGCCGGATCTGTTTTGCGATCGGATCGGTCAGAAACACTGGACCTCCGGTGCCCTGATTGAAGCCAGGCCTGATGCTTTCATATTAGGCCGACCGCCCTCCCAGACGCCCCGCCACAGAAGCATTGCCCATTGCACATCTCTCGGTTCTCCTGCTCGGCCCGGCCCACACCACACCACAGACATCCAATAAAAGCACACGTCTGAATGTTTAACGGTTGGCTCTTTTAATGAGCTGCCGCTCGCCACCGCCGCAACACGGCCACTGATGGACCTTTTTTTCCCCCTACTCCTTCCCACTAATGAAAATGAACTTGCCATGTTTGTCTTTTATTTCCACTGGAATTTAATTCCCACACTTGTTAGAAGTGATGGGTGGGGTTGGACAGGGACACGGTGCACGTGAGGTAAAGCGCAGCTGCGGAAAAACCCCGGTCACGGATCTGCTCCCCTATGGGCTCCCAAAAGCCCCCCCCCCCCCGCCCCTGGCCCCTCTCCCCGTAGACAACCCTGACGGATTTTGGCGTCACGCGTCGTCGCCTCTCACCCTCGTCCTTCCGGAAAAAACGCGATCCGGCACGTCCAGACGTTGTGCAAGGCGCAACATGCAGGGTTAATTAATTCCCAACGCCTCCCTGTTTTCCAAAAACGTTTGCATACTGCGCTGTGTGACCTCTGCTGACAGTACCTGGGCTACATTCATGGCCCTGGGGCGAACGCAGAGCCTGATTATGATGCTTCCTGCTGTTTCCCATTCGCTCTCTAATCGCTGTACTCCGCAGAGGGAGGTGGACCTCGCTCTCTCCAATTAACTTCTGCTCATCGTTTGCAGAAGGAAGCAAAAGTTAAGAAAGTTTGTGCGTACTATGAGCCTTCTCTCAAGGTTGTGTGTGTGTGTGTGTGTGTGTGTGTGTGTGTGTGTGTGTGTGTGTGTGTGTGTGTGTGTGTGTGTGTGTGTGTGTGTGTGTGTGTGTGTGTGTGTGTGTGTGATAGAAAAGTGAGCGATGGGGATGTGATAACCGTGTAGAACAAACTGCCGTGTTGAGATTTCAAGGTTCCGTTCCACTAAAGCATTCCAGCTAACTCATCACATTCTCCTGTCTGGCCACAGTCTATCTGCCTCCTCTCCCTTATCGTTCTGTCAGCCATTATCGAGGTTCTTATCTAGGAGCCCTTTCCTTTTTTTTTTATTTCCCCTCCCTCTCTTCCTTATCAGCACTGTCATCCCTTCTCCCCTCCTCCCGTTCACCTCTCTCATTGAGTGATTTGCCGTTAATACCCTGCGATTCAGGTACGCAAGACTGACCGCTCTCATGCGGTGCGGCCAAAACAAATGCACTGTTTTCACTCTTTCCCCTTTCTGCGAGGACGAAAACCACGTCTGCTAAATGTTAGGAGTAATCGTTTGTTCCACGACTTTGAAATTCATGGTAAAAAGAAAAAAAAGAAAAACAACATTATCGCAATTCTTTTTACTTTATATTCTTCTACACCTTATACCTCCATACCTTCAAAGAAGGTCATTTGCGTAAGCGACTTTGAATATCAGCTGAAACGAGGGTATCTATTTGAGAAAAGTGATAATCCTTGAATTATTCTTACAATGGCCCAGGCTGTATGGCGATACTCCTTTAGTCCCGTGATTAATATCTGCGCTGGGGAACAAGTTTGGGCCTAACTAAAATGTGCTCCATTCTGCATAATCACAGTGCAATTACAGGCTAATTACAGTGCTTTCATGTGTCGTGTTGTTGTAACTATAATATATTATTTGTATTATTTGTCTGGTTATGACCAGCAGTGCAAGGACAACACAACAGTGGTTCCAAGACCCAAAAGAAAAATTAGACGTTTGCCCGGGACCCAAACTAGTGAAAATATCTACAGATCTACGAGCTTGTAGATCTGTATTTTCACTGCTTCTTAAACATATTTTTTATTTATTTATGGAAATTATTATTTATTATTATTTATGAAATACGTATTATTATGTATATATTTATATATTTTATGTAGGAGTAAAAAAAAGGGGGATATTTACTCCTGACCCACTGTTTGGGAAACAGAGGATGATAATACTGTGACCTACAGACATTGCTTTTTGTTGTAGTCTTGTGAGGTATGGCTAGAGAGAGCGCAGCATCAGTAGGCTTCTGATACTGTTTCCACCCACAGCTCTGGTGTTGCCAGCGTTTTGCTGCAGCCACTGTCCATGCTTCCTTTCAGGCCTGTAAAAACTGAGTTTGTGTGAGGGCTCCTGCAGGTGGTGGGAGGCGTGGCTGGAGGCATGGCTGGAGGCGTGGCGTGGCGTGGCATGCCCCCCCCCCCCCACACACACACACACAGTCTTGCCATGGCCAGAAATGCCCCCCCCCCCCCCCCCTACCCCGCTCTAGGGAACTATGGACCCCAGGATCTGGAATCGGACCACTGCACGCAAGAAAAACCCTATTTCCAAAGCCCTGTGCCTAAAACATCTAAAACTCAGATTTTTTAAAACAAGGCCTGTGCCAAAGAAACTATAAATCATCAATAAATCATAGCGGGGCCTTTTATTATTTTCTCATTCTTTTTTTCCCCCCTTTGCTTTTTAATTTTTTTGTCTTTACTACTTTTTGCTACTGAAAGTCAGTCTATTTCGCTGTTTGCCTTAGGGCTCCGCTAACAGTGGTTTTCATGGACCGCCAAAGGGGAAAGCTAAGAAGTCTGATGGTTTCTGGCGTCGCGTTGAAAGGCCGAAAATACTAGCTCACTTAACATCACCGCGGGGTGATGGAGGGAGCAAGTGAACAAGTGAACACAGAAAGATGAGAGAGAGAGAGAGAGAGAGAGAGAGAAAAAAAACACTGGCAAAAACAACACATGGGGAAAAACAAGGCAAAACAAGCGGGAGCTGACAAATGAGATGGGGGAATTGGGTACACCTGCTCAGAGTGGGACGTGGAGGGAGAGGAGATGAGTGACTGACTATCATTATTACCATCTGGAGCTGTTGCTAGCAACACACAACAATAAACACGGCAGGCCCTGTTGCACAAACCAAAGGCTGGGCCGAATTAAGAGGCAAATAAACACACACACACACACACACCACACACACACACACACACACACACACACACACACACACACACACACACACACACACACACACACACACACACACACACACACACACACACACACACACACACACACACACACACACACACAGGGGCAGACAAACACACTACACACGTACCAAAGGAGTAAAGGGAATGAGCTAAGCCTATTTCCTCACTTAACTCCTGAAGCCAAAGAGAATTCAACATGGCAGATGTGACAAGTCGCTCATCAGTGAATCCTACAGCGATGACAACACCAGGCGGGTACACCGGCCAATCGGGATGAGGATACGGCGGCGTCACCATACCGACACGTGACCCTCACCGTCCGTTGCAGGCCAATTCGGGGCTGATGACTCGAGGGTTTTACAGTCAGCCTCAGATGAGTCAAAACGCTGTGTCAGACCATAAAACCAATTCCACGCGGGAAAATGCAAAGATCCAGCAAAACATATATTATGACACATAGCTTACCGGATATACACTCATGACAAAATAGCTCAATGGGCAAATATAAAGTTGGACAGGTTACAGGTTACTTTCCGCCAAACCGTCTTTGGTTTCAACGATCAGGAAATGACTAATTCCTCCAACCACCATATATTACGATGTCTACTAATGCTATCTTTCATTTGAAACCAGGCCTGACACAGAACTATCACTTGCACTCTTGGTCTTGGCTTTGCCTCCAACTCCTATTTTTCATATATATATTTTTTAATTTAACGACCTGTGCTTTTTATAATGGCAAGGAGAGTCTGTGAATGAAGTTAAGAGATGCCTTGGCACGCTCCGAACTCCCACTCTGCCAACCCCAGCTTTAGACTGCCCCTCCCAGCCGTTTCAAGTCTACTTTCTTTCTCTCTCTTGACTTTCTCTGACACACTCTCTTTCTTCCACTCTATGGGTGGTGAGAGAGAAAGTACGGGGTCGGGAGGCCTTAAAAGACCCAAACTGACATTTCTACGTCAACACTGTCAAAGACGTCACAGACCTATCTGTTCACAGTGACAAGTATCTTTCATCGGTTTCCGATCGGAAAATAAAGGCAAGGACAATGAACTGCAACGCTGTGTGGAATAGTACACACTTATGCATGCGCGCGCACACACACACACACACACACACACACGCGCGCGCGCGCGCACACGCACAGAAGCATTGCTTCTCCTCTTCCCAATTCGCACACACGCACACACAGAAGCATTGTACCATTGCTTCTTCTCCTCCCAGTTCGCACACACGCACACACGCACACACAGAAGCATTGTACCATTGCTTCCCCTCCTCCCAATTCACACCATTTCTTCTTTCCGGGCCGTCTGCTGGGCAGATGACGCGGTGGCGTGTCTGCACCACAGCCGCTGGGTGAGGAAAGATAATAAGGATCCAGAAACGAGGATCACGTTCGGCATCCCTCGAGATGAAGAAATAATAACAGCGTTTCAGACCGTTTAAACATGGCCGGGCCGCGGTGTTTACGAGTGGCTGTAAACACGCGCTAATCAGGGACCCCGTAAATCACCCCGAAATGAGAGGAGCTTCTCGTGTAGAAAGCATAAATAATGCTGTTAAGGGGCTGAGGCTCATCTGCCTTTTCTAAGCGTGCGTCTGTGTGCATCACGGGACAAAAGAGAGAGAGAGAGAGAGAAAAAAAAAGTAATCTCTTCGTCAAGTCATTGCGGATGATGACGGATCGGGGGCCATGGTTTGAGTTTGGCGTGACAAAGATTTAAACACGTCCTCCACAGATGGTTGGCACGGAAACATAAAGAAGAGCGACTGAAAGAGAGGAACGCGAAAAGAGCAGACAGAGAAAGAGATGGATGGAAAGAACGAACAAGAGAGACAGATACAAAGAGAGGGAGAGAGAGACAAACAAACAAGAGAATTTTTTTATCTCAGTCTCATGAGTGAGATTCTGACCTATAGTAATTTGCGTCTGAGTATCTGAGATCAGTGAACGTATTTCAAGCGCAATCTCATGGCTGTGTGTCACATTATACTCTGACGTCTGGCGAGGTGGACTTCACAGTGACCCAGGGCTAACCTATTCCATCACATGCCGGCTTGTCTCCCTGTTGTCCCTGCTTTGACACAGGTACAAGACAAGAACGAGAAAAAAGAAAAACATTCCATTGCCATTTCCTCCATGGTTTCCCAGAAGACCGATGATGACCATCGTTTCGTGTTAGTCTTATGCAAAAACACGCATTAGCATGAAAGTGCAAACCTTGGGTAAACATCATTTGGACTTCTTTTTTTTTAAGTGTTTTCCAGTTCCCCAAAAATATCCCTTTTCTGGCTTCAGAGGCCAAATAACATGTTTGTGCTGCACTGCATCATTATGTTGGTAGGTTGAATCACCCTCTCCCACACATGGTGGTGGTGGTGGGGGTTCTGTGTGTGCTGTATATGTGTATATATACGTGTGTGTGTGTGTGTGTGTGTGTGTGTGTGTGTGTGTGTGTGTGTGTGTGTGTGTGTGTGTGTCTGTGCGCACGCGCGCGTGAGCGTGAGCGAGGCACTTGACCGCCTTTGCTAGGTCACACCTCTGGTCTCTCATTAAACCTCTCTCACTGCGTACACCCGCCCTCCTTTATCCCGTGGGAACACAATGGCAGCCCATTGTTCTAGACGCGGCTTGACTTTTTAAAATGGAAACCATTTGTGTTTTATGCAGTGCGTGCCCGAGCGCCTCGGTTTCCCTTACTAGGCAGGACAGCTGTGTTTTCTGAATCTGATGAGCTGATTGTTGTGTGTGTGTGTGTGTGTGTGTGTGTGTGTGTGTGTGTGTGTGTGTGTGTGTGTGTGTGTGTGTGTGTGTGTGTGTGTGTGTGTGTGTGTGTGTGTGTGTGTGTGTGTGTGTGTGTGTGTGTGTGTGTGTGCGTGCGTGCGTGCACGCACGCACGCACGCACGCACGCACGCCTGTGTTCGTGTGTCCAAAAAACCCCAGCCTGCCGATGATTTTAAAACGATCAGGTTGAGAACGAGCCTCGCTCATTATTCTGCACTTTCCCCATTCTATGTTAGGCAGCTGTTTTGTAAACAGCGTCTGAGCTGATGTTAACACTCCACAGAGTAACGGTTTGAATGAACACCCTCTGCTTCTCCATTTGACCTCACAGCCAGCCTCTGTTTTTAGTGGTCACACTCGCAGGCCACTGACCTATCCTATCTTTGAATGGGAAACCCTGGCCATCGGGTTTTGTCTGTGCCTCTCGTGCGTCTTTTCATATCCCACCTTTTCCATTCGCATGAAGCATCACCACAGTGTGATTGCCAGGATTATACTTCACTTCTGCCAACTTCCCAGCCGTTCCCACCATGGTACCAGCCGCACCCAAAGAGACACATGCAGCGTCCTGAATTATCATCACTGCAAACTCTGCTTCACTGAGACAGAGTGCAACAAAGAATAGAATGGAATACGTATCACTATATAAGGTGCCACACACAAAGAGAGAGAGTTCCCAAGGAGGCAAAAATCCAATGCAAAACCAACAATTGAGGAGGGAGACCACTGTATAATGCAAAATAATAGATATAATGCCTTCAAACAGCTATTTTTTACAACTTTTGTTTAGGCAAACGAATACACGATTGGCTTAAAATCTTTTACAGACTACTCTGCAACATGTTTCGAGAACAAAACTCTTCCTCAGGCAGCTATGGTAAGCGTGTGAAATCATGTTGAATATACAGGGAAGGGGTCACATCATAATCACTTGAATAGAAACAGGCAGGTGTGGTCTGTGATAAGTACATCGATCAAGGTTGAAATGACACCAAAAACTAATCAGGGGGGCTGTGTGAATCAATAAACACATTACCATCAAGTGCGTTTGTTTGCCTAAACAAAAGTTGTAAAAAATAGCTGTTTGAAGGCTTTAAAACTATTCTTTTGCATTACAGTGGTCTCCCTCCTAAATTTTCTTTTTCACAATATAAGTCATAGTTGTTCTATAGGACACACACACACGCGCGCGCGCGCGTGCACGCTGCTGTACCTGATGTAAACACACACATAGGAACAGTCATTTCTTCCAGCCATGCTGTCTCTTACTCATTGTGGCCATCGTTTTTTTGTTTTTTCTCCCAGCGGGCCCCCTCCACCACTGCCGAAACACATCCCTTGATCTGGGATCGGGGCCCTACCTCCCTTCCCTCTCATCCCTTCCACACTGGTTCCTAAAGCCCAATCTGGGCCCAGTGAGTCTTGGCCAGGACATTTCGCTTGGAACAACATCTCTCCCTTTCTCTGTGTGTCCCCCCCCCCCCCCTTCTCCTTTCCTATGAAGCTGTGGAAACAGAGGCCTGTGGCCAGTCGGGTCCAAAAGCTGTGGATTCCTAGGATTGAGGATTGAGGAGTCCTCATCCATCACTGTCCGTGAGTGGCTCGTTGTCACCGAGCGGGCCCCAGTCAAGCATTGTCTTCCCACTGGGCTTGTGGCCTCCTACCAGCTAACAGGAGCTACAGTAAATCAGCCTGTCCCCCTCGTCGGTCAACCAGTCTGCATGTGACATCGGGCGTCTTAAATCAGACTATGGGTTCCAACCTCACAGCCGCACCGCTGTATAAATCAGCACAGCGGGGGGTGGTTTTCTCTCTGGAAATGGACGGCATTAACGGTACAAGAAATCTTTTTCAATGTAAAGCACGTTAGCCTAAAATATGGAAACAGCTCCCATAGTAACCACTGAGTCACGACTGACCATCTAGATCTCCCCTCTCTCCACCTGTCTAGGGGCCTTGGGTTGAAAACCGCGGAGAGAAATTAGCTAAAGACAAGAAAAACAAACACTTTAAGTTTTCCGTTCTAAGATTACTTTTTTTGGTAAGAGACCGCTTTCCAATTACCGGGGATGACTCCTGAGCTCTCTTTAAGCGGGCCCGAAAATTCTCCGGGATTCAATAACTGTCTGGCGCTCGCAGTGACCTAATTCAAAAGGCCCTTACGGTCCTCCGCGGCCCCGTCAAACACCACTGGTTTCACTTAGCATGCGTCCTGACACAACGTGTTAAACGTCCCCCGCCGCACTAACAAGTTGAATGCTACACAGTGGAGGTGAGCTCTGCTGCCTTGTGTGGCCCATGCTGTATATCTTATGCGGTGTGGAACTGATGTGGAACACAGTGTTCGCAAAGCAAAGACAAAGAAAAAAAAACATAATTATGCAATTCTGGAGCTGAACAATATCACAGACACATAAACTATATTTTAGCTCAGCTACAGCTGGAAGATATTTGAGGCAGTAATACATATTGAATAAACACTGGGGAATAAACAGTAAGCGAGGGCCCTTTCATCAGAGAGAAATAACTGTTCATTATCTTGGTTTACTAGATGCGTTTTCAAAAGAAAGCCACATAAAAATCGAATCTTTGGAAAACTTGCTGGAACCCACCAGCTCGCCTTTCAAACGGTATTTTAACTCATCAATTGTTTTGATGTGAAAGCCGAGTTCCATTTACGCGTGGATGCATAAGTCTTCGGAAAGTCTCTCCATTACTTGTTTTCTGAGGACCCTCTGGACTCAGCTCAGTGCTGGACTCCGTCAAAAGAGGGAACCTGAGAAAACGGGGCCACTGTCAGCCCTGTGTAAAAAAAACGTCTAAACGAGATCTCTCGCTCTACCGTCCCCAAGAAACGTTTGGAATTATTTGGCGTATAATGATCTATATCATATCGGACGGGGTGAAATCTGGTACCGAGCAAGAAGAAAAACACTGGAGCCAGATTCCTGCCATTTAATATCCCATTAAAGGGTAATTTGGCATGAAACCCCTGGCATGTACGTTGGAATTCTACTGTTCCTTGTTTTCAATGAAATTCCCCACAGGGTTTTGACTCTGTGCGAGTGTGTCTGTGGTTTTGAAAGGGCATGTATCTACACTCCAACCATGTGTAGTAGAGGTGTGTGTGTGTGTGCGTGTGCGTGTGCGTGTGCGTGTGCGTGTGTGTGTGTGTGTGTGTGTGTGTTACTTTCCACTGTGTGGACTGGGTAAATCTACACTCACCATCTCCTGCCACGTCTGACTGCCCTCTGTAGTCAGAGATAACACTGGGCTCGGGGCCGCTGCCAGAGCAGCCATCGCCAATTGTCCCGTTAATGGACGCTTAGCCAATGGGCTGACGGTCGCCGGGCACGCCACTCTTGCTTAGGCCAATCCAATCGCAAGCAAGGCAGAGTTAGGTTTTATGTGCAAAAAAAAAAGAAAAGAACCTGGGAGACACCGTTCACACTCTTGTTATGTCCAACCCCACCTCATCCCCCACTGTCTGTCTGTCTGTCTCTCTGTCTGTCTGTGTCTTTCTCTCTCTCTCGCTTGCTCACCGTCCTGCTCTCTTTCCCTTTGTCTGTCTGACTCTGTCTCTCGCTCTCTTTCTCGTCCAACTCGGGCCTGAAATTTCAGACACTGTAATTGTAAAGAGGCTGAGGAATTTGTTCACTACAAAAATATCTGGAATGTACAGACAGGAGAGTGAACGGAGGAGGAAATGATGCAAAGCCCCGAGCTTAAAATGTCCTCTTGTGTTTTTTTTTCTTTCTTTCTCCATCCTGCCGTTTCTGACTTCCTCTCCATCCTTTACCTCAATGAGAAATTAAAAACAGTAAATTTTCCGCTTTTCTTTTATCTCCAAGATTGGGGGGGCGATCGGCAGGTTGTCCTGGCAGGTGTTCATGTGAGCAGACGAAGCACCCCCGGTGTCGACGCCTCGGAGAACTTTCCGCATCGGAATCAGGAGAGGTCCTCCGCAGACGCCAGAGCTCCAAGAAATCCAAGAGTAGGGGTTGACAGCGCCAATAAATTATATTAAACATAGAGATAAAGTAGTTACTCACTATTAAGAAACACTGATCCAGCCAAGTAAATTGATACGGAGGGGGGTGGGGGGGACTGGGGGGAGTCTCTTATTAAATCGGGTAGATTTATCCCTCTTTATCCCTCTCTCTTTTTCTAAATCTCTCTTTTTGTCTCTCTCTCCCTCCCTCCCTCTGTCAGGCCCCGACAGGTGTGGCGGGGGGAGAGAACCCGATGTTAATCCTGGCCACGGAGGGTTTTAAAGATTTTCGATCGCGAGGATTGTAAAACCGTCGCAATCGCCAGCGCGCTTCAACTTGAAAACACCTCCCTTCTCTTCTCGCGTAATTTAAAACACATTTGTCTGTAAGCAGAATTTTGAATGGACCAATAATAAAAAACAGAAAATAAAACCTTTCTTGTCTTGCCCTGATGAAAACCCTCTATCACTCCACCACCTCGCTCTCATAAAAATCTCCTCGTCGGCCCCCCCAGGCACTTCTATACGTGCTAGACCAGCGAAAAGAGTGAAAACATAACAACCAGTTATGAAGTCCTGCCGAACAAAGGCCTAGTGTTCGTATCCCATGAAGGACTCTTACTGCAAGCTCGGAGAGATTAGACCCCCCCCCCCCCATTTGGTCGCAGCACCTGTAAGTTGCGTATGAAATGGCACGCATTACAACAGCAACTCTGGATCCAACGAGTCCTGGCCAAAGGCACTAAAAAATGGGCGAGGACAAGGTAATTCTACTGTTACTTGTTTTCGATGAAATTTCCCACAGGGTTCCGACCGGCAAGTGTGGGAGATTGGGCAACCTTAGTGTTTCACGTTGCACCTAGAAGACTGGACAGACTAAGATTGATTTCCTTTCTTTTTGTTTACTATTCAAAATTCAAGTGCAACTTACTTTGCCTGGCTGAGGTACGAAGCCC
This sequence comes from Gymnoscopelus microlampas, assembly GCF_963454915.1. NCBI lineage: Eukaryota > Metazoa > Chordata > Actinopteri > Myctophiformes > Myctophidae > Gymnoscopelus > Gymnoscopelus microlampas. Next base: position 27,117,395 of record NC_139959.1, read on the forward strand.
ACAGATTCTTATCTGAGAACACGCAACATTCTCGTTACACTGCCTAGCTTGTGAGACTTTAGATTTTTCTTATTTGAGGCTCATTTGGGCTGTCATAGATACATGCCTCAGATTATGCAGTTCATATCAGCAAACACCCACGCGCGCACGCACGCACGCACGCACGCACGCACGCACGCACACACACACACACACACACACACACACACACACACACACACACACACACACACACACACACACACACACACACACACACACACACACACACACACACACACACAGAGCTGTCTCAGTTGGACCTCATGGCAGGATCAAAGGCATGCCAAACAGTAGTCAAAGAGAGAGCATGTTACACATGGCCTTGTTGTGTCTGGCCGGCTAAACCCTGGATAGACTAGAGGTGGGGGGCAGGAGGGAATTCCTCTCTGTGCTTGATTGGAGAGAGCAAGATGAACCGTATGTGTGTGTATTGGATAGGGAGGGGGGGAGAGAGAGTGTGTGTTTGTGTGTGCACACAGGGGTCTTAAATCTAATATAAGGATTGAGGCCCCTTCATGTTGGATCTCTGTTTCAGGAGAAAGTATCACATTGACCTGCAAACATGCTGGATGAAATGCAAGGGAGGGGTTCAACCAGACAGCAGCAATGGAACACACACACAGACTGAAAGACAGATGACGGGGCCAGATGCAGGAATTAAAACAAAATGTGCAGATGGAAGGGTGTGTGTGTGTCTGTGTGTGTGTGTGTGTGTGTGTGTGTGTGTGTCTATGGGTGGGTGGGTCGGGGGGGGGGGGGGGGGTAGCACAAAAAAGGAAAAGAAAGCGAGAGAGAGGCAGTGTAAGTGTGACTTTTAAAGGGAAAGAATGTGAGACATGTGGCTCGGGGCTTACCGGCGCGGTAAACAAAGTTCCCCTCGGCCTCTGAGGACGAGGGCGAGAGCAGCTCATCGTCGTACTCGTTGGAGCTGAACGAGCCTGAGTGGTTCCTCTTGCGGGCGTCCATGACGGCGTTGGCGACCATCACGTGGCGTAGCGAGTCGTTCAGGTAGCGGTGGAGCAAGCTGCTCTTGTACTTGGGCGGAGACACGTAGTCCTCGGCCAACGAGGCGGCCTCAGCGGCCGACCGCAGACCAGCCGGCATCCCGATGCCCATGCCCATGCCCATGCCCATACCCATACCCATGCCCATCCCCATGCCCATCCCCATGCCCATGCCCATAGCCACGCCCACCATGGCGGAACCTTCCTTCTTGATGACACTCTGGTACATGGGCTTGCTGAACTCTCCCGGGCTGCTCTGGGTCCTCTGAGGGTTGTCGCCGTCTGCAGGTGCCCACCACGGAGCCAAAGGACAGAAAAAATTACAGTCAGCTCAATAAAGACAATGGAATATTCATATTCATAAGACGCTAGATATAATTCCTATCGCTTATAGCTACACTTGTAGCTGTGTGTTGCACAAGTCAGGATTTGCAGTGGAGAACTCCTCCTACACTAATCTAGAGAAATTCTTGTGCTTCCTCCCCATGAGGATAAATGTCAAAGTTGTAGGCGCTGCGAGTCTTAAATTTTTAAACTGAATGGCAGGATAGGGAAGTTCCGGGCCCTCTGCCCTTCAGTTGGCGTCTCCTCCACAGCAGCAGACCCGATGAGGACACATTACCAGACCAGAACGGATGGTAGCCCATTTCCTCTCCATCAAAAGCACATTGCCCCTCCATCCTTCTGCATGAAATAAAACATTTCCAGGGAGTTCTCTACGAGGCCGGAGAGATCGAATTAAAACATTGGCCCCTACCTGATGAAAGAAACTGGGGGAAAGATAAAACATGGCGCTGAAAAAACAGATATCCTCCGGGGGGAGGGAAATCAGGGGGAACTTCATTCTAGATACCGTCCCAGCCAAGACTGTAATTGGGTAATTTGGGCAGGTTGGACTTTTGATTCTGTCCCCGGCCAAATTATAATTATAGTTTCCACATATCAGAACCACATGGATGTATTCGCTTTCCTTCCCCATGTGCCGTCTGAGGTAGGTATTCCATTTAATGGACATCGCCTCTGGTGAAACCGCAACAACCCCCCCACCCCCACACTCCCTGGTGACATGTACGAGAAGAGAATATACTCAATCTGTCATTAAAATCCTTTGACAATGTTTTGCTTCATGTCTGTCACCGCCGGACATTATTGTATCCAGGTCTGCGCCCTCGCTCTTTAGGACTTCTGCCCATTTTAAGCCACGGTGACAGGTTGAACCCACGGGTACCTCCAGACCCACAAACGTGTCAAACGCCGCTGCGCAAGCTAGCTGTAAACAACGAGCGAGTTGCCGACAATGAGCAAGTTGCCGCCAACGAGGTAGCTGCAGACAACCAGGTAGCTACAGACAGCAAGGTAGCTGCAGACAACCAGCTAGCTGCTGACGAGCGAGTTGAGTTGCCGACAACGAGCTGCTGCGAATTGAGTGCTGCGAGTTGAGTGGCCGACAACGAGCTGCTGACGAACTAGCGAGTTGCCGACAACGAGCTAGCTGCTGAAAACAAGCTGGCTGCCGGCAACGAGCGAGCAGCAGACAACGAGGTAGCTGCCGCCAACGAGCGAGCTGCAGACAAGGTAGATGCCGACAATGAGCGCGGTGCAGGACCATTTCAGGACAATGAGAGAAAAGTTCGCTGGGTCACTGGGGTCAGGTTTGGCCCTGTACAGAGCCTGGGGAGCTAAAGCATAGGCTTACGAACATAATGGAGGGTCTCTGGCGCAAAGGTCAGGAGAGGGAGCAAGCTGCGGACGGCATCACGACCACAATGTGACAGGGAGATGAGTCAGGGAGATATACCGCCTCCGGTGGTGCGGTGGATGGTGGCGGACACAATGCAAGCACCATGCACACATTCTTCTACTGGCCACACTCCCTGTCGCTCCTCCTCAAAAACTTAATTAGGGAGCTTCGAGTGACACCGCAGTTCTCTTCCTCCTTCTCGATCACTCTTTCTGTATCTCTCTATCTCTCACTCTCGCTGTGTGACTGAATATAACATTTTCTCTCCATCCCATGTTTTTATGCTCAGAGAGAGAGAGAGAGAGAGAGAGAGAGAGAGAGAGAGAAAGAAACAGTGAGAGAGATAGAAAGAGGGAGAGAGAGTGAGGAGAGATAGAGAGCGAGAGAGAGAGAGAGAGAGAGAGAGAGAGAGAGAGAGAGAGGAAAAACTCCCTGAGAATCTGTGTTTGTGTGTTTGCAATAAATACACAGCTGACAGAGAGCCACTCATTTCCAATTGCAGGCTGGGAGACGGAGGTTGGCCCAGTGGGGTGTCTTAATGACAGCGTGTCACGGCCCGTGGGCCTCGGTGTCCCTCGGCTGGGACACACACGCTCCATTTATAAACCCAGAGCGTGGCCCTGCATAGCTGCAGCCTCCTTCGGAGGCACCACCGGATGCTAAGAATGGACAGAGTGTGAGATAAAGGGTGGACAGGCATTTGGCCTGCTGTCAGTGACAACACTGGATAAGATGGGATCGCCAGAAATATGTTGTAAGGGGTTTTTCAAGGTCACGATTCATGGACAAAAGTAGTCACAAGTTTGTGCCGGGGCGCGTGGCCGATGCAGTCTGTACAGCGAAGCCATTCTAATCTTAACTTTGACGTAAAAGATTTGCATGGGCAATTGTGAATGCTTTCCAATGTGACAATATATAGTTATATTAAAATTGGCTTAAATGAGGCGGGCGGCGGACCACGTTGTCACGCTCATGCCACTATGACTCAGCCATAACCATGTAAGGCGTTCCCAATGCAGCTACGCCCAAATATGGAGTGTGTTGTCTAACCTCAATGTGTCGTCAAATCAGTCAGCTCCATATATGGGCACAAAAGGGGGCATGCCCATATATGGGCATATGCTGATGACATCAGCGATGGGCCATATATGGCATACATTTATGGGCATAAAAGGGACAAGGACTGACAGATACAGATATCCGGTTGTCCAGAGCCACAGATCCAACCGCTATGCTCATATATTATGGTCATGTGTAAATATGGGACCGACCAACTTCAAACTCTGTGCACGCAGCGACAAGGACTCGAGGGAGTGCGGTGCCCGCCATCGATTGATTGATTGATTAATTATTAAATGTTTAATTAGACAAAAATGCTAAACAGCATGAGTACAGTCAAACACTAAAAGGATAACACCCAAAAATTCAATTCATCAACTAGTAGTTTGGATATCCAGTTGTCCAGAACCGCAGATCCAACCAATGTGCCCATAAATGGGCATTCCAATATATGGGCATAAAAGGGACACAGGTAGACAGACAGAAACATACTGTACATCTCCTGCACAATGGGTACAATGGGTACTCTGACAAATCCCCCGACACTATGACTCAGACATATTGGTAGGATCGGCAGTGCGAGTGCGGGTGTGAGAACGAACCTAAACCTGGGTTAAATAATGCTTGTGTACCTTTTCAAATTGTTATTTATTTACCATCCAGACCACTGCAAATAAAACTTATTTTCTAGATTAGCAACCAGCATTAAGGAGTACGATGGTCAGAACAGCAGTGGTAACACATAGTTCTCCATATGCAGATTGCAGAATGATTATACAGTACAGTATATGATAGAGATGTGCTTGTTAAACTTTAACCTTAACGAGAGTTAAAGAGAAAACAGTGAAAAGATGGGAGCGCACTAAGAACAAGGCAAGGAGGGAGGCTATGGGAGAGGGGAATTTGGATCTTTCATTTGGCTTTCCACTGTGCTTTGTCAACCCGCATCTGCGCCAAATGCTGCCAATCAAACACTGTGAGAGAAGGAGAAAACAAATAAAACCCTAATTAACTGTTTAACAAATGCCCCATGTCACTTAAAGGTGTAGTGAAATGAAAAATATGTTTTTCACACTTTTAGAGCATATCCGTGGTCATCATATGGGCATACCTAACAATAGATGCCAAAAAAAATGAAAAAAAAACATTTTTGTGTATTTTTACATCTAAAGTCCCTAAAAAGCCAATCTTAATTACTTCCTGTAAACGAAAACGTGCTGCGTGATGACATAACTCGACCTTCGTGAATATAAATGAATCTTGATTACATGCACCTGTTTGATTCCCATAGCTGCACGTTCTTCAAACACAGCTGATTTTAATTACAGAGATACTCCGTTTTGAATCTCATTGAAGATGAGTGTATTACTCATTTTAAACTTCATCTGCACACTAAAATATGTATCTGAAAACATTATAGGTTAGAAATAAGCCAGGTAGTAGCAAACGCGCTTCACTGGCCGTCTCTCTCTCACTTGTAAACAAACACTAGCCGTGTTGCCCACGGCTGAAGTGATTGAGATCCAACGTCCCATAGCCTGAAGGGATGGGACCTTCTGATTGGATTAGAGTCGTTGCGCCGACGTTTCAGGCTGAACCTTCAAAATAAAATGCCCGAAAATGTCACTTCAGTGCGTCTTTAAACATAATTATTTATTTTTAATTTAAATGTATGCCTCATTTTACAGATATACGGCATGATTTATGTCTGATTTCCAGAATAAAATTTCTATTGGCTTCAGACATCCTATCCGTGTGTGTGACTTTGGAGGACGATTTGTAAGCAAGTAAGTATTGTTTATTTTTTCTGTCTCACTTTTGTGAAAAGAAGCAGGGTTGTATTAACGGCCTTGTGGATCTGGGCCTTCATGGGGCCAGTCTATGACGTCAGTCATCTACAGCAAGATTCAACTGAATTTGATATTATTATATTACGTAATTTTGCTGGGGACCCCCTGGAACAAATAAATAAAACAGAAAAGGCAAAACATGTCACACACACACACGCACACTCACTTCTAGACCAGTGGTTCCCACACTTTTAAGCTCGAGACCGAAAAGAGAAATTAGATGTTTACCCGGGGACCCAAACCAGTAAAAATAGTAGAGCTATAAGCGCACAACACGTTTTAAACGTTTTGTTTGTCTTTTCAATATAAATCATATTTATATATTTTTTAAATGTAGTAAACGAAAAAAAAGGGGATATTTACTTGCGACCATAAAAATTGGTCCGCGACCCAAACACGGGTCCCGACCCACTGTTTGGGAAACAGTGTTCTAAACAGTTCGGCCCGTACGGCGCCACGGCATAAACATAAAATAAAATATAGCTGCAAGCAGCAATGAGCGGTTTCGAGAATAGGAGAGAGAGAGAGACAGTGAGAGAGAGAGAGAGAGAGAGAGAGAGAGAGAGAGAGAGCGAGAGCGAGAGCGAGAGAGAGAGGGAGAGGGAGAGGGAGAGGGAGAGAGAGAGAGACAGTGAGAGAGAGAGGCAGTGAGAGAGAGAGGCAGTGAGACCCAAACTGATGAAAAAGGAGTTCACACACATGACACACTTTCACGCAAATTGCTCAGAAATCCTTGGTTTAAATGTTTTTCAAACTGCTCAATATTTTTCGGAATGGAAACTAGTGAAAATAGTCGATCTACAAGCTCACAACGCGTTGCTATCTAAAAAGGTGTGAGATTGTAGATCGGCTATTTTCACAAGAAAGTATGTCATACATAAAAAACAACTACTCTCAAAAACATTTCATGTCATTGTCTAAAAATTGCAAATGTCTGAATTAACAGGGTCATGTTTTGTACAATGCAATTTAAATGTAAACTGCAATGAATGGGATTTGAACCAGGGACCTTTCGGCACATGAGGCTCACACTCTACTGGTGGAGCTATTCAATACACAGCCTTACACAGTGAGAAAGGAGAATCCAACAAAACAAAACAAAAGGGCAAATGCAGTACGTCATACATTGAAAATAACTACTTTCAAGTATGCATTTTTCGTTATCTTTAACAATTGCACATACATTCATTGATACAGTCATGTTGTGTGCAATGCAATTATAATGAAGTCTACATGAGGTGGGATTCGAACTGGCAGCCCTGTGGTTTCAAGGCAGATGATTAAGCGATCAAGCTATTGAAATCAGAAATCCTTAGTTTAAATGTTTTTCAAACTGCTCAAAATTGCAGACAATCTAAGGGCGGAGCTTACTGGTCAAAGTGATAGATATGTTCCTCATGAGTCAAGGCACATGTGTAAGCAGGTTTAACGGCTGTCGGCCAAACGAGGCATGACTTTTGCCTGTTTAAAGTTTGCATTTTCAAAAAATTGCTATTGCGCCCCCCTTTGACCAATTGGAGTAAGATTGGTTTCAGTGATACTTGGAATGACCCTCTACAATATTGCAAAGTGTCAAACAAATGTGAGTCTGCATGTATGTGTTAGGGGCAGATGAATAATTGTCATAAAACTGCAATTTTCATTGGCTTATAAAAGCTTAACGTTTTCACTTATGGAAAATCTGCTTGCTCACGTTTGTCGGCATTGGTCCAAAGTTCATGTGTAGACAGTTTCGTGCAGATTGCTCAAAAATCCCAGGAGGAGTTTGATTTTTACTGCTTTTTACTGCTTTTCATAGAATTCGAAATGGTGGGAGATCTAAAGGTCAGAGGTCAAAAGTCAAACAGTGAAAGTTGTTAGGCATGAGGAGACGCATGTGTGCATCGAAGTTTCATGGCTGTAGGTCAAACAGGGCATGAGTTGTACCTGTTCAAAGTTGGCATGTTCAATTGAGTGCTACAGCGCCACCCTTTGGCCAATGGTTGTGAGTTTCGGGTCTTGGCCGTTTGGCATAGCCCTCTACCATATTGCCGAATTTCATAAAAAGTGACCACGCGGTTAGGCCAGAACTGCCAAAAGCGGCGGAAGAAAGAAAGCCTAGTATCCCAATAAGGCTTCGAAGCCTGATAGGCTCTCGAAACCTTAATAAAACCTGTTCAACAGTTAATTGCATTCATATGCCATGTCAACATGGATGCTGAGCCGTACCGTCTGAGCAGCTGTCGTCGCTGCTGATGCTCAGCCTCTCGGCGTTGCCCTGCACGTATTTGTTGTACAGCTTGATCCGCAGCGCCCAGCTTAGGTCAGGCTGCCTCACCGTGTTCTTCAACCGCCGCCGTGCATTGGCAAACCAGTTGGAGACCTGAGGTTGTGAGTGTGAGACAGAGAGAGAGAGGGAGAGAGAGAGAGAGAGAGAAATAGCAATAGAGAGAAGGATACGGAAATAGAGAGAGAAAGAGATAGAAATAGAAAGTGAGAGAGAGAAAAAGAAATGGAGAGAGAGAGTGAAAGAGATATATAGAAACAGAGAGAGAAAGAGATAGAAATAGAAAGTGAGAGAGAGAAAAAGAAATGGAGAGAGAGAGTGAAAGAGATATATAGAAACAGAGAGACAGAAAGAGAGACAGAAAGAGACGGAAATAGTAAGAAAGCGTGTAGGAGAGAAATATATAGAGAGAGTGAACGAGATAGACAGAAAGAGAGATAGCCATAAATATATGGAAATAGAGAGAGAGTGAAAGAGAAAGAAATAGAGCGAGTGAGATAGAGACAGAGACAGAGAGAGGTGGGGAAGAGAACACATAGAAAATAGGGTCGGTTGTTACTGTTTTGATTCCAAACACCTCTACAGTACGTCCCATGACAAAATAAAGACGTCTGGTCCCTGTCCTCCATCGTCAGTCTCATTGAGAGAAACCGAGAGAGAGAGAGAGAGAGAGAGAGAGAGAGAGACACAGGGTCACATTACAGAGAAGCGAGCATACCCTGATACTGTACCCAACTCTCTGAACCCCAATGTTAAGAAACATTCCCAGACGTATTGTGTGGAAATAGTTCCTACAGAGGGAAGGGGGGGGGACAGAGAGAGAGAGGGAGAAAGAGAGAGGCAGATACAGAATGAGGGAGACATACAGAGAGAGACACACACACACACACACACACACACACACACACACACACACACACACACACACACACACACACACACACACACACACACACACACACACACACACACACACACACACACACACACACACACACACACACACACACACACACACACACACACACACACACACACACACACAGTAAGAGAGAGACAGACAGTAAGAGAAAGGGAGATAGGGGAGACAGCATTCACCCAGTCTGCAAGGCCATTCAGAAACATTTTACACCCTGCAAACCCGCCCTGCTGGATGGCCCGGCGAACGCAACGTTTCATTAACTAATGTTCCAACCGAGATGCGGGTCCCCTCCGTGCTTATTCTGGACGCGGAGAGCCTCCCTCCAATAATACATTTTTTCCAAGCGCTGTCTTCGAGAGGCAATAAAAAGGACATTTGAGCTGGCGCTCTCCTTTTCACAGGGGAAGGGACACCATTAGATGTTATACTAGAATAACTTTTCATGCTCAATAGACTTCAAGCGGCTTATGAAGGCAGAAGGGGCGGGGGGGTTACGAGACGAGACGGGACGCTCATGCTAGAGTACTTAATTTTTCCCCCCGTCCCAAGCTCTCATTTCAATATTGTGTTTCTCATTAAGAAACAAGACAGTCCCACGTCCCCTTTGTCCCCAGGCCGGAGCTGCAGCACGCGGAGCTGTGGCCGCAAGGCCGCCCCCAGTAATACATGTGGCTTGGATTGGAGCAGAGGCCAGGCCGGGCGTAGGGACAGCGTGTGCTGCTAATGAGGGCAGGAGGAAAGATGGCGGTCTATGTGCCTGAGGGAGACCGTACGAGAGAGAGAGAGGAATGATGGCACGCTTGCTCTGACGCCCGCAGATATCAAAAAAGATGTCTTGGCGGGCCAAACCAGCTCTCTTGCCCGTGGCCCGTCTGTTCTGTATGCACCATGGAGGCGGCGTCTCGCAGACAGGCCAGGAGCGTTATAGCGTGACCTGGCGGTGGTGATGTTTAGCGAGGGTGCAGGGGGCATGGCGCATACCTGTTAGCGCAAATGATCAAGCACTTCCCACTTGTTTGGGGAAAATGTGACGGGAGACGGGGTGGCTGTCTCGTCTCGCATCGTCCCAGCTCCGTTTGAACTAAACCATCCACTGAGCATGAGCTTCGACTCATTCATTCTTTGCTGGTATTATGCTGATTGATTGGTGCCGTCTGAATTTATGCGTGCAGTGTGTGTATGTGTGTGTGTGTGTGTGTGTGTGTGTGTGTGTGTGTGTGTGTGTGTGTGTGTGTGTGTGTGTGTGTGTGTGTGTGTGTGTGTGTGTGTGTGTGTGTGTGTGTGTGTGCGCGCGTGCCCGCTCACGCACACACACAGGCACCCAGGACATCATCCCAGTGTCCACTACTGCAAAGCATTCCTCCTCACTGTGCTCACCCTCACCAAAACAAACAGCTTCATTAGGACCCAAATGAGAAGCAGATTAGGTGCAGTGGCCTGAAATAGCAGCCACAGCCATCTAGGCCATATCACTGACCCTGTCAGCCAGATGATACTGTTTGTATGCAGCAGCATGTGCCAGGCAGAACATAGATATACCGGCAAACACGCACGCATGCCTGCGCACACACACTCACACACACATTCCCTTCCTGTAGCTGTGACTTGCTTAATCAGGTCATATTTTGCTCTTGGGCTTGTATAAAAACATATTGACAATTGACTTCAATGTAATAATTAAACATTAAACATATACAAGCACACACTGACCTACTCTTTTTTATGAATACTTAATAACATGAAAGTGAAAAAACCAACAACCTGTAAACAATTTATCTAAATAGCATCAACAATGCCTCAAAGTAATTATGCACAGTTGAGAAATATACAAACAATGAAAGCTGAAATATAAGTCGGAATTAAAGAAAACAAAGGGAAACTTTACAGAGAATATTAGACTTGGACTTAGATTTTACTATTTTCTTTTATTCCTCAGTCATTCAAAAAGCATTGTGTGCCACCATATTTAAATCAAACCAAAATAGACTCAATGAGATTATTATGACACAACAGATCTGGCTGAAGACAATATTTGGAAAGGGCAGGCTGCGGATGAAGATATCAGCCTGATTTATTCTTTGTTATATGACGGAGTCGCATGCTGAAAATAGCCAGTCTACAAGCTCACAACGCGTCGCGGCTCAAGTATAAATTAAGCATTACCTGGACCAAGGTCATTTGGGAGCCGAGGGCCAGCAGTATTTTCTCTGTTTTGGTGGGGTAGGGGTTGTCTCTGTGCTTGTACAGCCACTGTTTCAACGGTCGCGCCATGTCCTGCAGTGCCTGGCGCTTGTGTCGCACTTTCCCACCATTTGGACGACCCCTGGAAGAGAGGAACATGAGTTTCAGGCAAAACAACCCTAAAACCCTGTCCATTTCAGGGTAAATGTCAAATGAAATGCACATACCCTTCTAAACAACTAATAGTGAAGGCTAGAAAGTTGTTTTTTTTGCCATATTACCTGCCAGATAGACCTTATAGAAAATAGAATCAGGTAATTCATGAAACATAAAATTGAATGCCTTTATTACATGGTGCATGCATCTATAACATGGTGTAATGTGAGCTAACCACCAGCTCTGCTGTAGTTCAATTGAAGTCTGAGACAAGCACATAGCTACCTACCTCAATCTGCCTTTTATAATAACCTTTTTTGTGTACTTATTTTCTATATACTGTATAAATAGACTTTTAAATCTTGCCACCACTATAGTTAGCGACGCGCTCGCCTTCATTGTAAATACTATGATCTGCTTGCCAAACAAATATTTCAGTCTGCTAAACATTAACATTTTTGTAAAGAAATAACAGACTTAAGTTATTTTTAAAGGCCGTTAAGATCAGGTCATTTACTGAAGTTCTGTCGACCTAAACATGTTGTACAGAACCAAAGTGAACACCAAGTGTATTGGGATGTTTTCAGAATTCACACGTCAAGCCAGGGCCATGATACAGTACGTTAAATTAACATTCTTACACCGTACAATTTTCTCACCAAAAGCGCTATAATTAAGTTGAAAGACTGTGTGGAGAAATAGATGGTCGCATGTCATCTTTTCTTCGCAGCGTGTCCCACAAACCAGAAACACGTCTCAAGGAAACAAACAAACAATAACATTTATGTTTAGGGGCAATTTTCTTTTCCTTTTTTTTTAGGTTAAATAGCAAAAAACTAAAACACACACAAAAAAACACATCTACCAAGAACAATGTACTTGATCACACAAAGACACAAGGGCTCGGTGAAAATCAACAAGCTAATCTGCTCCTCAAATCATTTAAATAATTTTAGTCAGTTTCATGAGGACAGTAATTCCTGAATTCTAGCTATGCCTTTCAGACGGAAATTGTGTTCTTCTATTTAGGTCTATATGCAGCACGGAAATATCACCATAGTCTATAGATAAAAATAAATGTGTATGCCTCTTGATATTGATAGTTTTTTGTTTATTAGGCTATAAAAGATTCAAGTTTGAGCTGAGTTTTATGGATTTGATTGATTTGCATCTTAACAGCTGCAAAACACTTTGTAACCTACGTTTGCATTAAAAAAGACGAACGTCCAACATGAGGTCTTACATACATTTAACATTGTCAATGTTATTATGATTATTATCCTATAATATATATTATTATTATGATTTAGTTTCACCTGCTGCCTCCAGTGGGTGAACCTGTAGATGTCAGTATGGCTCCGCGCTGCACTTTCTCCCTCTATCGCCCCAAAAAGGCTCCTGCTGCAGATGTCACATATTTTCTCCTAACCTCAAGCCTGCCTGAGGTTCGTGTTCTACAAATATTTTCCTTGTAATCTAGATCTGCATGAACATCCTAAAGAACATTTTGACTCCCGTGTTCTGAATTCTGGCAACACGCACGTACACGCACACATTCACAGCCTACCGCCACGCACGCTTTCTAAATTTAATATTCTTCATTAGCACCGATACTCCCCCTGAGGTGGCACCTTACGGCCACCGCGTTATCCGGTATCACAGACAGACAGACAGACAGACAGACAGACACACACACACACACACAGACACACACACACGTGCGCAGACACACACACACACACACACACACACACACACACACACGTGCGCAGACACACACACACCAAGTTCAATCATTCCAAGCCGAGTTATAGCCCATAGGATGTTTGCATAAGTGGACTTACGTTTCACAGGATCCCGTTTGATTCGATGTTGTTGCACATCCGAGCAAAGGCACTACTGTATAGGCTACGCAGTCTGTAAATAGTCTAAGATAAATACGCAAATAACGCCATAACATGGTGTTTTCCTACAGCCTCTCTGGAAAAAAAAGAACAACATATAGGGTTCTATATGACTGACTAGACCACACATAGAGCTATGGGGCAAATGTAGTCCCTATTGGAAACAGATGGAGTCGACCTTCAAACAGCAACAAAGTCAGATGACCCACTTATTAATTCCAAGATCAGCCGTGAACATCAACACGCACATGAGGATGGGGAGCGTTACTTACAACAGAACAGTGCTGGAAGAAGTACTCACATTCTTTACTTAAGTAAAAGTATCAATACCGATGTAGAAATACTCTGGTACAAGTAAAAGTCTGGAATTCAAAATTTACTTGAGTAAAAGTACAAAAGTATTGGTGTCAAAATGTACTTAAAGTACCAAAAGTAGAAAGTACTCATTATGCAGAATGGCCCATTTCACAAGTTTTCAAATGTATAAAATGTATTTAAAAAATCCTTTGAAAATAGCAGATCTACAAGCTCTCAATGCACTGTGAGCTTGTAGATCTGCTATTTTCAAATGGCCTATTCAAATGTATAGGGCTGAAGTTGTTAATGTAGGCTATGTTTTGTAATAATAATCAAAATCTACAAAGTAACTAGTGACTAAAGTTTTCAAATAATTGAAGTGGAGTAAAAGTGCAATATTTGCCTCTGAGATGTAGTGGAGTAGAAGTAAAACTACAGAAAATTGGAAATACTCAAGTAAAGTAAAAAAGAATACCTCATTTTACTTAAGTACAGTACTTGAGTAAATGTACTTAGTTACTTTACCCCACTGCTTACAACATCATTTATTTATTTAGTAAATAAGATTGTGTTGCAATGATTACACTCCAAGTCTCGGCTTTGATACATTTTCCTGCATGTGTGATATCCGTATATGCCAGGCCTACTTTAATTTTGGAACATGAAACGATGTTGTTGCTAATTAATGCCATCGGAAATTCAAAACAAGTGGATATATATACGTTACTGTTACTGTAGATTGCATTGTGCGTAAAAGGCGCAATACGCACAGGTTACAAAATCACTGAGAATCTCGCAGGACCTTAATGGAAAGTAGCCTTATCTGGGTTATCCTTTTAGCATTCTTATGTATAAATCTGTTCCACCATTCTTTTTTTGCAAACTGTTAATAAAGTATTCAATCAATCAATCATTTGTGTCAGTTTCATTAAGAAAGTCATTCATGAATATCCATATCCATATCCATATCCATACAATACATTGCATTGCATGTGGATATGTAATATTCTAACTTAGGTGTATTCGCTGCACAGCTCTGATCAGAGTGCATGAAATAGTTGTGTAAGTTGTAGACCTAACTGACCTAACATATCTTTTATCTGGTGCAAGGTGACACATACCCTGTCCCAGACTGTGTCTGATGCAGTGTTTAAACTGACTTGTCCACATACATACAGTGGTGTAAAGTAACTAAGTACATTTACTCAAGTACTGCACTTAAAGTACAGCTTTGGGCATTTTTTACTTTACTGGAGTGTTTCCAATTTCCAATACTTTTACTTCTACCCCACTACATCTCAGAGGCAAATATTGTACTTTTACTCCACAACAATTATTTGAAACATAGATTTTGATTATTATTACAAAACATACATTAACCACTTCAGCCCTATACATTTCGGCCATTTGAAAATAGCCAACCTACAAGCTCACAACTTTCAACTATCTGCTATTTTCAAAATATTCGTATTTACATTTTATGCATAATGTGTAGGCTACTTTCTACTTTTGGTACTTTAAATACATTTTGATCCCAAAACTTTTGTACTTTTAGTGAATGTTAGTAAATGTTGAATTCCAGACTTTTACTTGTAACAGAGTATTTCTACATTGCAGTATTGATACTTTTACTTAAGTAAAAAAGACTGTGGGTACTTTTCCCACCACTGGTAGACTGAATAATCCACATACCCTGTCCGTCTGTGTCTGATGGCTGCATTGTCTTTGATGACCTGACTGCTGGAGAGATGAAGGTCTGGATGATGCTGCCCGTCGATGACTTCTAGATAGTTTCTGCTGCTCCTCTCGACCTCCTTGGCCTTCTGATCCTCGAACAGGACCTGATGGCTGCTCAACTTGTTGAACACAATTGTATTCATCTTTGGATAGATATAGATATTCCTTCTTGTTCTCTCTCTCTCTCTCTCTCTCTCTCTGCTGCGTACAAACGGACGGTCACAGCGCGCTCATTCAAGCTTCCAGCTGGTGTCTGTCCTGTGAAGCAAGTGGAATAAGGATGGGTTATTTCAATAGCCTCTAAACTACAACCTTTGATTGATTGATTGAATACCTTATTAATAGTTCGCAAAAAAATGTTTTATACAAGGGTTGCTGAAACGATAAACCCAAGAAAGCACTATGGCTTGTTTCCATGCATTGTGTATTCAATTCATCTTATTGATTAGAAGAGTATACTAATTGACAGAGCGCTGCAGAGTGGAGCAATCAGTGCTGTTCTAGCCTACTGATTTTATGGTCCATTAAAAGCAACTCATTTATATAAACCTCTGCAGAAAATGAGTGACATTTACTTGAATAACTTAATGTATTTATTAAATCCCCACAATGGTTCGATTCAAAGGCATAAATACAAAAATACATAAACACCGTGCACTGTTTGTAATTATTCTGTGAAAGTGTAAAATGCATCCGACAATATATATGAGGGATATATATATACACTGCATGGTCCATAAAGTGCGTAATGATGTCTGAACGCATTCCATGCCCTCGCAGGTTGCTATTATGAAATCTCAGCGTAAATAACAGAAATCTGTCTCATCCCATGCAGCAGTTTATTTTGGTTGCTCTACAGCAGTGGTTCTCTAAAAGTGGGGTCCTTGGAGGGGTTCTAGGGGGTCCCCAGCAAAAGTATAGTTAACATAGCGTCACAATCATTTGAACCACTTTATCCATTTACAAGTTGGCTATTTAAAAATATTTTTGAAATATATTTGAAAAAAAAACATTTTTTACATAAATCTCTTCTGGGGGTCCCTGGCACAAAAAAAACCTTTCCAGGTGGGGGTCCGCAGCAAAATTAATATCAATTTGTGGGTTATGAAGAAGTTTGAGAACCACTGCTCTTTCATACTCAACCATAGCTACTGTATATAAGGCTATACCATGCACGGCACAACTCTGATCTTTTTCCCTCCTTCATTTACAAGGCACATGATATAATGTAAACGGTTCCAGTGCACACTAGAAACACATCTAAGCCTATACATCATGAGTTTAACTCCAATCACGGGATCCTACACCCATTGTGATATAGGTAGCCTACTGTATAGTGCCATCGGTAACAGGATAGGTGGGCACTATATAGGGACATCTGTGCACCTCCATGTAAAATTGGCTATTTTGTCCAAAATATAAAAATATATAAATATATTTGGAGGATGTTTTAAAGTAAAGTATAAATGATTAGAACATGCTTAAACCTCCAACAATTAAGGTCTAATATTTCTACGATTGCTACACATAGTTATAAAACCTGTATATCCAGTCATTTTGGGGTATAAACAAGAATTTGTTGGATAACATTAAGTCTGATAATGTACTATGCATGTTCACATCATGTATACTTTACATTACGTTAGACACATTTTCACATATTCTCTTCTCTCTTTTTTTTTTTTTTTTACATTTTGGACAAAATTGCCAATTTGGAATCGAAGTGCCCAGATGTCCCTAGTGCCCACGTATCCTGTATCCGTGCCATCATTACGGAACAAATATAACAATGTTACTGGATAATGTTCAATAATAACCGAATAATACGATGCCTGCAGTTGGATCAAGTTATTCTAACATCGACACAAAAGTAAACTTTTTTTAATTTCTGTTAACATTAGCCAAAAAAATAGCAGATCTACAAGCTCATGCCCTGTGAGCTTGTAGATCTGCTATTTTCGGAGGGTTGGCGTAGAGGGGGAAAAGAGCAGACAACCATATCACTGGATAATGTTCAATAACAACCATATAATCCGATGCGATCAGTTGGAACATGGCATTCTAACATGATCGATCGCAAAGGTAACGGATTACTATTCCCTGTCCTCTCCTACCTGTTGAGCGCCCCTCCAGTCACAGTGCGTGGCTCTGCTGTGTACAATAATCCTCATTCCACTGCTCACATGTTCCCGTGCGGAGATCCTACTAACTCTATGGAGATCCTGCGCTCACACAAAACGCGCACCAGCGCTCTGCCTCTCCTCTTTATTCAGCCCGGGACCCGGGACTCTGAATATCTCACCCTGATCATGTTTCCCTGCACGGGGCCCGAGCTTGTGAACATAAAGTTCATGTTTAATGCCTGTTCCTACCTCCTCGGATCTAGGGCTGTGCAGCGTATATAGGTAGAATGCTCCCTCCCCGTCTCCCTGGACAACTTCCATCTGTCCAGCATTTTGGACCCGCGGCAGTTTTTAGTGCTTCTCTCGGCTTTAAAGTTATTTAGGATTCTATTACACTTGGAGGGGGGAGTTATATCTTGAGCAATAAGCGGCGATGCAAGACCAGATCTGACAGCTCTTCTCGCAAATCCATGAGGATCCGCATGCGTTATGCGTTAACGTTCAGACGGATACAGGATAGGTGGGCACTAGGGACATCTGGGCACCAGCCACCTTGATGTAAAATTGGCTATTTTGTTCAAAATGTGTTTTTTTTTTAAGAAATGAAAAATTGTCTGAAGTTATGTAAAGTATAACATATATAATATATATATAACAATATAACATGCACTGTACATCATTATCAGACTTGATTTTATCCTTCAACTTCTTGTTGATGCCCCAAAATGACTGGATATACAGGTTTTGTAGCAATTTGTAGCACTTGTAGAAATATTAGACCTCAATTGTCGAATGTTTAAGTATGTTCTAATCATGTATACTTTACTTTTTTTTTTTTTTTTTTACATTCTGAACCAATTTTAGGTGCCCAGATGTCCTGTTACCATCCAGACTTTAGCGTATAGCACAAGTGGCAGCACCTTTTCCCACCTTCATATTATTCATAATCACAATGTGCTGTACAGCACAACTTTACTTCAACATAGCAAACCTTTGCCTGTCTTTCTTTTCTATCTATTCAAGTGCGAAATAAACTAGACGCGTCGCAATTCCGGGGAAATTGCAGAGTGTGGTTGCGCCGACGCGGTCGGGACTCCAGTAATACGCCGGGAGGAATACCGTCGGAGACTGCGCCAATTACATCGTCACGTCACTCCTGAGATCGCCTGCGTTTCATTTTGAGAGGATTGATCCCCCAAAAATCATGTTTTTGCATCAAACGGTTACATTTCGAGCATTCGTGGCGCCCCCTATGGATCAAAGTAGAAATGCTTTTGGGGATTGGTTTAGTATACCACCCTCGACATGTGATTCAAATTTGGGATTGACCGGACGTTTTGTTCGTGATTTATGGCATTTTTGGTCAAACGGGCCCCTCCCGCTAACTTTGGAAGCCATTTACGGACGGACGGTACGGACTATCAAAATTCCGCTTGGATAGGTTCATCGCATGGGTCCATAGATCACGTGTACCGATTTGTGTGAGATTTGGAAAAAAATTGAAGGAAAAGGAGCAAAAAGTGTGTTTTGAAGAAAATTCAAAATGGCGGAAAATCTATCCTGACGCAAATGGGCGTGGCCTATATGGGAAGATGCGTCGTGACCCAAGGAATCCAGGGAAAAAGAAATTTTGATTTTACGACCTACGGTTCAAGAGTTATAGGCCAAAAGGTAAAGGGGGCTGTTATAGCGCCACCATGTGGCCGACTGGTGTGATTATTTTTTTAATAATTTTTCAAAAAACTATTAACCTCCCCTCCAAGTTTTGTAACTGTAGCCCTTACGGTTTCCGAGAAAAAAATACTTGAATGGGAGTTTTTGCAATTCCCATTAAAGTGGATGGGGAAATTTAATGCAGAAATAAATCAATATCAAAAAATCTATCCTGACGCAAATGGGCGTGGCCTATATGGGGAGATGCGTAGTGACCCAAGGAATCCAGGTGAAAAGAAATTTTGATTTTCGGACCTACGGTTCAAGAGTTACGGGCCAAAACGTAAAGGGGGCTGTTATAGCGCCACCATCAGGCCGAATGGTGTGATATTTTTTTCAATAATTTCGGACAATATTATGAATTATCCCTCCAAATCTGATAACTCTAGCTCTTACGGTTTTTGAGAAAAAAATACTTGAATTTGAGTTTTTTCACTTTTCCATTAAAGTGGATGGGGACATTTAATGGCACTAATAAATTAATATCAATTAAACTATTCAACCATTCTCTTAGCCCTATACACGCGCACGATTCCCGATTTAGACGGTCATTTTGACATATGGCACAACATTGGGGGATAAAAACTGTGGGAGGAGATGCGGTCACAAAAAAGTTTATCTATAAAGAAATAAAGTGTGTAGAGTACTATAGTCTGGTTGCCCTGTTGGGCAACCACACTAATTATTTTTTCCTCTCGTTTTCAGGTTGTGTCTAACAAGAACCCTATAGCACTGATTCGCAAAGTGGGGTCCAGCCAGGGACTTAAGGGTTCCTTGCGGTTGTCCCAAATGGTCCCTTACTGGTCTGTAAGGGGTCCATTTGTACACTCAGAATTATGGGGGTCCTTGAATTTAAAAAAAAAAGTTTGAGAACCAGCACCCTGCATGAGTTCATCGTAATCAATTGCACAATAAACAGAGGTGACATTCATAAAATGCCACTTGAATGCCACCACTGCTTACTTCTGATGAACCCTCTCATTGACTGTAATGAGTCCCATGAGAGGTCCTCAGCTATGCTCTTTTGGGGTTTATCCGAGGTAGTGATTCGAAAGGACATGACTAAGCAGCAAGACCTATGAAGGGGTAGGGACCTGTGTAATTATTGTTTATTTGTGTTTATTTTCATTTAACAGGGGAAGTGACTTCTGCTAACAGCTTGTGCAAACACATTATGAATGAGTCAGTCATGTAATCACTTTAATTAAGGTCGGGCCAAGTTTATTTGCTCAAGTTATAACCGATATATAAGTTTGCCTTCTCCTCCGAATTGAACTTAATATGTTACCTGCTGTGACCCTGTTAACTCTTACCTAAACATTTGCCAAGGCCCTTCCCTGGAGAATGGAAATTCACAGGAGTCTATCAATAGCATCTCTTTTTATCGTAATCTACCAATTACCTTGCCTCAAGCCTCTGCTCTCACTCACTCACTTCCATATCTCCATCACAATCACAGACGGTCTCTGGATGTCACGGCTGTACAAGTGTTTCAACAGGTAGAAGCACGCCATTAATCACAGAGGCTTTCTGAAGGTCTGGTAATGGTGATGGTTGGAGCGGCTGGTACAAACTACACATAATGGTGACAGCCTCCAGACAGCTCTGTTTCATCTTAATATTGAAAATAGAAATATAATTTTTCTTTGGATTGGACTGACATGCCATTTCTTTGTTTGCTATACCGCCACAGCAGAGCGGTTTGTAGCATTTCAGAACAGCACTGAATGACTTTTGCTATGCACTATATCAACATCACAACCTCTCTAATATCATGACTGCATGTGCAGTGATATTGCTCTCTACATTGTAGTGATAGTGCAACACACACAAAATAAAACACAGTGAGCTCATACAGCGTAAAGTTAAGTTGATATTGTAATTATCTATATCAGTGGTTCTCAAAGTGGGGTCCGGGGACCCCCAGGGGTCCTTGGGGGGGTTCCAGGGGGTCCCCAGCTAAATGATTGATAGTTAGAAACCAAATGGATACATACCCGTCTGTAACTCTGAGAGTGTACAAATGGAACCAAATGGACCCGGTTCCATTTATACACTCTCAAGAGTTAATGGGGGTCCGTGGCCTAATGCATGCCAAACTGGGGGTCCTCCAAATGGAAGAGTTTGAGAACCACTCATCTATATCAATGCAATTTTGCAAACACAAAAGACAGCACATCACTAGCAGATCTACAAGCTCAAAGCTTGTTACGTTACGACACGTTTGTGAGCTTGTAGATCTTGTGATGTGAAAACGTTGTGTGGCTAATGGAACCAAAGCTCTCCTTTCCTTGCATTGGCTGGTTCATCCATCGCTCACTCTCCTCCTGCACATGCTTCCAGGGGAGTTAATTTGTCTGTGGGTTTGGCCTGGTCCGACCGAGGGGTGTTTGTCATTACGGTTTTATTTCTTCGCATTCGTTACGTTTGTTTGCTCCTGGAAGGACCGGACCCATTTAGCTCCAAGGCGTTTTGCAGGACCGGCATCTGCTTTATCAGACAATTAACTGTTTATTTGCTAGAAATGAAACACCGCTTGCAGCAGGGCGGAGGGAGGGCTTGAGGGAGCAGATTGCTTGTTTGCAGATGTAAGATTTGGACTTCAGAACGTGAAAAGCAGACATGCAATTGACACTGAGATCAGCAGGGAACATGCCATTTTCTGCCCGAGGATATTCTCAAAACATCCATCATTCAGGGTGCATTAGAGAGTATTTGGCTGGAAAGGTGGCCATTATGTGAAATCAGTGTTACGTCAACACCTTATGCCATTACAAGCCAAATGAATTTTTAAACCCCAGGCTCTACAACCCTAATCTGGCCCTCATTTAATTTGACATTTTCACACCAGAGTTGGAATCAATTTCTCCATGTAAACCAAGTTGGAGTTACATGGCGGGGGCCACTTGTAAAGCCACAAGACCTATTTGTTCAAATAATTCGCCAGACTTGTGGAAAATGTGACTGATGGTAGCCAAGAAGCAAGCTCTCAAGGTTGTTTAAAATGACCCAATTAGTGTTTTTGAGAACAGTTTTTAAACATTTGGGACACTAATCAGAAAGTATAAACGTGCACTGCCTGTCCACACCTAATTAAAGCAATCAAGATGCAAACCAAATGCCATCAGAAGCTGCAACGTTTACGTCTCAAAATTACAGTCTAGAATAATTGGAGCGGCAATGCTCTTTTAACCCTGCTGTCCTGTGTTTTGTCTCTCTAAATATGGCCTTCCAAGAATAAACAAATGGCTACTAAATAGGCATATAGGCTGCTCCTTAGCTACTCCTTTACAGGGAGGAGCAGACAGCTCAGTATCCAGTGTGCTTGATGGATACAGCTGTCAACTAACGTGCTTTCAACGTGAACTGGATGTTAAATGTTGGTGCACTCTGGATCCAAGTTGGGATTAAGTCAGACAAAGTGCACTTTTTTGTGCAAACAGACCCTCGCCAAGACCACTCGCTCATGCAAGAATAACAACAGAGGCGCGTTAGAATCGGTCATTTGTAATGCCAGCGTGAAAAATTTCAGTAAAATGTTTCGGTTATCCGTATGTCATCGCCTCTATAATTCCGACGGTGCTATCTTTAGTTGTTGAGTCTCCAGGTATTTTCTTTAGCAGACAGCTGAGGAGCTCTGAAGTATTTGGGAGGCTGACAGGCGGCGTCGGGCTGGACTGGAGCTGGGGGGGGCTGATGCATTGCACAGGGGGAAACGGACATTTATTAACGTCAGATCCATAGCGGGGGAAAAATAATGATGAAAGTCGAGAGGTCAGAGAGAACACAACGTGATAGGCAGGTGACGTCACAGCGCGCCAGAGTGGAAAATTGACCTGCTTTTACATAATATTGTTCTTATATTCTCCTGCGAAATCCAGCCTGTGGCAAGGTATGACACAGATTCGTACTGTGTGCTCCGGGTGGAGACGTGCTCAATCAGTTACAGTCTTTAAATTTGATGTTCTCTAATATCTTGCTGGTGATTTGTTGATTTCGTGCTATTTCCCCTCGGTTGTGCTTCTCCCACGCAGGTCCAGAGTCATGATATCTTGATGAAAAGACTGTTAATGAAAACTTGAGGAGAATATCAGTTTTTGGTTGGATGCCACAAGGAGCTCTCAGGTTGGTTCACAACCCAGTGACGGGAACTCTGGGCCTTATGGTTCACAGCTGTGCTGCTGGATGTATGTGCCAATTCATCACTGCCTGGTGTGTGAGGAGCTCTGCATTTTTGTGTGTGTCTTTACTTGACGTTGGCCTTATAGCCTGGATGTGTACTGTATGTCATTGGCTATCAGCATTCCCTCAGTCACAGTTGTAGTGATAGGGAGTGCATTAAAGAGCCCAGAAAGGTTTTAGAGCACTTAATGCATCTTTTGCAGAGTGAGGAAGGCAGTGCGCTTTGGGGTAAAACATTGCTATAAACTACAGTCAACACAATTGGTTAAGCCTGAAAGAGTAAATAAAAAGGACCAAGTGCATATGGATCGCATTTGCCAGTTTGTTCTTTGGGATCTGGAAGGGTTGACCAACGTCAGATTTTCTCCTGTTCTAGTCATACTTAAAATGGTACAAAAGTTCAGTGTTCTGATCGGGATAAAAAGAAGCATTTTGGCAGATAAATACAACACAGGTTACAGCCGAGAGCCATTCCACTGCAAGTTTTTGGCCCGCATGACAATTTTCCAAGAGTTTGGCTACCATTTGTTCCACGCTGCTACAGGTAAGTTTTCTATCCAAGAAGCCTGGTAAAGCCCTGTAAGTAATATACGTGCGCAAAAGCCACAGCTGTCATGAGCAATGTAGGCATTATTAATATTGTTGAGGCCTTTATGGAGACGTTACTCTCGCGGCCCTGAAACCCGACCCAGACATTGCGGTATTTGCCCACTCATTTCTCTGTTTATTTATTGTCATGCCAGCTTGTTATTTACACTTTATGGATGGGAACGTCAGGATTCATTAGGGCAATGAAAGTCTTTTAAAGAAATGCTCCAAAAACCACTGAGTAACGCAAGCGGATTACAAGACGGCACCTTAACCTTTTAAGGAGCACTGAGCTGTGAGGTCACGTCACCGGGGTGAAGGAAAGCGCTGTGCAAACAGCGGGAGAGTGCGCCACACAACACAGGCCTGGCGGTGTGTGGAGGCTGTAATGACACGAAACCCAATTTACAGGTCGAGAACAGAAGCCGTGTTCACCCGCTGGCCCTCGGCTACTGGCCCCGGCTCTGCTTCGTGTTTAGATGGAGCTCTGTGGAGCCCTTGTGTACACGCATGTTTTTAATGGCCGCATCACAAGCAAACCACGCTGCCACTACTGCTGCTGTGCAACCGTTTGTGATTTTATATTTAAAAAAATTATACTTAGACTCTGGAGGGGGACAGAAAGCCACTTCTAATATTTGGAAGGAACTTTTACAGTTCATTAGTCTCTTTTATTAAATATTGCCGCCGCCTGCCGAGCACTAGGGGAGATGTGGGACCTTTTAAAAAACTTCAAAAGAAGGCCACTTTGAAACAGTTGAGCTGGTATCACAATATTTCAGTCCCATTTTCTAAAGTGCTGCCCGGCCATAAAAAATTAAATGATACACATTTTACACAACACATTTCATGACTGTTGATATAATATTTCCACACATTTAAGTCTTGTGTGATGTGTACTCAAGTCTTTGAGCGTGATCGTGTTCATTGTGTCTGGACCGTGGGATGAAGGTCAGGCCAATGGCGAGCACAGTGAGTTCAAATGCAGGGGTGTGGCAGATGTCAGGGCCTGAACGCTCCATCAAAACAGTAGCAACAACATCAGGGATATCCCTCCACTATTTCCGTCGTGGATCCATGAGAAGCGCAGGATCTCCGATGGCGACTAGAAAGGCCAGGGCCGGACGTAATTGCTGCCTCTGCTGAGGCGTACAAACGCAACCTCTAATTTCCCGTGAATAATGTCCCTGTTTCAGCCGTCAAGCCAAAGAAAGTGGCAGTTTCCTTTCTCAGAGGGATTGTGGCTCGGCTAATACACTCAACTGTGGCTTTATGACCAATGGGCCAGAGGGCCAGGCTCCCGAAACCAACTTACTACTTCCGCTCAGCCTCCCCCCGTGCCTTTCACAACACTGCCCAGGGTTCAGAAAGTGAATCAAAGCAGTATTTCTTTACGACAACAACAAGTAGAGGGATTTAACACTGTAAATCAAGGCTGATCCCAAACTGAGAAACCATCATGGAGAGGAAGAATAATATATCTTTCTCTTTTTAAGCTCTGAGGATAATGCTAAGCATCTTGCACTCCTCGACAGTGCCTCTGGCCCTCCCTGCCGACGGCTAAAACATGGAGTGGAGTTGCACATCTCATAAATTCTGCCACCACAGTAGAACATGCAACATTTGTTTAACAATGTTAGTTATGCATATCCTTCCAGGGCAGCGACCTCGGAATCGCCACACACACAAAAAAGAAGCGAGTTGTAAAAGAGAAAGATGCTGGAGAAAGAATAAATGGGCAGAAGGGAGACAGAGATTACTCTAAAAAGAATAACCATGATAAGGGCTTTCCTCTTTTTTTTTGCATGTTTGTGTTACCGAATGCTTTTCGTTTGAAACGTTCCTTCAAATCTGTTTTGACGTGCAGCCTGTTTTGGAACCCGTAAAAGCATGTTGCATGGCATTAAACAGCCATTAATCACTGCGGATTTATTGGCTTCCAACAGTTTTGGAGAGGCTGCCTCACTTCAGCTATCAGCTCCCAGTTGGACCTTTTTTGGAGGGAGTTGCTTCTTCAGAGTAATCAAGTTCGGGTTCACTCATCCTCGCTCTTCCAACCCGTGCTCCGCCGCTGACCCTTCAGCAGCAGCTGGTAGTGCTTACAACATCAAAGAGTGATGAAGATTTTCGAGTGCATATTTTTGATGTTTAGCTAATTTTCTGCATTAGCACGTGGCTGATATTAGTGATGAAAGTCCCATGAGCGTTTTTGGTTTTTTTTTGCAGCAGACTCCGTAGCTGAGTACTGAACATAGAGGTTAATTGAGACCAGGATAGTGGGATCAGACAGATAAAACAAGGCAGACAGACATGTACTGTATATAGGAGAGAGACGTAGTGGTGGTGTGGTATTTTAATGCAAACTGCACTGTAACGGTGGAGTCCAGCACGGCCTCTTCTTGACTTAACAAGGACATACAGAGTGAAAGACGTCATCTAGATGAGTGATTCTCAACAATCTTTAATTTCAAGGACCCCTGGCTTGATATGGATTAGCCAGGGGTCTAACACAGTTAGACCTTGGATTAGGTTCAATCTACACTGTAAAATCGTCAGTGTTGTTTTAACGCTGGGAAATTGTACAAACAGAGCCAAATGGACCTGTAAGGGTCCATTTGATTCCCCATTTCAAATATAATGAAAATAGCAGATTTACAACATCACAACGCGTTGTGAGGTTGTAGATCTTCTATTTTCACTACATTTCTTTTTTTTTATTCCAGAAAATCTTAGATTTTAGGGGGAAAATGGCAACGTTTGTATACAGCAATGCATTGATATTAAAAAGGAAATGTACTAGTTTGGACTTTTTAATACTTACTGTAAGTATATATATTTTTAAAAGCAGGTACTTTTTAGCAAGTACTCCAGTACTTTAACTCAAGTACAAATTTGACAGAGCATAGTTGACCAGGAATATCTACGTTCACTCAAGTACTGGGTTTGAGTACTTTAAGTCCACCACTGAGAAGAGCCAAATATGCATAGCAATGGACTCATGGTTCAGTGATGTCTGGATTGTAAATGTACATAATAATCTGTAAACATACAAAACGACTATGAAACTGGCATGGACTGTTTAGGAAAAACCTCCTACAACTAAATAGTTTATGTTTATGTTCAGAAAAGTCTTATTCCTTCCATGGATGGTTTTATGGCTGGTGTTGAGCAGATGCCATGCTAGAAGTTTTGTGCAGAGATGGTCGCTTGGCCACAAATAGCTCCAATGTTTTTCCTTTTTACTGACAAAAATAATGAGAAGCATTAGAAAATATATTATTATTATTATTCATAATGACTCCCTCTACCCCAGGGGTCGGCAACAGGCGGCCCGCGGGCCGAAATTGGCCCCCCAGAAATAATATCTGGCCCGTGAGATAATTTTGAGAAGAAAAAAAATTTGAAAAAAAAAAATTTTTTTTTTTAGAAAAATATTTTTTGATTTTGAACCCACTTTTGAAATCATGCACTCATAAACACGATGCATTTTAAAGGATTTATAACATTTTATAGCTAGATTAGAGGAAAATGGAGAAGAAAAAAAAATCACCAGAAAAATCGCCTGTGCTGATATTTAAACCGGAAAAAATGTTGATTTATATTGGTCAAACAGAACCGAATTAGACCCAAATTAGACCCGAATTAGACCGAGTTAGACCCGAATTAGACCCGAAAAATTTTGCGCCCGCGCGCTTTGCGCGCGGGCGCGTGTTGTGCATGTTCGCGGGGAGGCCCGGCCCGCGATGGAATGTCTGGGAGTGATATTGGCCCTAGGCTTATCTCAGTTGCCTACCCCTGCTCTACCCTCTCTAAGTTATTGTATTCCTGGGTTGCTATCAACAATATCTTGCTTGTTTATTTCATAAATTCAACGTTAATGAGAATGTCTGCAGCTGTATAGACACTCATTATTATAAAATGCTGGCCTTGCACACAACAACCTACAGTGTGCTTCCTTCTGTTTATCCAAGTTACTCATTGTAGGTTGTATATCTGACTCGTTTCGATACGGTGCACACTATATTCTCCCAATGTCAAGCCACTGACTGTACATGTGCTGAAGTGAGCAACATGGCCAGATGTAGGTCCTGTTTAGATATCAGGGTCTCGTGTGGATTATGTAAGGAATGTGACTGCAGGGAACACGCTTCGCTTTGCTCTGGGAAGAGCAGTGGGGTGTCTGACGTCCGAACAAACGTGACAGCACCGAGGAATTATTGAACTTACATATCAAAATGTTCTCCAAAAAACAAGAACCTCCCCCCGAGAAAACAAACAAAGAGACCATTTTTCCGGTGTTGCCTACAATGTTTGTATAAATTCCTAATGAGATAGTTAATCTACAGAGCTGGCCGAATGAAAGCTTCCTGTTAGATTAGAGACAGAAGGGGAACATAAATATACACCTCACTGCTCATCGTACGCCGTTTAACTTCAAAGACACTACTCCACTGTGTGGTAGTAGTGGGATGGACGGAGTCTGCGCGAGTCGGAGGGGGGGGGGGGGGGGGGGGATGGAGACGTACGCTGGTGTTAAACATTTCATAGTAATGTCCAAAGCAGCCCTTCATCACTGATAACAGAGAAGTGGTGTTTGAGTGTTGTGGTTGGTTGCCATTAACCGTGTCGGGCCTTCCCGTTGAGAGCACCCAGTCTGCGTCGGATGTTGGCCACGCAGCCCGCGGAAGCTTCCTGCAGCACCTCGTCTGTGGAGCCCATCATGGCCAGAAGGAGCTGCATGGAGGCAGAGAGGAACAAAGTTATCCATGCTGTACTTCATGTCTGAAAACTTAGGTTGCCGTTGTGTCCAGTGACTCCAGCCCGCAGCAATCTCAACTGTACATATCCTGAACTGTAATGCACTATAAAATCATGAGCATTAATTTAGCTCTGAGACCCTTATATGGTTCAATTCTTACGAGTGAAATTCTGGATATTATAGTGTGGCCACAAATATATACAGTGGCTACATTGTGACTGTCCTCAGCTCTGGTGGCATGTGTCCCAGTGTGTGTGTGTGTGTGTGTGTGTGTGTGTGTGTGTGTGTGTGTGTGTGTGTGTGTGTGTGTGTGTGTGTGTGTGTGTGTGTGTGTGTGTGTGTGTGTGTGTGTGTGTGTGTGTGTGTGTGCGCGCGTGCGCATGTGTGTGTGTGTGCGCCCTGTATGTCCCATTATAACCATCCAAACCATGCCTCACTCGGCAAAGGAGTTACAGCTGTGAGCACACATGCTTCTGTAAGTTTGTTCAGATGAAAAGTTGAGCGTGGCAAGCTCAACATTAAAAAACCTGAGCACGAACCACACCAGTCGACAGCCTCCCCACCGCTCCAAAGGTCACATTATTTCCGACTATTACTGGCTTGTATAACGGACCCGTTTGATCTTATTGCAGAACACGGTTTTTCTCTCTCCAGAAATCTCCAGCTTTGGGGATGCATTTTTTTGGGCTACATAAAATTGTACATTAAAAAAAAGTTTTTATTCCTTTCAAAGAGTTACTTATTATATGGTCAGGTTTATATGTACATTCATGGCCTATACAGAGTAGCAAAAGAACCAACCCGTGGTTCTGGTACACTGCAGCGTGACATTGTTTATTCTATTTATTGTTTGACTTTTTTTATCTTGTGCAAAATGACTACACCAAGTTTGCGGGCGGTGGTAGGGCTGAATCAAAATGAAAGTAAATGCAAACACAAACACTCTGGCAACGGACAGACCTAAATTTGTTCAATGTGTGCTCCCCTTGCGAATGTGGCTCTCCTAAGCCACAATCGCAGTTATTTCGGATACTTTCTTATTTACATCAATAATGAACCACAAAGGCAACATCAGGGCTCTACACGTAATGCTCGCAAGCACTAAACACAAATTAGCCACTTAAGCCTCATGTACTAATAGCAAAAAGAGCAAATATACAAGATCACAATGAATGTGAGCTTCTAGATCTGCTATTTTTGAAATCTTTCAAACCATTTTGGGAAACTCACATATAATGACACAATATCTACACCAGTTTGAAAGTGGTTTAGTCTCTGTAAACAAATCCAGACTCCATTGTTCAGTCCCCTGCTTCCAGTGGTACCACTTCACATCCTGGGTGAATCCCTGCAGCAAACAATACGTAGACTGCACCTCTGTCTACAGGAAATTAGCTCTCTCACCAAATCTGACTCCCTGCATCGAGTTGGATTCAGTTGATCCAAGTTGAATTATTTCCAAAAGATATTTCAAAGGATACTGATCTCTGTGATACTGTTCTCTTCTCTCAGTCTCTCTCCTTTGTTTTTCTCCCAGCCTCCTTGCTTCCCTCTCAACCGCCCCCACCCCTTCTCTACCACAGACACCAGATGTTGAGCCAGATAGGAAGTGATGAGATTCCATCGTCTGCATCATGCTAACAAACTGTCAAGTGTCAGCCTCTTCTAGGAATGATCCGCTTTACTAATAAGCTGTGTGTAGACGTACCCCTTATCGCGACTCGACTCCCTTTATCTAACTGCATTATGAAACAGATTGCCGTGGCGTGCGCCCAGCCGGTCAACGCTGAGGCACAACTCCAGACTCGTGTTTTCTCCTCAGGTTATCATCACGTGTCATCACGCCCGTTACGCATGGCGGAGTCGGCCCGAGGTTCGAGCAGTGAACCCGCCGCACTCCATGTTACATGCAAACCTCAGAGAGGCTGCTCCGCACATTTCGTGTGGTTTGCGCCGAGCCAGGGAAGCAGGGAGAGGAGACATTCCCAGAATGTTCTGCTCAAAGATAAATAGTGAAAGGAAAACAGATGAAAGATGAGGCGGGCCATCTTCTTTCCCGTGCATACAAGCACGGACGAACAGGCCCACAGACACAATGTACAGAGCAACCCACGAAAAGCTGAGAAAATAACACGGCTCCTCCTTGATTATAATGATGTAATTTCGTGGAAGAAAAAAAGAGAGAACAGACCACGGATCAGTCTTGTGTGTGTCTGCATGCCTCTTAATGCCCTAGTGTTGGTGTAGTAGAGTAGTGTAAAGAAGCGCTTTGGCAGCGGTTTTTATACGACTTTCTAAATAGCATCCAAAACACCTCAAATTTAGTGCATCCACAGGCCCCAGAAAACATGCAGCTCCCCGGGACAAGTCTCTTTTGTGAACGGAGAGGATGCCTGAGGACTGCCAGAGGTAGCTTTTTTTGCCAACCTCATAGCATGTTATTCAGAAGTCGCCAAATAAGGTCTCCCGAAGCGCACAGCTAAGCTAAGATAAGCGTGTCTCTCTCTCTCCGTGCTGTTTTTTTTTTCCTTCTTCTTCTCCCTCTCTCCTGCGCTCTTTCCCTCCCAGCTGGGATCCTCAAAGAATATAATACACCACTTGTTAGATTATTCCCCGACCGTGGTAACATGAACACTTTGCCCCGCGCATGAGAAATGAATCGTCAAGTCTGGTCTGGGGTGTTTTTTTGCACTTCAGAGAGCTCGAGTGAGTCCTGACCTCCAAGGAGTGAGCAGGCAGGAGGTTTTAGAGGAGTGAGGGGCACAGTACTGATGGCATGGGGGAGCTGCAGACATTGTTTTACGTACGTGCCGTGCGTGCGCACACAACCCATCACACATGGATGTGTTGCGGTGGATTAAATACGCGGTGTTGGGTTGCTTTGCTCCGTGTGCAGGTTTGAATTCATTCCCTTCAGCACGCAGACCATCCCCCCCCTCCCTCCATCCATCCCCCCATTCCTGGTCTGACAACCATTATGGCCCCGCCGGCCCCCCCTAGGCTGCCGTTACCATGTTTCAGGCTCCCCCGTGTAGGCAAACAGCACAAACAGACAGCAGTGTTTAGCTGGACCGAGGGGAAGTTACTGAGGGAAGTCAAGGTAAACAACATTCCCTACAGCATCCACTGAGCCAAAAGGCTGTTAAGCTGGTCTCCCTGTGTCTCCTGGGGAGAGAAGGAGGAGGAGGAGGAGGAAGGAGGAGATGGGGAGCATTAAAATCAATGATTTTTGAGTGGAAAGTTTCATTGTGAGACTTTCAGTTTTTCAGTCTCAAGCATCCCCGGCCTCTTTGGTATTCCTGCAGTGCAGATGTTGGAGGAGCACAGAATCTCGAGTCAGCGGGTCTAACGCCATATAGATAATGACTGGACAGTAGTCAGAACAACAGAGCAGGTACAGTACATGTACTGCCTGTATCATCTGCTTACCACAACCGCCAGTCCTGCTACACAGACGGCATGACTAAGAGGAATCGTCTGAGATATTTCTCATGTACTGTGCTTGAATTCACCTCGCTCTTGTTCGGTGTAATCGTTGCCCCCCCCCCCCCCCCCACACACACACACACACACACACACACCCGCTGCTTCACTGCCTACTTTCACTCCCAGAGCTTACTTGTAAGACAGAAAGAAAAAAAGGAAAACAAACAGTCATCGCGCTGGGGCAGAAGTGGGCTCATGGCAACAACAGTGCAAACGTTTTTCTCATTTAGATTAGTCACAGCCTAAAATACATACCAGGACCTGGCAACAGCCATGCTCTGGAATACCTTCAGTTGAAAATTGCCAATAATTACCATCCGCATTTTGTAATTTACATCAATTTACTTCACAAAGCTTTTCTTATGAAAGAGGCTCTTTAATACAAAAAGCTGGCTATAGCTGTCTACATGGATTTATGGCCTCGGCAAACAATCTCCAGTCTTCTGGAAGCAATGTAATGTGGAAGGGGAGGGCGTGTTGATTTTGTACGCGGACAAAATAAAGCACATCCGTATAAAACTGTGAGATACCAAGTGTAGATGTCAAATCAAACGTGGAGAAATGTGTCTCTGACGCTAAATTTCTTCACACTTCCTCTGGGAAAGCAAGCTGCCGCTGAGACCCTGTCCTGAACAAGGTTTGTTCTGAGAAGTCCAGCAGACTTTCTAGCAGCACACTGCAGTTGGGTCCAAAATAAAAGGGACACCATTTAAGCTTCTATGCATGCCTTTTGAAATCAGAAGGTTGAAATGTAGTTAAAGATACATTTAAAGATATACTGCAGTAATACAATCATGTAAACATGATATTGCATGACATAAAATATTGCATATGATATATCACTATATCATAAATAAATCTATAGTGACATATAAAACAATATTTAGGTAGTATGTATTTGCAACACTATAAGGCTGTTCCACAGCTTAATAATGTAAGTACAGTAGCTGTGGCAAATATTTGAGACAGGGAAAGGGACAGTAAAATAAATAAATAACGAGCCCAGAATGGGACATTAATGTATTTTCCAGTGTGAAATACTTTCGTTTCAATGCTTAATTTCCTTTGCAAGTCTTAGGGGACGAGGAGCTGTACAGCATTTAGAATGCTAGTGAGGAAAGTCACTTACACTTACGTACTGTACACTTACACTATGCAGCCTCCGACGAGAGAAACTATTTGAAATCGTATACTACAGTACATAAGGGTAAATATGTTTCTTGAGAGCTTCTCAGTGGCATAGAAAGAATTTTAGAAATATGGCCACAATAATACAAGAGGCAGTCTCGAATTTTACACTGGGCAATAAATTAGGCGCACCGTACGATCTGGGCCCAGCATTGGCCCTCGATGAAGTCCACTCAGAGCAATTCCCGACTATAGGATATATTGTTTTAACACATTCTCCGCGGTACTGATGCGTATATCATGAGGCTAAACATTACAGAACAGGCTGAATGGTTCCCTCATTGGAGAGTGACAAGCCTTCGCTGTAATGTCTCCTTGGGGCTCAAGCCAGGTATACATCCCTTGCAGACTGGCCATACTGAACAATGAGCCAGTCTGTGTTGTGTGTTTCCAACGGTCTGAGATTAGGAACAAATGAAACACTAGTGCAGTTACGTGGCCTTTTGTAATTAAGCTCTTTAAAAGTCCAAAAATACATTATGGAGTGGTGTTGAAACTCTGAACTGGTACATTAATAAGGGCAAACAGAGAGACAGATTAAAAAGGGTGGTATGCAGTGTGTTGGAGTGCAAGTGAAACACACGCACACGCACACACACAATGAGAGAGAGAAAGAGGGCCTGTCCAGTTGTTGTCGTGGCTCAAACTACAAAAACACATTCATCTTAACGACTTTTGCAAATTGGACATAACTCTTTCGGAACACCCAATGTTCAGTCCAGCTACCAATTATGGCTAGTGTTGAACCACATACACTGTAACAGCAGATCAAGCTAAAGTACACCATTAAATGAACATGGGAAAAAATATTTGGCTGCAACAGGCTAACCACTTCATAATTTATATCGCAGTTGTTATTGAAGAAAAAAAAACGAACAATTTTAACTCTCTGTGGCCACAGAAAGATTTCTCATGTGAAAATGCTTCGACGTAGGATGTGACCGAATTAGAGAACGAGCCAGTCATTTTTCCCAAACATTGAATTACAGTACATGATCATCTGTGACAAGACATCAATTACAGGGTAATCTCAACGTAAAATCTCGACATCCCTGTCAGGGACCAAACATAAACAATATCTGGAGCGGGCTCTGGAAAGAGCCCGGCGGCACCGAAATGCATCGACAAAACAATGCTTGTTCCCTTTTTTCTAACAGAGCTTTTGGAATTGCACTGCATAATTGCAATGACGAAGACATCTTCAAGAGATGCAGCTTTACAGGGGGGGGGGGGGGGGGGGGGGGGGAATCACACGCCTTAAACATAACATTGTAATTCTTTAGCGCTAAACAGCTCTGACCCTATTCCTTGGCCTGAAATGTATCTTTGCTGCATTCTACCCTGATGTCCAGGGACAGCCCTTAGCAACAGTTACCCCCAGCTACAGCCCTTTGACTTGCACTGTGATGGCATCTAGGGTCTACCGAGGAAGTGGCACTTCGCACACACTGAGCTGTTTGCTTTTCTGAATTCCCATGACAGCTAGAGAGTGGAGTCATGTTTCCGCCGCCGAATAAAACGCACTTTGTTTCTGCTTCATCGGTCAAAGGCTCTGAAAATAGTCACAGCTTTTCAAAGTTTATTACTCAAGTGTTCTTTCACACATTGCTATAACAAGGCTGCTGGTGGTGCCGGGGGTGGTGGTGGGGGGCAAGGCCGAGTTTCCTCAATGCGATAATTATATTTGCTGAAGGGCAGGCATTATAAAAAAAGAACAAAAACAACACTAAACCACAAGAAATTATTATTTTATAATGACTTAATGAATAGGGAAAGCCATGCAGTGGCTGAACTTTTGTTGTATGATTGTTGTTGGCATAAATCAAAGTGCGACTGACCTTGACAACTCCATTCTGGTGCATGGTGATGCAGTTGCTGGGGTCCTTGGAGAGCTCGAACAGGGCCTGCGCCGTGGCCCGGTGGACGGAACAGTCCGTGGACCTGAGGTAGTGTACCAAGGGCGCCACGGCCCCAGCCTCCCCAAAGGACTCCCGGTTGCTGCCCCACATGCAGCAGCAGGCGATGGCTTCAGCCAGGTGGCGACGGAGTCCGTCATCGGTCTGCTTGGACGGAAGGGGGGACAGTAATGCTAATGGCCTCCGGAGACAAACCTCTAAAACTAGTACCAGCTCAGCTCTACTTACGTCTCTGCCACAGACCCCTGGCAACATACTATCAGCTTTCTCCTCATTAGTAAGATTTACGCTATGGTGAACAAGAAAATGGTGCCGTAAAGGAAAATCGTGCTGTTTGTCTCCTGTGGCGAGGTATACTTACTGTGTTAGTCAGCTTGGCTAGCATTGGGACGACCCCGTGATCGGTGATGACTGCCAGATTCTCCCCGTCTTTGGCTATTTTGGCGATGGCGGCACAAACACTCGCCAGCACCTCTTTGTTTGTTGACTTCAGCAAATTAACAATCAGTTCCAATCCACCGACGAAGGAGCGCACCATTTCCCCTGCATCCTAAAAGTCAAAGGGCCTGTTATTAGCTAGTGTTCTCACTCTGTGACAATGAGGCCTGAGGCTATAATTGGCAAAGGAAGGGAGGGGGGGGGGCATGCAGGGGCATCTAAGCAGAGAAAACAAAAGACACATACAAGTAAAGAAAAGGGGGGGAAAGAAAAAAATAAAGGCTTTTCATCAGTCCAAGCAACAATCAAAGTCCCATCATTGCAGTCCAATCAGAGGTGCAGTACAGAGCCATGGCTCTACACTGCT
This sequence comes from Gymnoscopelus microlampas, assembly GCF_963454915.1. Classification (NCBI taxonomy): domain Eukaryota; kingdom Metazoa; phylum Chordata; class Actinopteri; order Myctophiformes; family Myctophidae; genus Gymnoscopelus; species Gymnoscopelus microlampas. The sequence continues at coordinate 27,153,314 of NC_139959.1, forward strand.
TTAGACCGAATGGAAAAAGGCTGTCATCGATGCAAGACCTGGCTGTCCCAATCTATGGTTCCCATCATCAGACATGTGCAGCAACTCTGTTCCAATCTGTCTAGGGATGTCTCTACGACAAGCACCGTCCCCTGTAGCAGAGCTGTCATTTGGATGTGTATGAGCAGGGGACGAGAGTCTTTCGACATCTCTGTCAAGCTGTCGTCCTCTCACCCTCACTTGTCACCGCGAGACGGAAACATGGCATTAGAGCTCAGAGTAATGGCATTCAAAGCTTGTGCCCCAACCTGACGCAGTGTGAGGACTTGGTTCATGACTTGGAGTTCATGGCACCAGGAGGCCTTGTGGGTACCACAGGACTCCCAGCCACTTATGGGGCCGTGCCTTCCGCGCCAAAAGGCTGGTGGCGAGTGCTGAGGGAACCACAGCGGAAGAAGTGGGCACTGGACGCTGCCTTCAGTATGGCTTGGCACAACAGGCCGCTGTTTAAAATCACAACTCCACCATATCGCCAGCCCGCCAAAGGGAGGAATACATCAAGGTGGCTGACTCTGTAATGTTCAATGCTATGAAAATAGCACAGATTTCTTTTCTCCCAAAAGCATACAATTATAGATGAGTGAAAGCAAATCACAAAGCACGCTTAATTTGAGTCCATTTCAACATCAATCTAAATGTCCAGCGCTGATGTATGACACAGTGCTGTTCAGGACAGTAAACACGAGAATCAACGTGTGTACTGTACTTTTTCGTCGTTAGCCCTTTTAAAATAGGCAGCGGCCGTCGACAGGGATTTCAGGAAATGCACTGTTGACAAAGACCAGGTCCTGATGTGTGGTTTTGCTGTACGGCTACTTTGGGAGAGCTGGATGTGCTCTTCTCACTCAACGGAGAGCCCGGAGCTGAGATGTGGCCATGCAGTACAGGGGTCTATGGGCTCTGTGATGCTGTGCCAGAGGATGAGGCGTGTGCTGGGCGCAGGGGCCCAGGGGCAAGCAGCCTGACCCCCGCCCCCCCCCCCCCCCAGCCCGACACACACAGGAAGCCCTTCCTCAGGAATACTGATGACGGCCAGGCCGGGAGTCCCAGCGACAGAGGAAGTGCTCTCAAGCCACCAGCTGCGGCAGACTAGCCAGCATCTCATTCAAGGCCTGGACTGGCCCCCAGATCTTGAAAACCACAGCATTATGAGGCTGCACACGGAAAGGCATCTCTCACCCAGGCTCCCTCCGTAGTCCTCTTACCCAATAAAATCAGAAACACATTGTCTGCTGTTGCATCGTGATTTTAAGAGGGAGGCACACACAAACTGTGATATTGACACCGAAGCTGCCACTTCTGTTGTGTAATCAGGCTGGTACAGCATACACAGGTACTGTACTATGTAAAGGAAAAAAAAATCAAAGTTCATATTGTCCACAAAATTAAAAAAAACTAAGCTAATTGACTGGCCCACTTACAATACTCAATGCTCTGAGTAATAATATGTGGATTTAAGTTGAGTGGCCTGTGCTAGAACAGTGCCTTTCTCTCATGCAATCAGGCCTGTACAGCATACACATGTACTATGTAAAAGAAAAAAGAAAAACTAATCTGGCATCCGAAGTTCATATTGTCCACAAAATAAAAAAAACAAAACAAAGCTAATTGACTAACCCATAAGCACTTACAGTACTTGAATAATGATATGTGGATATAAGTTGAGTGGCCCATGCTAGAGCCGCCTCTGTGTGTGTGTGTGTGTGTGTGTGTGTGTGTGTGTGTGTGTGTGTGTGTGTGTGTGTGTGTGTGTGTGTGTGTGTGTGTGTGTGTGTGTGTGTGTGTGTGTGTGTGTGTGTGTGTGTGTGTGTGTGTGTGAGAGAGTGAGGAGGGGGGCAGTCGTATGGAGCATCCAGCAGATGCATTTATAGCATGGGTCTCTCATAAATCCACTCTGGAGCTGCTAACTCAAACCACATGTTTTTTTTATCTAAATAACTACTGCACCAAGGCGGCTGTATCAGGTTCCCCGGCTCAACGGGCAAAAAAAGGAGCGCTGTTTAGCTCTTGTCATTGCCCCCGTCTCCGAAAAATCACCCGAAGAGCATGTACATGTATTTCCCTCAGAATTGGCACGATGACGTCCAGACAAACATTGTCAAACTTTGTTAGCGTTTCAATAGCGGGCCCGCCGTCCTCCGGTGCCTCCCATATGGTTGCCATACATCATTTTTCGCCACACTTCTGGGACGGAGAAATTCCAGCCCCAGTGAAAAAGGCTCCAACCCCGAGACACCTGCCTGGGCCCAATATATCTGTTTAAACTTAACCAGATTGTCCCACTGACAAGCTGTTTACCTTAATCACAGCGATAATCTAATAGAACATACGTAGCGTTTGTATTTGGAAATTATACAAGCTCTCTGGGGATCAAAGGCCCGCTGACATCTGACTGAAATGAGAGCTGATTGACACCAGCGCTGTGTAATGCTAGGCCACACGCTGGGAAAGGCGGATTTTTCGGGGCGGGGGGGGGGGGGGGGGGAGAGCACTCGGGGGGGGGGGGGGGGGGGGGGGGGGGGGGGCAAAGCAGAAGGAAGAGTATCTAAGGGAATAATATGATAATATTCCACTTGAATATTACACAGGAACACCAACCCAACATCTGTTTTTCTATTAGCAGCCTTCATCTAGGCTCCTTGAACAGTTCTATTTGAAATGACAAAAACTTAGATGATTATTACTTCCTGTGTAGACATGCTGCATAGGCCTGATGACAGCGGTATTTAGGAGGACACGATGACCTTTTTTTTTTCTCGAGCGCCTGTTTTCTGTGTGCTTAGCGGCGGATTGCATCCTGCGGCGGGTTTAAAGGAGAGGCCGTCTGTCACCCAGTGTGCTGTGATGCGAAGCTGCTGCCTGTTTCGTGTGCCTCTGTACACTGTAAAATCCTCAGTGTTAGGGTTAGATTAGTTAAAACTCAGAGTGTACACATGGAACCAAATGGCATAAGGGTCCATTTGGTTCCATTTGTACACTCTCACTTGACATTAACTTGAGGATTTTAGTGTGTAGTCGCATGTTGAGGGCAGAATTTTCAGCTGAGGAATCAGAAGCCATGCCACAGGATATTACTCTGAATCTCTCCCCCCCACTCCTTGCTTCCCTGCCACGAGTGTGAGGCATCTCTGCTTCGTATTAGCCCCAGGGTTCATGTAAGCCCTCCACTGACACAACTCCTGCCCCTGTGAAACCTCTCAGTAGCAAGGCTGCAGAAGGTGCAGGCTTTGGAGACAAGAGCGGCGATATAAGGAGGCTTTCTGTTGGGCGAGTACAACCCTGCCCACATAATCCTTGAAGTGACAGGAACGCTGCAGACTCGTTTAATTTCCAGTGCACATGTGTGCCCGCTTGCACAGACAGAGGAGAAAATTCAATTATAGAAGACAGATGTGCTTCTAGTTGCAGGAGTGAAAAGTTTCGCTGTACCTTTGCATTCTCGATGCATGGACAAATGGCCCATGCAGCGCTGGCTTGAACATATGCATTGGGGTTCTTCAACAAGGACCAGAGCAGACGCACTCCATCCAGGCTGTCAATGATCCTGGAAAGAGAAAGGGAGACAGCGGGAGGGGAGTGGAGAGGAGGGAGATTAAAGAAAAGGAATGAACAAGTAAAACCATAAGAACGGTTCGACTGCGAGCCCAAAGTGTTATAACACAGTGATTACTCTGACACTACTAATCAAACGCTCAGGACAGTGCAACTGTTATTTCATTCTTTCTCTTTGTGAGTGTGCCTATTATCGAGGCCATTTCTCAAGAATTCTCTGACCATATCGGCGTGCTTGAGTGCAGACCTTGAACAGCCGTTACTGAGCCGGATCAAAGGAGCCATCCATTTAAAACATGGGCTTTCCATCACAACCTGCCTTGATCCCTGTAGGCTGCAGTTCCCTCTGCTAGCCCTGAAACCCACCCACTGTCGGTTCAGTCCAGCGATGCTAGGGGCCACAGGTTAACTGGTGTACATATGTGTGTGTGTGTGTGTGTGTGTGTGTGTGTGTGTGTGTGTGTGTGTGTGTGTGTGTGTGTGTGTGTGTGTGTGTGTGTGTGTGTGTGTGCACTCCATACATGCATTTATATATAGTAACTGAGACAAACTCATACTGTACCATGATGGTTGCTTGTTTTTCAACCCGGGCAAAAAAAAAAAAAAAAAAGAGAGAAGGAATCTCTCTCCAAATCAAACAGAGCAAGAGACAGGTCTCTCTATATTTCATTGGGTCCGAGCGTAGTTTACTCAAGCGCGAGCAGTATTTCATGCCGCATACATGACTGTAGTCGGGGGGCTGCAGTCAGAGTCTGGGAACCCAAAAAGAATTACGCCACAGTACGCCCGTTGTCTGGTATAAATAACATGTAACGTGTTCCCCATGTGTGCTTCCACCAACAAGGCCGACATTGAATGCTGTCATAATTGCTTAAACACTCCCTAATCACGGTATCTCCGTGACTGGCAACGAGCGAGCACTCGACGGAGACGTCCGCCTCCCCCCCCCCCCACACGCCATCTGTCTTCCGTTTGCGCATAAATCAGTCTGAGGGCGGTGGGGGTGGGGGGTCTGGTTGTGAGGGGGTGTCATAACACGAGGTTCCAGTCCGCAGGGGCCTCTTAAAACCAGCCGCCGAAAAACAGAAACAAAATACAAGCCGCCAAAATACAGTCCGCCAAAATACTATACAGGCCGCCAAAATACTGTACAGGCCGCATCCCTCCCAAAGAAGCAGGTATGAAACACATTAGAGACGAAGATGCAGCTGACAGTGATGGATTGGTGAGGGAAGACCGCAGACCCCCGGAGGCATTCAACGATGCATGTTCCTCTGTGTAGCTACACGGGCATTTGTCTGTCTAAGGAAACGCTACGTTATTAAATCGCGCTGGTCTTACCGGTCAGGAAAGAAAACAAACATTGTTTTATTTATGTAATTTTTTTCCATTTCCTCCCCAATGTTGGAGTTGCCAAACCACCCCAAGTGTACAGCGGTCCCTGTCACCCCCCACTGTTGGTCTTGGGAAGGGTGTAGACAACCACATGCATCCTTCTTCACACATGATGTCGCCAGCCACTTCTATTCACCTGACCGTGAGGAGTTTCCCCGGGAGAACGTAATGCACACAGAGGTTCACGCCATCTCCCCCAGATCTCCTCCTCACTGGGCCAACCTGCAGGAGTCACTAGTGCAGCAAAGAAAGCTGAAGGCATCGTGTTTTTGCGTTGTCCGTCCGCCTGTACTGTATATCCGTCTGTCCCAACCTTGTGAATGCGATATATCTCAGGGATTTCTTCAAATTTGGCACAGACGCCCACTTGGACTCAAGAAATGAACTGAATGAATGTAGTGGTCAAAGCTCAAAGGGCAAACCAGGTTTGTATGCCTCCACGGGCAAAAGCCGTGGCTGGAGGCTAATTTCCACTTCTTCTTACTTGAATCCAACATCCTGCTTAATAGGTTTAGTTGTCAATCCCAATGTCCACCCTAAGGCCTAAGCCCTGAACCATCACAGATTTAATTGATGTCACCTGTTAAGTGCGTGAGTGGGAGAGGCTGTAAGAGCTTGCCTAAAACTACAATTAAGGCCTTCTGTAAAGTCTGCACTACATTATACGAGTATGAACAGACATAGATGTAAACTGTGACTAATTGGCAGGAGCATACAGCCACGATGCAGTGTTTTTCTACAACGGGGTGGAAGGTTGTGCAATGCAAGCTAACCCATTTGCCGGCAAACTTGTCAGGTGGTGCATGAGATTGGAATTTTGTCACTGTGGCAGCAGCACAACACATACTGTATGCAAATATCGTCATCTTAGTTTGTTGGCAAACTAAACAAGCAAGAGTCTACACAATCGAAAAGCTGGACTGGGGCAGGAAACAATCAAATGTGAGTTATGTTAATTGCTTAGCAAATGACTGTACAGTACATGCTCATGTCTCAAAATAAGCCCTTTGCCACAAGATGCCGAAAAAGCCCCTGTGGAAGTCGCAACTTTCTGTCCACAGCTAAGTGTAAACGCCTAAAGATTACAAGGCCTTGGCCTAAATATACATGTCGTGAGAAAACATGGGGAACATGACTGCTGAATGATCAGGCTGACTGTAAAACACTTCTCTTTGTTGAAGCTGAATCTCCCGCAGTTAGTGGCTGAGACAGCCTTATTTTGTCCAAACACGCTGAACTTTTTTTTATTGCACCCCTGCGGTTCCACTCCCCCCACAAGCGCGTTACTCTGACATACACAATAGTGTTAACGGCTAGCTCAGAGCGTGCACTCAGACGCGCAAGAATCGAGTTGTGTCCAGTGTTAATTAAGGAGGGTCCTGGAGTCCATAACAACCCCATAAAAAACAATGAGATTCAGATGGGGATGGTGCAGTGTTTTGTAGTGCTTGTGGCCGCGGGAGAGGAGGAACATGGACTGTTCTGGACCGTACTGTATGTTCACTGTGCTTTTTCCAGCACATGAGGTCTTGGACAGGGCCTTAAGTATGCTCCCCTGACCAGCTCCGTCCCTGACAATGACCGCGGAGCTACAATAAAACACTGGGGCTTAAACCACAACCATATTCCTCACAGCAGGTACAATAAACAAAGCTTTTAAAATCTGTCATTATGCCGGAGATGAAAGAGGACCCTACCTGTGTAATTACACACTAAAATAACAGTTTTTTTTAAATATTGGGTCGTGGTGACTTAAATGGTACCATCTTTGATCCGGGAAATTATGTCACTGTCTTGTCATAACACATGATCTTATTACACAGTCGTGAATATATGTTTGGACCTAATTCAGTAATGTTCTAGGTAAGCCGCCGGTCGTCTATTAAAGAATTACTTGTGAAAACACTGTTGCGTGTGTTCTGTGGCAGCAGGAGAGAGCAGTGTAACCTTCGCCTAGTACTGTATGTTTGAAGGGAGAGATACTCACGCCATGTTATCCATCTCTGTGGCACAGGCGCCCACCGCTTTGGTCACATTCACAAGCAGTGCCTTGATGATATGAAGAACGGAAGTACGGAAGAGAGAGAGAGCGAGAGAGGGGGGGAGAGGGAGACATTAACAAACAAAAAAAACAATAAGCCAACAGGTCTTCAGTGTGTACATGCGAGTGTGCGAGTGAGTTGTATTTTCTGTTTTTGTCATGTTGTTGTTGCGATGTTTAATTTCTTGTACATCTTGTACAGCATTGAATGTTCATTAACGTGCGCTTTCCCCTAAATAAACAGATACAGTAAAGTCAAGTTGTACTTGCTTGGTTGGTTCCAGTGAGCAGGTTGACCAGAGGCTGGATGCCTCCACACTGGCGGATGGTGTCTCTGTTGGCAGGAACCTGGGCACACTCCCCCAGAGCACCTACCACGTTGACCAGCACCTCTTCAGGCTGATCTGTGAGCAGACCAACTAGCTTCTCCAGGGCTTTGTACTCCTGAAATCTTAAGGGGGGGGACGGGGGGGGACTGTCAGTGATTCAGACTTTATACTCTCACAAGTCATGTTGTGGCACCATGTTAGTTCTGCACCTGACACTGTGTAGTTTTAGTTTATTTGGTCAACAAATCATTTGCGTATGTAATGTTTGTTTTGTCCGTCAGAATACTCAGGTGGTTAGTGTTATACTGAAGACAGGATGGGCCGGGGGGAGGGGAGTGCTCAACTTGTTTCACTCTCGACTGGACATGCTGCTTGACATGCATGACTTTGTACATCACCTAAAAACAAGGCAGGTGCGCCAACAGCGAGGCCTTGCGGCTTGTGAGTCCGAACAAAACGCCAGACGACCAAGTGGCCAGCACAGAGCGGCCGATGGCCTTTGCACGTTCACAAGCATGCCGTCCAAGTTGGCAAGCCGTGGCGGACAGAATAGGTAATGACCTGTTCCAGTGCTCTGAGGCGGTTAGTGCTAGACTGGATGAACCGGAGGGAGGGGCAGCACTTGTTTTGTTCTCAACTGCAAGTTTTTACGACTTTTTACATCACTTGAAAAAGAAAAGCATGCCAAATGTTTGTCTTTTGGAATGTTGGTTTCTTTCCCCAAGTGTACTAGTAAACTTGCAAATGTCGTGGTTTTCCCAACATATACAGACAATTCATAGGTTCGCTGACAAAGAATCAGTAAACAGCCACAAATGGTGTCATTTGGCCACACGACAGACAACAGCAGCAACAACAGTGTAGGAACTGGGTTGTATCGTCGTTGGCTGGCATTGGCACAGATCATTGACACAGTAGCAGAGGCAGTTTTCCCATGCGGCTCTTCGCTGCGCCCCCACATGTACTTTGCATGACCGAGGTTCAGCTGTGGCTTGGCAGAGCGCACTCTCTGTTTTGCTGCAATATTGCATTGTTTGCCAGCCCTATAAGAGCAGTAAACTACAGTAAACATTTAAGAGGGATATAGTGCGGTTGCAAAAGAAAAACCCCAACAAACCTCTGATGTACGGTTAAGTTCTACGACTGTTTTTATTCACGGTTACGGTTGCTGGCAGGCCGGTCCGTAGACCATTGTAGAACGTGTCCAAGGTCATTTGGTTTTGGTCAGGGTCCGCTGAAACACAGCATATTCTTGCAAGTGAAAACCGTGCTAATGAAGAGCGCGTCTGCCAAAGTGAAATTCACTGAGAAAAAAAGGGAAAACAATGGTTTTCCTATGCAGCCACCGAAGTGCCATCTGCATTGCACTATGGTAGAATTATCTTGTAATCTTGCACATAACTTTTGATAAATGAACGACTAAGTCATGTCTATTTTTCTTAAAGCCCAAATCCCAACCCGCTTAATTACGTGATGGCAGCAGTTGCCTCGAGCAGCCTGTCCTCCAAACATTGGGCCTCATACAATTGGAAGCTGTTATTAAAAGCCTTGTCAGAAGACGCAAGAACCACAGTTTGGCTTTGGTGCGGCACATTTTTTATGATTGATTGTCTTCCTTCTCTTTCTGTCATTCATCTGCTATAGTAACACTTTAACTGATGGTGTAGAGAGCTAAAATGCTACCCTCTATGCCAGCCAGTGTGTTTAGGAGCGCCTGGGTGAATGAAAGACATCATTTCAGGGACCCGGAGCAGAGAAGCCTGGTGGAGACCATAACGGGATAGAAAACATTTCAAACAGACTCATACATTAGAGGTGACCTGCAGTGTATTAAACTCATCAAATTATTCCAAGTGAAAGGCAATGGCAGAATAGGGAATAACTCTGGAGTGAGCGAAGACATTTAGACAGAATGTGAGGTAAGGAGATGTATCATTTGGATATGCAATTATGGTTTGCTCATCATAGGGCTGGAACAGAGGTAAGATGGAGGGGTAGTCAGTAATTGGAAGCGAACCCCGCAATCTTGACCCCAAACATTATTGTGCTGGCAAATATGGCCCGAAACTTGGCAGTCACGACTTTCCATTGCAAAGTTATTCCCTCACTCCTTTGTTATAAGGCTTCTTTTTTTTTCTTACACACACGATTCGTGTGTGTCCCTAACACCTTGGTATATGGGTTCAAGGAGCCATATATCATTGCTTCCATAAATCTACTTTCAAATATGTACACAGTAAGCTTCGGATGACTCCAAGGCTGGCGTTTTTATAAAGGCCTTTCATTAAAGAATAACCTCGGCCCAGGCTCCAAACCATTTCTTTAATACTGGAAGTCTAATGGAGAACACAAGCTTCTGGACGTTTAAACGATGGCCGCTTTAAACAAACACACTTCAGTTATGAACGTAATTATATTTCTGGCCATCAATCATCTCTCATTGTGATGCATCATTAATCAGCGAAATGGCTAACACATGCTGCTGCTGCTGCTGCTGCTGCTGCTAGCGTTGAGCGTAGGTTTCCCTCCCTGCCCCTATACTGTCCAGACCAGGCTGAAGATCACTCACACAGAAGCATGCAGGCTTTGTTATGGGCTATGCACTATGTTATAGTAATGTTACTTCATAAAAAAAGAAAGAAAGAAAGAAATCTCCCCCTCTCCCTCTCATTACTACTGCAGTTTATTCCAAACTGATTTCCATCTCGGAATGCCACTCAGCCTGTGATTGATTCTGAAATGAGCGCACGCCCGGAACAGCTCTCAAAGAAACTGAGTTACCATTAGCAGTCTTTCCCTTTTGACAGTAATGGCTTGGTCAAGCCATTCCAAGCCTTTGCATGACCTGGACATTTTTACAAGTTATTCAAATAACCCTGTGAGAGGAAGAAAACACACACACGTACTGTTTTAAGTGCACCTTAAAAACGTTTGCTGTGCATCATGCTGGTTTGCCTCCTGCAGTGGCGGCCAAGTTTCACCTTCGTTCACACCCAGCTGCAAGTGGCGTCCAGAAAACGAAACCCCACACTCAACAGCACACAGGAAAGGAGCAGCTAAATGGGAACACTGTATCCATGTCATGGCCCTTTGGTTCTCCCACCTAGGTGCCTTGTGAAGTATTACATTAGACCTAATGATAGCAGGGCTACCTTCTAAAATCCTCTGATGTTCGCAAATGAAGTGCCACCAATTGTGGTTTTACATGTGGTTAATGGTACTATTATCATCATTCCTAGTATTATTATTACTATTGCCTTTTTGCATAGCAACAATGTTATGAGTAATTACGCAGGGCATCGGGCCCATAATGGGAGCAAGTGTACTGAGGTGCCATATTACTCATGGCCAGCTAGCACACTTAACTTGTTTTATCGCCATGCCAAGCTGCACTCAGAAGGGTTCCCAGTTGTTGCCATTTCTGTTGTTTTTCTGACGGCTTTTTTTTCCTTTTTGGTTCAGAACTGGGCTGCATATATGAAAAGCTGTCTAGAAGCCAGTGGCCCATGCAGGGGCAGTGTGAAAGGTTCACTCTGTACCCAGAAAAACGGATGAAATGTGTAAAATGTTGTTAACGGTGACATGTCCTCATTGAACTTGGCCTGTGAGGAAGAGATTCCTCCACCCGTTTACAATAAGATGTTATTGTCATGCTTCTATAATGGGATCTTTACTTAATTGAATGTGGCAACAGGCATCCATTTCCAGTTGGGGGGACTTAAGTCTCTAAATGTAGGATATCACTCTGTCAGTTATGATATATGACGTGTTGAAAGATGTTTGTGAGAGCTACTGGGGCCTTTCTCTTGTTATTTTTAGAATTCCACAGCAATTTGAATTATATAGCGTTCCCAAGTCAGAAGCTAAACATTTCCACATAATCGTACCTCAACGTAAACCTATATAACTCTCAAAACAATCTTATCGTAAAAAAAAGTGATTAACGGACAGTATGTTATCAGTTCGCTGGCTCCGTTGCGGAAAATAAGCCTTGAATTTATTGTGAGGTTGCCACGGTATTCATTTAATAGATGTGGGTTGTATTCTAGGTCTCCTGCCTCACACCGAATGAGAAAATAAGTTATGTTAAATCATTTTCTTTTCTTTTCATGGGAGCACCACTGGAGAGGCAGAGGCCTGCCAGGGCACGGACTCCGGGCATTATTTATTTTAGAGGGAAAATTACTGACTTAAAAAATCATCCGACGCGAACGCAAAAAACCAAGGAGCGTTCCAGAAATGTCACTGCTGAGGGAACTACACTAAATGACACTTAAATAAACGTCTGCCATACATGATAAATGATTAAAGCCTCTGTCAGCGTGCCTTTTCTGACATTAGCAAATAGTCGTCGCGCGGCTGATCCTTTCAGTATGCTCGCTCTTGTTCAACACACTGACAGAGGATTGCCTCGACTAACATGTCACAGAAGACTATAAAATCAACACCTTTACTTTGTCTTTTGTTAGCAGTGGAAAAGGGCGAATTCCACCGGCAAACAGTCACGTAAAAGATCAGAGCTAATAGAATCTGTGCAAAAAACGTTACATTTTAGCCCAAATAATCACTTCAGCCAGACGCGACGTAAAACGACAGGGACATATTATGACAACAGTGTGAGGGTGGAAAAAGTGAGATGACTAGCATGTGAACCAATGGGCGCCCCCATAAACGCAGCACATGTGATGGTGATTGCACGGCTATTCTAATACGCTCAAGGAGTCACCCGGTTTGCCTAGGACTCCCGCTCTAACCGCGGCGAGTCAGCAAACACAATTTTCCAAACACGACGAACACATGTGGGTGAAATGCTAAATTGCTATTAACCCCGCTTTCAAAATTGAGGCTCATTAGATCGACGCTCGCATGTAAGTGATTTGTCAATGTCAGGGTAATCCGTTACCGGCTAATTGCAAACACACAGACGTAGGTCTTGAAACATGGGGCTGTTCCATGGCCCTATCACGCAAAACAAACAGCAGTAGCACACCAGCTATTGCCGCTTATTAACATTTGTGAGCGGGCATGTGTGAGAACATGTACGTATGTGTGCGCCACATGTATGTAAGTGTATATGCCTCTGACGTGCATGTGTATTTGTACATGCGTGCGTGTGCGAGTGCGCGTGCGTACAAGTGTGTGTGTGTGTGTGTGTGTGTGTGTGTGTGTGTGTGTGTGTGTGTGTGTGTGCGTGTGAAGGTGTGCGTGTGCCCTCATGCGTGTTAGCGTGTTAATGAGAGGTAATAAGGTGAGACCCTGAGCAGAGGCGTACTTAGCCACGTTCTCCATGCTGATGGAACACTTCCAGATGGCTCCGGTGGTGGCGGCCAGCAGCAGCTTGTTGTCCACCTGGCTCAGCAGGGACACCAGGGGCTGCAGGCCCTTGTAGCGACGCACCAGGTCACGGGTGCGCTTGTCCTCTGCACACTAAGAGGCCAAACGAGAGAGTCGGGGTGTACGTCAGCTCACGCTACAATGTGCTTCCAATTAGAACACTGTGGAGCAGTGGAATATAACCATTCATCTTTTCACACATAGAATACGTATGGTCCTGGTCAAAATGCTGCAAGTCGCCTATAGGGAATAAAAACAGCAACCTTAAAGATTGCGCTGGCGCAGTGCATTTGAAGCTCTTGGTTTTCACAGCTGAGGTTTTTGACCAGGTCCTTGATCATGCCCTCTGTCTGAATGGCAATTCGGTAGCTTCCCTGTAAGAGAAAAACAAAAAAGAAAATTCATATGAAAAAAGGTATGCAGCCGACATAATATGATTTCTGCAATTTAACCACATGAACTCAGTGTCTGTATTCTGGGGGCGAACGTTCAGAGAAAATAGCAGATCTACAAGCTGACAACGCAACACAGTGTGAGCTTGTAGGTTGGTAGGTTTAGGTATTAATCTGGGGGACCCCCAAAAATCATGTGGGGACCCCCCTGGGGATCCCGACCCACAGGTTGAGAACCACTGCTATACCACATACACACCCACACAACCACCCACCCACACACACACACGCACCTCTGAAGCACACTCCTGCAGTGTGCCCACCACGGGGATGAGCATGTTCTCGTGTGGGGACTTGAGCAGGCGTGCCAGCAGGGGGATGCCCCCAGCCCTGCGGATGGCCTCCTTGTTCCTGGTGCTCTTGCTGCAGCTCCACAGCGCCAGGGCGCCGCAGCGGGCCACCTCCACGTCCTTCTGCTGCTCGCCGCTCAGCGCGGCCGGAGCGGGGACGCAGTCCAGCAGCTCCACCTGAACCCAAGAGGTCGACACGCGGACACAGACTGACATCGATGCACAAACGTGACGAGGAATTGCAAACATTTACTCATGTACATGCACGCACAGACAAGCAAAGCACGCAAATAGGCCTGATTTATACATATTTGCGCTCTGGTGTTGCGCACCCAAAACAGCAGATCTACAAGCTCACAATGTGTCGCATCACGGCGCATTGTTAGTTTGTAGATCTGGTGTTTTCTGCGTGCGACACGATACACAACCAAGTATAAATCAGGCATACGGTAACAGGCCTGCAGTGCAAACCTCCGAGCAGTCACCCACACTCTACTACAGCACGCAAACTCTGTGAACTTGACTCGCGTTCAAGGATTCTGAAATCTTCACTGGCTGGAGCGATAATGGCCGTCTCCAGATGAGAATAGCAAGTTGTTGGCTGTGATTAGGGGTGTAATTAAAATTATATTACCACAGGGGCTGACAGGATTAAAAAGCCAGAGATGCGGGGAGTGGAAAAGCGTCAGGACAGATGTTGACGTTAGGCCTGAGAAGCCCAATGTGACGGCTTATGGCCATCCAGTCAGTGTTTTAATCCGTAGTTCCTGGCCAGTGAGACAGAGCAGGCAAATCTATTACGCACACACACACACGCTGCACAGTTCAAAGGTGGTCTCGTAGCGTAGCGTGAAATTAATCTGCCCTTGCGAGTGACTCGCACATGAGAACATCCGATTCGTGAGCTGGGGAAAATATACAAAGCACGGGGGCTTTAATCACAGGTCCCTCTGTCAATAAACATGAACGCAGGTCGTTGGACGTCAGGGACATTCTATCTGTTTTTCGGCCTGAACCTGCTCTCGTGTGAGGAGAGACTTTCGAGGCACTTTAGAACCGGGGACAGCGAGAGACGTGCTTTAGCCAAGGTTGTGACCGTGTCATGCGCTGTACCATACGGCTGGCAGAAGGCAATTGTGCGACATTGCCTAACACCACGTTACACCGGTCTGTACACCAGCGTGCTATATACTTCAGACTCACCAGTCTCTTAATGCCTCCAGACTGCCTGACGGTCCTCCTGGCTCTGCGGAACTTGGCCACGTTGGCGATGGTCTCTGCCGCCAGGGCCTTGAGGTCCTTCACCGGCGAGTCCAAGATCTTCACCATGGTCTGAAGGCCGCCCAGGTCGGCGATAGCGTGGCGGATCTGAGAGCTCTGACTGATCTCCCTCAGGATCTTCAGCGAGCCGATCTGGTTGTGCGCACACACACACACACACACATAAGATAACGACCACAAAACAAACCAAATCAAACAGAGACTTGGGGGGAGAAAAACTGTGCCCTGATGCAAACATGAGGTGAACATCTGTACGTCAGGGGAGCAATAACAACACAGACTAGCTGAACATTCACCCTCTTCCCCTACTAAAAATAGTCGGAACAAGAACATCTTAATAAAGTGGGTTAGCAGGCGCCCACACATGTCATTAGGTCTATGAGGATAACTGCTACCCCGTGTCTTTAAAATCGCTGCTCTCTGGCACTAGGGGATCCAATGAGGATATGTGGTTCTCTAGCTTACAAACACAGGCTGGCACACAGTGCTGGCTCTGTTAGGGCCTGCGGGCCGTCTAGGTCCGGTTCTTGGCACGGCTACTCACTTTGCATTTGATTTCTTCTGTATCCAGCAAGTTAATGAGGACTTCAAGGCCACCTACGTCCCGGATGGCCAGTTGGCACGTCTCCTGCACTAAATTAAAGTCCCTCATGGAGCACAGAGCAATCACAGTGGCCGTCTGGTTCCCTCCCTGAAATAATAATGCCAAGCACGATTGAATGAAAACGGCAGACAGAGGGAGAGAGAGGTGGAGAGAGCTGAGGGGAGAGAGTTAAACATGAAACAGGCATTTAAAAAATGGAATGAGGAGGACACAAACCTCCCTCCCTCCCGTCCCAGTAAGACCACTCCTGCTGGTGTACTGTAGTTTTGTTTATAACCGCAGCCTGGTAAGTGTTTAGCTTTGTGGCGGTAAACAGCGATGGAAAGAAACTATTTGCTAACAGAGCACTGCTCCCTCCCGACTACCGAGCTGAGGCCAGAAACCATTAGACAATGACCTAAGATTGAAAACGAACACCAGTAGCAAGGGAGACCTCAAACTAATAACGACTTTTGGGGTATTTCGAAGAAGAAGAGAAAAAAAAGAAAGTATAGGGGCTCTGTTTTGACAGTTGCTATATACACATATGACATTTAACTCGCACTTCCCAATAATTAGCAACTGTTACACTGCTAAGTCAATAAGTGGTTTGTGTGAGAGAAAAAATGAAAAAATCTGCTCTTTGATTTAAGTGCAGCTCAATATGTACACATGGCACAAGGCAGGAAATTGAACATATTAGATTTTATAGCCTCTTGATGCAATGTGTGCACTTACAAAAAAAAGGGGAAAAAAGAAGAAGACAAAACCAGGGGTTTAACATAAGTGACATAAGGTCAAGATGTGATATACACTGTAGTGGCACTCACTCCACTCTGCTCTCTTATGCTAAGTGTAGTGTCTAAACGCGTGTTGTGGCTTTTATGTTTTTTTAGATTCTCCTCCTCACTACATAGATCCACATAATGTCCTGTTTGTGGGGGGAACTTGACAGCGTTATGGCACAGAACATAACAATCTTAGGGTGAGGTCATGGAGGTATTTAAAGTACAGTTTGAGTAACAATAGCCCCTTTTTTCCGCATTATATTTAGTCACTATCACATCTAGCTGCATAACAAAACCCTGTTGACGTGAGACAGCCTTTTTCGATCACAAAAGGGGGGGGGGGGGGGGGGGGTTTGGGGGGCAGTCAACGTTGGGATGGAAACAGAAGTTCATGGTAGTAGGTAGAAAATGCAACAGTTAAGAGGCTGTAATTCTAGACATGCTATGCGGCTTTGATATGCGACACTGAAAAAGCCTGGTCCAAAATCTCCTGGCAAGTGAACAATCCAATCTTATTCTGTTTTTTTTTTTACTCTCGTTTAAATGCATGACAGATAGACTTAACGTGGGTAAAGTCAAGGGCGCTTTTAAACTTGTTTTTATTAGATGCACACTTCATAAACATTTCAAACATCCCAGACTCATCCTCCCGTGGATTATTTCACCCGCACGCATGGGAATGTTACAGTACATGTCCTGCAAACGGTTATGCATGTAGAAGGCTTATATATACTGAGAGAGAGGGGGAGAGAAAGAGAGAGACAGAGACAGAGACAGAGCTACTGTATATACTGTATATATACACACTATATACTTTGGGTAGCCAATATATAGAACGCTGGCAGAGTAATATGTTTCAGGCAGCTATGGGAGGATCCAGCTCATCAGCGTAAGGGCTGCACTACAATCTCAAGCTCTGTTTGATCATATCTCCCCCGAAAAGGAGGGCTCTGACACGCTGGGATAACGGGCACATGTGTTCCCCATATCACAACGCTGGCCTAAATGTGAACCATTTGCCCATTAACAGCAGAGAATATACCGCTTCCTTTGTCTCCCACGTTCTCGCACTTCAAAAGCTTTCGCTTGATTCGTACCTTGTAAAAAAAAAGAAGAGGGTATGTTTTGAAGCGATGAAGTGGTGAGAACAGAAAAGAAAAGGGTCATATGCTTCCATTTTCGTTAGCTTCGGTCTTGAAGTACAGTAGACATTCTTTAAAAAAACACTGACAACATCTGACAATCTTTTATGGTGCGGGATCTTTGACTCCCCCTGAGCACGGTTAGGGCAGGCGCTCAAAGCGGATCCCATCCCATGCAAACCACGCGCGCGAGTCTCTAAATAAAGCCTGATAGAAGTGCTCTGTCTGTGATGTGAGGACAATGTTAACTTGAATTACACGCTGCATGCCGTCACCTCATGCAGGCTCAGTGTTTCATTACCACCAGCAGATAACAGCAATAGTACGTTGATTTAACTTTGCTGTGTACGGTATAGGGGGGGGGGGGGGGGGAAGGGAAAGGTTGCTGCGCTGTAATGTGTTTTATTTAGGCTCTATAAACTCCACAGGTGAAAACTTGTGAGCTTCATAAACCTGAGGAAGGTGACCCTTTTCAAGACATTTGCAAACAGCAGGGATCAGTAATAATAACAGCAGTGACTAATGTCCTTGTAAATTACACCCTAAAAGGGATAAAATACCTTTAAACTGTGGCACAAATCACTGAGGTACCGTACGGCAGAACGAGAGATCAGAGGTGTAAATCATTTTAAGATCCGGTGAATGTTGCCCAATGCCTGCGCGTCCGAAAACTATTATTCCTAAATGACTGTGGTTTATTGCAAAACACAATAGCGAGTGCAGATAACTCCCACATGCTGAGAGGCCCCATAAAACACATTTGCTTTTGGTATTGTGGAATTCACATTACGCTTATGTGCGGTGGGTGAGTAATAATCGTGCATCTACAATTCAACAGTAATCCTTCTAATGGTTAAAATCATTATGTAAGTGATGTATCCCCTCATCTGATGCAATTGCATTACCCCCCCCCCAAAAAAAGGGATTTACAGGAGATTTACCACTCTGAGGGGTCAAATTTAAATCACGATGTGAAAGTGATATGAGCCACTTAAAGATGCTTTATGCATTTTGTCTCCTCCTTTGGTGTAGGGCTCCATGCAGGTCAAAAAGAAACCTGCACGCACACACACACACACACACACACACACACACACACACACACACACACACACACACACACACACACACACACACACACACACACACACACACACACACACACACACACACACACACACACACACACACACACACACACACACACACACACCTCTAATATGGGTCTGGTTGTCAGACGGCCCTGCCTCAGCCACGCCTGGCCCATAAATCACAGTGCTAACCGTGCCAGAGCAGGGACGGGGTTAATAGAACTGTCAGTGATGCCGTGTTGACCCCCAAGCCCCTTCTTTTACAGCGTAGCAGTGTGTGGTGTGTTGTGTATACATGCGTCGCTGGTCAAGAGGGCAACACATTTGTGCGTGTACGTGCGCGTGTGTGTGTGTGTGTATATGTGTGTGTGTGTGTGTGTGTGTGTGTGTATATGTGTGTGTGCGTGCGTGTGTGTGCGCGCGCGCTCGTGAGTCTGTGTGTGTCACATGCTGGAGTGGTGACAGGTGGACAGAAGCCACTGCCTGTGGTTCACGGACGTCAGTGTGTAAGAAAGAAGCGCTGCGTTCTGGCAGAGGTCGAGTCCTGGAGGACGCATGTGGTTTTAACTTTCTCCCAGAGCGCGCTCGTCTCTGCAGCTCGGGACTCGGAGCAAAGTGGTACTAATGAAAAGAGCAAAGCTCGACCTGCCTGTTCCATTATGGGCAAACGGACAGGGGGAGGGAACGGATAATTAACGGTGGTCTCTTGCTTCACATTTGACACAGGATCTCCAATAAAATAAAACCTGATCGTTCAATTGGGCCCCTACCGTCCTCGCGGTAAGAACGGTACGTGCTGAGTAAACAAATGAGAAGCAAAAGTTCTTTAAATGATAGAAGTTGCTTTACGCATGAGCGTGGAATTATGCAACTATTCCTCTAAAGAGGAAAAAAACCCAGACTAGACATGTTGTAAAGGCATTACAAGGGTTTAAAGATTTTAAGGTTTTAACGGAGCCCTTTGGTTCTTAAAATAGTACCTCCGATGCTTAACTGCATACTTTATAATTAACTACAAATTCACCTCTGGTGAGAAAATGAGCCGGCACTGGCTTACCTGCACTAGAGGCAGGATTTACTTTTACTGTAGCAATTAGGAGAATGGTTCTCAGGAGAGCAGGCTGGAACAGTAGTACTGTCACTGGCCAGCAGAGGGCAAGCAAACTTACTGAGGGCTGAACACAAGGTTCATATGAGTGGATAAACCAGCACAGTTTTGCTAACCCACTGACACCTTACAACCTTGCACGCACCTAACGCTTGCCAAGGTAATCATATGAATGGCATTATAAAGAATGGAAAGGGGTTTATGTTAATATTGATTTCAGAAAACGTAATTGGAAAAAAACTATGGGATAGTTCATCATTTTGTTGATGTTGGATGATGGAAGGTGTTCATCTGCCGAATAGAAAATCTGGAACTTCTATATCATGCATCCAAGTCATGCAATATTTATTACTGTACATGATCCTGAAATGTGAAACATAATCTAGTAAGTTATGTAAACAAATCAAACAAAAACATATTAACAAAATCACTTTTAGAGATGAAAAAAAGTTAAAATGAATCAAGGTGAAGAAAGCCTCCTCTGTGCCTCACCTGCCACTGATCAAAAACAGCAGGGCACAGGCAGCCTAATTGACAGCAGCTTTGGTGACACAGTAAAAGTACAGTGTTTAGCCTCATTGCCAAACTCACCATGTAATTCTTGCTAACGTGGCTATTTGGTTCTGGTGGGTCAAAAACAACCATACACACAAGTAGCATACGATGTATACAGTGTATGGTAGGCTAATCACAAAATGATGTGCTATGGAAAATGGTACATGTGCTTTTTTCATCACTAATAAGTTACGTTACATTGAGCAAACACTAACTGAATTGCCTATAGTCTTAAGCCTGATTTATACTTTATTGTAAGACGATGTCACAAGCCAAGAAAAGGAGATCTACAAGCTCACTATGCGTCCCATCAGTGACATACTGTGAGCTTGTAGATGAGCTATTTCTGAGATATTACTGTGCTTGTTTCCAGTCCCATTTTGTGTGTGTGTGTGTGTGTGTGTGTGTGTGTGTGTGTGTGTGTGTGTGTGTGTGTGTGTGTGTGTGTGTGTGTGTGCGTGCATTTATTTTGATGTTTGATATGACATACTGTTTAACAGCACATGTTAAATGCATATTAAAGGTATAGACTGCATAAACACATTTGCACTCACTAGGTAATATCCTAAAATTAATATAATAATTGCGATGCCAAGCAGAGCATTCCTTGATCTTGTCTGTGTGTTGTCTGCGTCTATAGAGCGCCGTGGGGAGGAACGCAAAGGAGCTCTCTCCTAAAATAAAACAGATATTTAACTTGGCCCATGATGAGCTTGAGCCTGCGATGGTAATGATATTATAAGATGACTGGTGGACAAACCCCATAAATAACTGCGCGGTGTGGTTTCCAGACAGATAGAAGGTTGGGATATATGTCAGATCCTCGCGTCGCGTGGATGTGGGAACACGCACACGAAACCTAAAAAGCGGCACGTGCACTGTCCTGCTGAAAATTCTAAAATATACAAGCGCACTGAGATTTCTTTATCTGAAATTGCCCCTTTCGTATCGCTCACATCTTGGCGTTCATGTTTTTTGGACAGGAGCAGGCAGCTCGCTTTTAGAGCGCATGCAGCTGAAGGACTTTTCTTCCATTATACAGTATTCTATTTGGTTTAGCTAAAAATATCGACGGCGAGCCGGACCTTTGCAGGGGTGTTTTCTTTACGAGATTTACGCTGTCGCCCCGCAAATGATCGTATTAGGCACTGAGCCACAAAACACAGCTCACAAATCCCCCCCATATCTAATAATGCTATTCATAAATTCATACAAAACACTGTAATGTAGACTATTTTTCCACACTGAAATAACAGCAACTTTTTACACATATATATTTGTGCAACACCTACAGAGTTTGCCTTCTTTATTGTCATGGAATGTGTAGACTTAAACTCTACACCAGGTTCTACCCAAATTCACAGTAAAATCCTTAGTGTTAAAGGTGCTGTAAGTGATATCTTGTAGTAAAAACAAATGCTTTTTTGTTTAAAAGTTAAAGCTCTACTGTACATTCTGATAGTAATCATTGGTATAGAGTGTTTGTTCAGTAACAGGGGTCTCTTTGTCTCTCCAACTCTTTAATAAAGAGAAAATACATTTTCAGATGGGACACCAATTTAAATCAATCTGGAGAAAGAACCCATTTATCAGCTTCAATTTGATATGTTCCAGTTCCAATTTTGCCTGCTCATTTTGTTTTGTTTCACCACTTCCAATTGCACTTTTTTTTTATCCTGTAGAAGTTATTGAAATTAGTGTGCCTTCTATTTTTATATCTCTGTAAATTGTAAAAACGGACAATTCGTACACTCTCTGGATTTTACTGTGTAGCATCGTCCAGAGAAACAGACTAAAAGGCAGGTATCCGACGGAGTCAAGTGGCCCGCTGTATTCACAGTCAGCCTGGGTCACTGGCGTTTCTGTCCTCTTCTCTCCCCCTCCCCCCCTGTGTTTTGACACATTAATATTCACCATATGCACTGTCAGACCTTTCGCAGGCGCGCTTCATTTTTATGCTTCTGCGGTGTGGGCAAACAGAGCGTACAGCTGCCGCTGTCAAGACAGCTCTCTTTCCCCCTCCTTGTGCCTTGGCTCACACGCGTAACCAAACAGCCCTGTGTCAGAAACCCAGGAATCCACGGGCCGGGCCAACCACTTCAATACGCGCCCCGTCCCCCCTACTACAAAGCAACGGCTTCGAGCGGGAGCGCCGCGTAGGTTATTTCATCTGACATCCCCCCTCCTTATCGAATGACAACCTGATGTAACGCTGCACAGGCGATGCGGGCAGGTGGAATTATGCTGCATTATAATTATTCTGCAACGGTCTGTGTGCCGTTGCACAGCGATCATAACCTCTCCTTGCTGTATATTCATGGCCGTTCCGAGCCTGACGACATTTTTATTTTCGACTACAAGTGAAGTCCTTCAAGGGAGAACGCCTTTGATGTTAAAGTATTGACTCGGGGGTCGGCATCAAAATTCCAGTACGGATCACAGGATTTTACCGTTTCCTGTCAGTTGCGACCTTTGCCTGCGGTGGTACAGTACATGTTTCTCTACAGAGCACTATTTTTAATAGGTTGGATACTCAAGGGTGATTTATATTCAGTTGCATGCTGGTGTCGCGCACCAAAAATAGCCGATCTAGAAGCTCACAACATGTTGCAGCGAGATGCGTTGTGAGCTTGTAGATCGGCTATTTTCGGTGCACGACGCGGCATGCACCCAAGTATAGCTCAAGCTTCATTTTGCGTGTGGCGGGGTGGGAGAGGTGGGGTGGCTTTACTGTACCTTAAGGTACTTCACCAGCTTTTGGATCTGCCAGTACTCCGAGGGCAGGTCCATGTTGCTCTCTCCCCGGCGCTCCGGCTGTTCCTCATCCTCCTCGCTCTCGGAGGAACTCTCGCTTAACTCCTCCGCCAGCGCACCTCCTGCTGTCGAGGTCCTCCTGCACACAAGGGGCCACAATAGGTAGATCCACTTAAAAAAACTACACACACACACACACACACACACACACACACACACACACACACACACAGTGGATCGCAACCTACAAAAGCGAGGGATAGTATAGCAACTAGACAATACATATTATTCCTACAAAGGGATGGAGAGTACCATGTTATGACATCAAGAATATCAATAACACCCAACTTTTTATATATTTCTTTTGTGTGTGCATGTGTGTCTCGGCTTCTAAGTTCTTTCCTGTGTTTTGAAAGGAAAACCAGCTCAGTCGTCCTACACGACGAGCTCCATTAAAAGAGTCTTGCTGAAATCTGAGCGTCAAGTTTGAACTTCCTCAAAATCTAAGGAGCAGCGGCACGCAATGGCTGGAAGAAAGTGCCTGGGATGACTGGAGTCATCATCATACACTATGCGACCATGCACACACACGCAAACACAAATGGCAGATGGCGTTTTTCAAAGTCGCCCGGGCCACTTGGATAACTGTATCATGAAAATTGCGCACCGCGGAGCAATGAAATTTGGTACACGTTCAAATGGGGCCGCGGGGAGACAGTTCCCATGCATGTACACGCACAGATAGCATTTCCAGGGGAGCCCATTATGAGAGGAAGTGCGCCGACGTGAACCAAGCATTTTCCAAGCAGTGCCGTGATAAGCACCGAAACAACAGCAACAACAATGCTTTCAGCGTAGCAGTGAGGGCGCGCGCGCGCGCGTGTGTGATCATTAATGTGCCTGAGATAACAGTTCCTTAGCCCCTTTTCAGAAGTATACCCACATTAGCCAGTTTTAACTGGCGAGCAGCGAAAACCGCTATCATTGAACAGTGGCTAGAATCGTCCCAGTAAATTTATTACAGCAGGGGCCCTGTATACATTGGCAGACACAATTATAAGGACAGCTGGGGGAGAACCTCAGCTGCCGGGAGACAAGAGACGTGTAGGTCGGCCTATACGCTGGCTCGAATTATTTGCAGTTTCCACTGAAGATATCGCCGCTGTTAAACCCCCCAAAAAAATGCATTTTGGCCAATCTCCGCATGTGATTTAATCTCATGTAACGTACTCCATCTGTAGAGGGGAAAGGGGGGTAACCATTATGGCATCGGACCAAGGAGAAGTCATTGTGGGGGAGACTTACGTTTTCTGCGTTGACTGGTGCCCGGGTGAGGAGGACGCTGAGAAAGCCGACTTCTTCTTGCTCTCTGATCTCAGCGTCTTGTCCCGTATCTCAGCGGGCTTCTCCCTCCCAGACGCCTTTCCACCTCTCTTTCCCCCCACTTCCCTGTAATCATCACATGAAATGAGGAGCCGTTATGCCCTTTTCTATTTTGCAAAATGGTTATGTCTCTAACGTGATCATTATTTAACAATTCTAGACGAGGGATCACTGTGCTATTTAGGTACTTTTATCATGAGCCAATTGCCCCTCAAATGGGGAGGGTGGGGGCAGTTATCACAAGGTACAGCTGCGAAAGCTCAGCCCCTGCTAGATCTATTTATCAATCAAAGCCCATATGTGATAGATCATTTGGGGATTTCTTGTGAGACCTCTCCCGGCTTTTCTGTCTGTAATTGGGCAGAGAGGGTTTTCCACGCTGCGAACACAGACATCAACTTAAGAGCATCTGTAAGTAAAGAGGAATATTTGCAAACTGCCCCCAAAACGTATAAACCATAAAACCATGGCTTGATAATGTGTGACTGCTGGCATGTGGAGAAGATGCACTCAGAGCATGCGGCTGGCATTTCAACCCCGGCTCTTAATTTATGCTTCGTCGTACAACAGAGTCGCGTGCTTGTAGATTGGCAATTGCGCAAGTATAAATTTGGCTTAATGACGCCAGAGACCGCCATCCCCATGCTTGGTACGCAGTGGCCCAAACAATATTTCAGAACACTTCACAAGGGAGTGGGATTGTCACATACTCATAGGGAGACACGAGGCCGAGATTCTTCCACTTCTGAGATGGTTCTAATTTCTTTCTGCCGCCTGGCTTGTTCGGCGTGTGCTGTTGTCTCGCCTTCTCATGCACATTCTTTTCCTGATGCTCGTAAGACCTTCGGGCTTGGCCTTGTTCCTCCGCATCAACCAATTCCACATGTTGGATTTTCGCTGTTGATGGAAGTTCTTCTTGAACTGCGAAATCCTGTTGGTGAGACGGGGGGAAAAAACAGACAAGAGTTTGAGAGTGAGGAAAAAGACCTCCGAATAGACGCTAGCAGTGAGATATACAATAAATTTCGGTTGTTAAAAAAAAGTCCTTCCTCTGCAGGACTCTTCTTTTAACAAAATCCTCAGTCCTATTATCATTCTCCCCCGAGTTATGGGACATATTTTCCATCCAACATCTTGACATGTTGCCTCTTTATTCACTGTTTAAGAGTTAAGACACATCACACGCTGATGCGTACAGTAAGAGGCTGCTGGCCATCGTGGGCTGAGAAGAGCCATATAAAAAACTAATCAGGGTTCTGAAACAGTATCAGTGACTGTTCACATAAAAACTCTCAACAATCCCCAGGCCTGGATAACAATTCAGCCTTTATTGAGCCTTGGGAATAAAATAACACATTCCCTGTGTTTTACACAGAAGAGGGTCCCCCTCTCTGGTAATTGGCTGAACAATATCAAAAGTTTATTGTTTCTCTACATTCCTCGAGGTTAAACCTTGCAGCTTGGCACGGACAAAGTAGAGCCTTTGTGTCACTGTTATTCAGCGATGATTTTTTTTATTTTTTTTTTGTAAGTTTTGAAGGTCTTTTTGCCCAACTTTACAACCTACATAAGAATGCCAACAAGACACATATGAATGGTTTGCAGGCAGGAACGTTTTTAATCACAGACACCTGTTCTGCAGAAAATAGCCTGGACCGTCATAGGTTACCCCGAGCTTGGGTTCTTTTTATTTTTTTTTATTTTCATGGCAGGGGAAAAGAATTAACATGGATTTCTATGGGTTGTTTTCACATATAGGCCAGAACCAAGCATGCCCAGTCACTTTTCCAATGACTTTGCTTGTCATAAAACACAAAGTGACCTGCTGTTGGAAGGCCACACGGACCAATCCACTCCAACACAACGCCACACTTGGGTTTTATTGAGGCATCCGACCTTATTCAATTCCATTATACTTGGAATGGGCAAAGTCCATGAGCTGAAGCAGGAGGAAACACTCCAGATTCTATGGCACGCCACAACGCTGGGCCCTATTACAGGTGCCTTTCTGCGTCAGAACAAACTAAAGGCCAGCAGACAAAGGCCATGTTAAACAGAACTGACGCCGGCTGCTCTCCAAACATTTCTCAGCAACAAATATTTTTATAGTAGGCAATTTTCAGTCATTAGCGAGACTTATATCTTTCACTCGCTTCGTTTCCGTCCAAGCCTTCAGCTCGGGCACTAAAACCCGAACCTCCAAATATTTACATGTGTTTGGGGAAGACTTGAATCTAATTGCTTCAAAACCGCACTGATGGAAAATCAGCAGCGCAGCAAATCTGCCGCGCTAAAATAGCTGTCAGTGACGAGATGCAAACAGCCGTCCGCTGAGTGATTATGACAGAGAAGCTGGCCATATTAATTTCAAAACTCGAATAACAAAACGTCTCGAGACCAGAGAGAGAGGTAGGGGGAGCTTGCTTCTCAGCGAGTGTGCGTCGCACATGCAAATACACAGCAATGTCCAATTTCCAATCACGCCATAATGTCAAAAGGAATCGACAACGAGCCAACAGAGAAGTTGAGCCTGCTTCCTCCCTGTGTTGCAGCCGTCCTCTCCCTCTGGCTGCCTCTGCATAGGTTTGATGGAGACTGTCTAATCTAATAAAACGTTTCAAAAAGATATGCTTCCTCGTGCTGGAAAACGAGTAGATATGTTTTGAAGATTAAGTGTTGTTATCTTTGGCCAATACCTGCCGTGCTCGGGCTCTCTGTGCGTCGCAATCAGAGAACTGGGCTGGAGCTGTTCAGGATCGTGTGTCCGACAGACCTGACTTTTCCTGCGATTGTTCTCTCAAATTTAAAAGCTGGTCAAACTGGTTCGCGACCTCAAGAGTGGCTGCAATTACATACCGTATTAATGTCTCCATAATGTGGGATGTCAAAGGCCCTTTGCACCCCAGCCTGTGTTATCAGCCACAAACATAACACATTGAAAACACAGCAATGTTTTCTTAATCAGGCCCCCACCCACCCATAGATTACTTGATTTAAAATTAAAGGGTCATAGCTAGAGTTTACAAGATATGTTATATCTTATATTAAGATATGTGTTCATCATTTGTCAAAAAAAAGTCAGCATAGAAAAAAGCATAAAAAAGACAAATCAACTTGGTCAAGTAGGACAATTCAAACCTTCCGATGAATTGAGTACTTGATTATGAAAGGGGATCAACATGCAAAACTTTTAATAGGAAAAAGTTTTATTTTCTAAATGGTTAAGTGAGTAGAACACGTTGGACGTACATCCCAGCTATGTTATGTTGGATATAACCAGGCCAACTTCAAAGGAGCAGAAGAGACAGAGAAGAGAAGACCTTGACATGATTTGTGTCTCAGCAAACTCATTCACAGCGTTTTTTACGGCCTCTGTTCATCATCTTTACATAGTTCTGCTCATGGCATCACTCTTCACACAGGAATCATAAAACATAAAAGCCTGGATGTGCTTCTTTTTTTTCCAACTTTTTTTTTTATACACGCCTCAGGCTGGAAACACTCATCGGCTTAATAATGCCTTCATTTACCCCGCCACTCAAAGGCTTGGCTCCCTGTTGCTATCACCTTCTGGAAAAAAGTCACACTGACCAACCACAATTTGACAGATATCGGCGAAGGTCTACTGTACGCTGCTGTGTTCTGTATATGAGCCTAGTATAATGTTATTTCAAAAACGACTGAACAGAAATTGCTGTTAAAGGCCACTTACAGCAGTAAATGTCCTGGCATTTACGTACAAGCGTACGGAAAATCTCTTAGGGCAATTAGGGTCCAGTAAGCATTTTGGGTTTTTGTTAAAAGATTTCTTTTGTCGTGAGCTTTTTGGTCCCGAGGTGCCTCACATGCCGAATAGTTCAGCGAACTCATTTGGCCCTTCTCATGCAGAATAGTTCTGAAAAGTCATCGGGAAGAAAAAATACATCTACTTGTCCGCCCTGTTTTACAGCTGCGAATCCCATCACTCCAACAGATAGACTCTTATTTTTGGAGTGTCTCATTTTAAGCGTAAGATTTGCAAAGTAAACAGTGCTTCATCATATTTACATTTTGATTGGCAATTAAAATGTTGAGTGTCCCCAAAAGTATGCAAAAGGAACATTATAAGATCACAGCAACTAGAGGCCGACCGATGTCAGGTTTCTAGGTCCAATACAGATCCCGATTTTAGAAAGTCCAAGACCATCGATTATTACCAATGTTTTGACCGACATTTTGTACCAAAAAAAAGGAAACAACAGAAAAGAGAAGTGCAAAATCTTTCAATAGCATTTGAGAACATTCAACTAATAAACAAATAAATACAAAAATCTATTTGATACATAAAACATTTAACACAATTAAGTATATATACTTTGTTTAACCACTTATTGGCCCTTTTCAAATCTTTTCGAAAATGTTTGAAAGCAAAAAATTGGGACACATCAGCTGCATAATTGCCGATACTGATGTCGTCAGAAATGACCAATGTATTGGTCGTGCTGTAACAGCAGCTGCCTCTTCTTGTCTACAGAGATGGTGGGAGAGTTGCATAGTGAGCAGCCACCCAACAATGAGGGGCTTAAATGCCCCGCAGACTTCTGATGAGCCTGTGATGATGCCACATTTTCCGACAAACATCAGCACGAGTGAGAAAAAAAATACATTCTCATATTTTCAAATGATGAACAGATTTTGGTGCACAGCTGGTAGCTATTATCGAGGTGATTTGTTATTTCATCAAATCACTTAAGCAGGAAACAGCACTACTGAATGAATCATGTGCATTTTCAATGTCTGCACATGACTGTGTGTGCGTGCGCGTGTGCGTGTGTGTAGGTGAGTGTGTGCGTGTGCGTGCGTGTGTGTGTGTGTAGGTGTGCGCGCGCGCGTGTGTGTCTCTACGGGGCTGTTTGACATTGTGTTAACCAGGGGAGATGTGGAAGGCGCAGCAGGGGGACGCGTCACAGAGTTTTCAGCACAGTGACAAGCAGACACTAGCTCACTAGCGAGAGGAGCGGAGCAGACACTGCCTTCACAATCCCAAAATGCAAGTCTGCACACACATGACTCATATACAGAATCAGTCAAATCAGGAGGAGGAGGAGGAGGGCCCAGTTAACAGACAAAGAGGCACTTGAACGCACCCGGCTTGCATGCTTTTGTGGGGCAAAAAGTGTGCTTAACCACTTAAGCTCTATAAACTTCGCCATGCAGTGAAGAGCGAAAATAGCCAAAACACAAGCTCACAACTTGTCACATCACAACGCGTTGTGAGCTTGTAGATCTGCTATTTTCAAACATTTTGAACATGCCCAAAATAGGGATGCCATGTTGAAAGCAGTTAAAAGTGTACATCTAACGCTGCAATGAATTCTGCAGTACCTTTTTTTTATGTAATATTTGTTGCAAATATTTTTACCCTGAATTGTAGCACTTTGAGATTAGTTTTAAGTGTAAAGTGCAATATAAATAAAAAGTATTATTATTAACATTACCTGCTCGTTTATGTTCTCTGCAAAATAGGGGGACTGGCTCTTCAGGAGCGTCACCATGTCTTTGTAGACATCACTCGTTCGCTCGTAGGCGTTCTCCTCGCTCTCCTCCTGTTTTATGCCCTGTGAAAACAATGTTTGGGAAAGGAGAAAAAAATGCCTCATTAATGCTGAAAACCACAATTATAATGTTGCCCACATGTCTGTTTGAATAACTGAGGTTTGAAATTTCAGACTATCGCCGGGCTGCCTAAAAAAAAAACGCTGGGAAGTCTAAACCCACTTAAACAGCTTCATTATGGCTAAAACCGTCCTAATCTTTGTGGTTTCGTTTGCCTCAATGTCACCCATTGGGCAACACCCAGATATTTATCGTGTAGTGTTTTTTCTTTTTTTTTTACCTTAGCTGAACTATTTCCAGGTGAAGAAATAAGACAGAGGAAATGTAGGGGCTTGTCACCAGAGGAAACCGAAGAGTGAAAGACACGTGGCATGCAAAACGTTCTCTTATGATTAATTGCACACAGATTCAGGTCCGTGGGTTGATGTAAACATTGAACAAGGCCTCACAGGAATCATTGGGAATCACTCCATATTACAGAGATTGATACGTTCTCTGCTTTTCATTGACACTTACTTAATCACTTACAAACTTTTTCAGAAACAGCAGATCTACAAGCTAGGTCACAACAAGTCACGATTTAGAAATTCTAATTGTCAGTGGTATGAATGATATTTATTTTATCGGTTATTTTGCTGTTAATTAGGTATGGACAGTGACACCACATGATTTACAGATACAGTGTAAAATGAATTCCTTAAATTTCCTTTGGTCAAAAAGCATTGAAATCAGCACTACTGTAGTATTGTGCATAAGAAAGACACATGGCAGCACTTTTTCGGCAGTGCCGGCAGATAACCGTGGCCGGAGGTATTATGTATTCAGGTTGTCTGTCAGTACGTCTGTACATCCGTACATCCGTCCCAAACGACACAATAACTCTCTGGGGAATTTCATGACAATCGGAACAAAATGATCCACTTGGACTCATGGAGCAAGATCAAGGTCATTATGACCTCTCAAAATAAATTACATCAAGGTCACTACATACTACTACACTATGAGTCTGGACAGACATGTACTGTATGTACACCGCAACTGGTTGGCGGAGGCATACAACCGCAATGTGGTATTTATTTCTAGTTTTTCTTTTTTCTTTTACAGGGATGGAACTTCTAAAAGAGATGAACTGCATGGTCAATAAAACAGTTTGCCAACATTTAAAGTACTGTATATCTTTAAGCTCCTTAAAAACACTGTCATATGGAGGGAAAATTCTAAACTATACTCAATCATGTTAACGGTATATACAGTAGTGCACTGTCGCACTATCTTGTCAGTCTTACCCCATTCAAGAAGACCCCAGCTGTGCTACAGGTGATGAAGAGGGTCTCAGTGTCACAAGGCTCAATGGCGAGGTAACATATCTCATCGTGCACCTGCCTCCAGGGAGGGCTGCGACAGCCATTGGGAAACTGGTAATCTGTGGAAAGATAACACACCCGGACAGCCAGGGAAGAAATACTACAACAGGCTCTGTAATCAATATGTAGCAGTGCTTGAAATCAGGTCACATCACCATTTTTCCGCCCGAAGAAAGAAGGAGAAAGGGGGGAGTAAATTTCCATGGGTTCAAAGAGTACAGCATCACAAAAGGAGAAATCATCGCAAGTGCCGGGGCTGCCAAGTCAGCCGTGACAGATCGCTCCGCGTGGCGCAGGTCTGAGAGACGGACCCAGGTTAGAGTCATGATTTGATTCCCTTTTATAAATCATCTGCCGAGAAACAGGGCCACATCATGGCACCAGCATAATTTAAGGCCGCCTGGCATCGCACAGTTGAAGCATATTTGCATAGACGGTTTCAATTTACCTGTAGCAATATGGGGGACACATTTTTCAAAGGCCGCATTTATCACTTGGTGCGTGGGGGGATGGCCCTCTCACGGATGTTTATTGGTGCTGCAAATATGCAGCACCGAGGCATGTACAGTAAATAAATTGACCAAAGTCTCAGTAAACTGAAGTCTGACAGATATAATGACTTCCATGTTTTTTTGCAGAGGGATGCGTGGGGTTGGGGAAATGTGGGGGCGGGAGGTTGAAACACAGACGTCTTATATTTTGGAACATCCAGTATTAGCCCCTAATAGCAATGGCTTCCCCTCGCAACGCATGGTGGAACGTGGCGGCGTAAATTCAAACCTGATGTGTATCGAACAGACTTCAACAGCCTCTTTTCCCCTTCGCCGCAGAAGCATTTCAGCAGCTCCACTTCATTGTTCACCGCCGCCGGGCTCAGCATTACTTCTCTGTCGTATGAATGTAATGAAACGGCAAAACAAAAGAAAACAAAACAAACAAGGCAATTTATCTCATTCATTCGTGGTTCTGTCTGTAAACTGCCTGCCTGTTCTAATCAGAAAAGGACACATTGCACCGAAGTGAAAGCAGCATGCCATGGCGGACGGTGGTTAATGTTTGGAGGAGGTATAAAAGGTACAGTATTACACTTACGGTGGGATCTGTTTGAGGGACTTGCTGAGGAGCTGGTTGTCCAGATGCTGCAGCAAGAGGAACAGTTTAACCTTGAGCTCAGAGTCCCCTGCCTCGTCCACGGCCTTCACGTTGTCCACCAAACCCAGCGCGGAGGTGTCCGCCACCTCCAGGACGGTGGCGAAGCTGGCATCCAGAATCTTGACCACGGGGTCTCTATTTTCTGAGCAGGGACAATGCAATTTGGTGAGACGCTATATGTAGCCTGTGTTTCCAGGTTACAATGGTGTGTGACTGTGTGTATATAATATACTTTACAGCAGCGTTTCTAAAATTGTGGATACAGGGCCCATAATGTTAGTGGAGGGCCCTCACGTGAAAGAGCTCTGGTGTGATTTAATGAGGCCGGGTCCCACAAAAAGGCTCAGTTCCGTGACTAAATTTATCCGATTTAGGTCCCAGACTGCCCAAGAGCCTCTGTTACAGAGGGCTAACATGCTTTTGTGTTTTGTTTTGGTCTTTTTTTAAACTGAGTTAACATAATCTTACTTATACAACACCCCTCCCTTGGCAATGGAAATAGGGTATGTTTTACTGTCTTCTGTGTACTGTATCCCTTTGGCAGACTAACATCTACTGTATCACCATATCTGGTTTTGGCACTTGGCCCCCCACAATAAATGTATCTGTAAAGTATTACAAACATTATCTGATGGCAGTGTAATTGGATGGAAGTAGAAGATAACAAGGAGTTATGGGTTATGGAACTATGCTGGCGGCTGGACTACTTAGGATGCAAATGGTATTCAAATCTCATCCTGAGGTTGGCCATGCTTGTACCTTCCAGACAAGCTTGAACCTCCTTCAGCTTCTTATCCTGTGCCAGCTGAACCAGTTTAGAGAGCTGGCCAAAGCTGTGCACAGAAATAGTTGGAGGCGAGAGCTGCAACAAGGGATGTCCGTTGCTGTCCTTTTCTTGGGACTGTACGATTGTGCCACTGAGGAGGAAAGAAAACTCATTTTGTTAGAACTTCATTGATACTTCATCAAACTTTGGCTCGCATAGCCAAAATAATTAGAACAATTTAATTGCTCTAATTATGTTTTTGTTGAATCATATCTGTCATTGCAGCCCAACCTGTTCATCAGCCAGGCTTGCACATTGGAGAAAACAGTCTGTGTTTGGCATTTTGTGCCTTGCGGCTATGAGGTGAAAAGCTAACCACAAGCAGAAATTAGCGGAAGAGAACTTTGCCACGAAGTGGGTTAGAATGTTTTCAGTCTGTGCTGAAGTTGAAAAACAAATTAATATAGAGCCAGGACAATTATGTGGAGGTAAAACAGATCTGGACACCACAGTGACAGCATATCCTGCAGAGACACATAATACTGGAGGCTGCCGGCCTCATGATTAGACTAACCTGATGTCGTAGTCTGTTTTGAAATCAGAAGCCTCTAAGGTGGTACTCCACTGCAGTGGCTCTTTGAACACGTGCTTTGCCTCCTGTGGGTGTCTAGAACTGAAGTTCTCCACGAAGCGCAGGATCTCTTTCAACAAGGACTCATTGATAGGTGTGATTTCCAGTTTGCCAGCGGTCCACTGGGCTGCTCTGGTCAGTGATGCTCCCATGACATCAGCTGCAACATACTGACATTTCAACAGGGAAATATTTTGTAGGCTATTTTATATTCAATGAATCCTATTACTATAAGTGACTTTGTATTCATCACTAAACCGCAATAGCCCTATAGCACTTTGAGATGCCATGCATTGTGAGGTTGTAGTTGGGTTATTTTTTTTTTAATGTTTGAAAAGCTTTGGACATTTTTGAAAATGTGTTTCTAAAATGACATGCCCAAAGGGACACCAGTGTGAACATGAATTTGACAAAAAACTGTGTAAAGGACCACTTCACCCATTTTCAATCTATCTTCATGGGCATAATTAGTACTCACTAATGCTCATTATAATATTGTAATTTTTTTGTCTACTCTGTCTGTGTCTCAAAAGGAGGGCTGTGGACAGTTCAGGTTTCTGAACTGTCCACAGTCCTCTGAGACAAAGATCTAACAGACAGAAATTGCACCACATTATAATGAGCATTAAAGTAGCTGAAACAGTAAGCAATACTGCTTCTCAGTAGTAGCCTACTAACTATAACATGTTGTGAAAACAAAGAAACAAATAAAAAACAAAGTTTTTTTTATTATTAATTTGTTATTGAAATTATGCAATGGTTAATCAATGGGGATGAGCAGGAATCAAGCTAATTCGACCCCTCTGCTTTGGGTCTAATCACTTTCAGGGTTTATTTCTCGATAATGACCTGCTCCATTATCCCACTTATTACACGGCTACTTAATATAGAAATTAATTACTGGACCCAAAAGTATAACAACAGGACGTTTTGATTGATTTTAAAAGGAAGCGTAATTGATGCCAGCTGTGCAAGTTGGTTGGCTAAAACAATGGGAAGTGAAGTGTTGATAAAAATAATGAATATTCTGTAACTGAATTGTTTATTTCTCGCCTCATATGGTTTAAAAAAAACATTCTTGAGTGTTATTTAGCTGTAAATGCATTCTGACTGACTGACTGTTTACATGGCTGTCATGTTGGATAGATAGGCCTGCGGCAAAGATCAGAACACGCAGATTGATATGAGCCAGGTGCAGCTGAGGCTTTGATTAGCGGTCTGTTATTGAGTTCATCTCATCAACAGTTATATTCTGGTCCATGGCGGGAGTAAAAATGTAAAATACACTTTCGCTAAAACGCTAAAACAAAGACGGTTTTAAGATGTTGAAAGACTACTTTCCAGTCTTTCCTTAGTGGGAACACTCGGAGCCCCCTACCTCACGTTTAAAATACACGTTTTGTCCAGAAAAGAAAAATATTTCACCTGATGGAAAAAAATGTTTTAGTTATTCCACTGCGCCCCCTACAGCATTGGTTCTCAAAGTGGGGTCCAAGGACCCCCAGGGGTACTTAAGGGGGTTCCAGTGGATCCCCAGCTAAATGATGGACAGGGACCAAACCCTTATGGGTCTGTAACTCTGAGAGTGTACAGATGGAACCAAATGGATTTGGTTCCATCTGTACACTCTCAGAGTTATGGGGGTCATGGAAATGAAGAAGTCTGAGGACCACTGTGCTACACTAAATGGAACAGAGCCTTCTTCATTAGTATCACTGGTAACACCTGTGAAGGAAGTGCTACTATGGCTAACGTGAATAGAGCCAGCATGTCTTCCCTGCCACAATCTATCAATCTTGATTGGGAAATCATGGAATAGCGCGTGACGATGAGGTGAGTGCCATCCATGCACCTTTCTGTTTTAGCTTGAGCCCCTTAATTTCCCCCAAAACACATACAAATGTACAGAATAGCCTAAGCCTATGATATGACATGGAACATTTTTGACTGACGAACAAGGTGATAATTAACGTCACTAGAGCAACCAAAATATTTAAAGATGCACACTTACCAAAAGTTAGTTCACTTCTTTCTAGTGGGAAATGTTTGCAGTTACAGCCAGAGTTAGTTGAGCCGTATGGTTTCTATGGAGACGCACCCCTCCCCCACATGTTGCTATGACACAGCCAAACATCACAGAGAGGCAGAAGGGTCAAAATAGACGCAAACGCATACGTTATGTGGGGTATGAAGGAAACTCGACTGATGAAACTTTTAAAGATCAATTGCCTATATTAGCTGTGCAGGAATTCATTTTTATTGCTTTTCTTTTTAACAGTTTTTATTGCATTTCTATTTTCCTTTAACAGTGAAAATAAACTGAACATGGCTGTGTGGAGACAACAACTTGCATAGTCTGAGAATCTCAAAATGTCAAATCAAATGTTGTTATAATAACGAAATCGCTGTATGCTTTTCCTTTTTGAGTGTCCACACAACCACATATTTGAGAGCCTATTTCCTCTGACTACTGGTTTGGCAGTGATTTGGAGACAAACATTGGGCACTGAAAACAGTCTATTTGGGTTAGGATTTTCTCAGTTTAGACACAGCAAATAAGTTCACTCAGTTCAAAGTTAATCAGTCTTGAGTCTTGATGCCAATCAAACATCTAATTTAGGAACTTATTTTGAGAAACGTCCTTGACAGAGGGAAATTAAAGCAAGAAGCAAATCTTTTCACGTGTAAATGTCTTTGAAAGTCATACTGGTAATCTTACTTGGAAATTCTAACTACCCTACATCTTTGTATGATGATGTTAAAATGTTAACATCATCTACAATCTTTCGAAATGTTTGAATAATTTAGCATTTTTTAACACAAATCTTCTTTTCTGGGGGTCCATGGCCATTTCAGATGGGGGTCCACGCCAAATACATAAGAATTTAGGGGTCCTTGACATGAAAAAGTTTGAGTACCACTGCCATATAGATCCCACACGAAATTCATGAATAGCCACCAAGTCAAATGAGGGATGGGAAAACGGAGGCTATATGTAAATAGCCTACATATACCAAAGATGTGGAAATCAATGTCTCTGCTTTTGATATCCCCCCTCTGGTCATTAATTTTTAATCTCTGGAGGGGATATGTTTTATCCCTGCTGCTTCTGGTCAAACTGAATTAAATAGGATATACTGCATTTCCTTTTGGGAAATGTAGACTTGTCTGATATGTTTGATAATCACAATTAAATGTGTTTAACAGTTAAAAAAATATTAACCACCCTATTTTGGGAACATTTTCAACTTTCCCAAAACGTTTTTAAAAGTTTCAAAAATAGCATTGCGATGCATTGTGAGCTTGTAGATCTGCTATTTCGCTATTGTCATACTCAAATGAGTCTTAAGTGGGTAGGAAATGTTTTTCTTTTTACAAAACTCTAGGAATATTGACAGAATTTTAGCAAAACAATCAAATAAACTGCATATGACAGCAGCCATTATCCTATTCACGAAGATGCCACTGGAGAAGAACCAGACGACTGCAGCAGTTTTAAACACATGCACACTCAGACCAATTGCAGTCAAGCCTGTCAGAAGTCATCTCAGACAATAAATGGGGCGAGTCTCCAAAAGAAAGATAACTCGAACCAATTCTAGCTCCTCAGCACGGCGGTGGACGACTCCTATGAGCTCAAGCGTGGTCCCAGACACATAATTTATATCTGGAGCGCAGACATGTTTTCCTTCGATTTGAATAAACCCCCGTCTCCTTCATCCTGACTAAAAAGAATGGCAGGGCAATTTGTGCAAATCAAACCCCTGCTCCTTTTCTTATTGCCTGCCTGTAGCGTCCCATGACTGACTGGTATGACAACACACACAGTGTATCCCAAAGCAAATAAGCACAGCAGGTGGAACGGTTTTGTCTTCTGAACCGTCAGGATTCGTACGAGAGCAGGCCTGCATGTAAATCAATCAGCATGAGAGCCTCAGGGGGAGGGGGAGGCAGCAGCAGCTCATCTTTAGAACGAAAGAGAGATCATTCTGGGAGATGTTGTTGTTAGAGCGCTGAATTTATGAGTTTGACTCTCCCTCCAGGTATTTCATTTGGAACGACGATGATGGCCCGTCTAAAATTAGGAAGCATTGAAGATCCACGTAGTCGCAGCGTTTGTGTGTGGGTGGGTTTGTGGGGTCTGCCTGTGCAGTAAGAAAGAACAACCGAGAAGTCTAGGGAGTGAGTGACCAAACGAAACAGGGAAGAAAGAAAGATAAATGAGGGTCGTAATATATCTAACCCTGGGTCTCATTAGTGAGCCAAATTGCTGTTCGTTAAAATGACATAAATGAAACGGCCTGGCAGGCTGGGGTCTTTTACGCAAGTAAAACAAATACACTGTGGTCACAAGCACCTGCTAGATGCACTTTAGACTTCAACTTAATACGGCATAATAAACAAGGCCATTCTCCACAGGCAGTTCTCCAAATGCATGAGTTGAGCCGTTGATTGAACTACATGGAAACATGGGACACATAGAGAGGAACTGTGGACCGGCTTTTTAAAGCATGGCCAGTGTGATTGCATCCGTTCACAGTGACTCTGACCTCCAAAACACCCCATTAAACACTGAAATTAAAACATATACAAAGAGTGCTTGCTTGAGTAACTAGAGCAATGAGGAGCAGAACTACTGTTCCTGTCCCGTTTTGAAGGTAGTTTAAGACCGTATCTCCTGTATTTTTTCCTTTCAGGGATAGATTCCTGTACTCCGAGAAGCTGGATTATTATTTCAGGCTTCATGTCAAATCCAGTTCAGCATAGTTCATGGCTGTGCGGTTTAAAGCAGGGAAGGGAACCCAGGGCAGGAAAAGACAGGGGTGACACTGGTCATCGTAATGAGCACCTGCGAAATCTGTCGCATTCATTCACATATGAATTTCCAAAATAGAAGACAGTAAAAAAAAAACATGACTCTAACAAGAGACCGTGACCACATCCCCTGTTGTAAAAGCTGTTCTCCTGCCCCATAATTCTTTGTCCCCTTTTATAATCCTCTGTTTTTAGGGACAGAGTAAGGGGCAAGTGCTATAAGGGGGATCCAGCATGAGTGACTTATGACGAACAGGAGACTCGATGACCTGTCATATAACTTTCTTCTAGGGAGCAATTTATTGCACACATGTGCTACTTTGCAGGGCAGTCCTGCACTGGGCCACTGCTAATAAGGTTATCTTTCTAGTTAATGTTCTGACAGACAACGATGAAAGCATTTGGTCGTTATAAGTAATTGCCTGCTTTATTGACTGTTTGAATAGGCACCAGTAGAAGTGGCTCATGGAAAATACGTTAGTCCACTTCACTCCTCAGTCGGTGACAAGCGAGGCAAAGGCCACAGTGCCAAAGAAAACGGCACTTAATTATCTCATCCTCAAAGCCAACGTAAAGAGAGCATCTCCATGTTAATGGGCTGTCCTTTGATGAGATTCACAGGCGACTGTCGCTGAAATAAACAGTGGTGCATTGAGCAATAGTAATTAACAAAGCCATATAGGGGCTACACCTTTCTGTTTGTTGAAAGAACTCTTACGACCACTTCCATTAAGGTCTGTTGTTCTGCCAGAGAAAAATTAAGTCTATAGACTCCACCATGTCTATTCTAAATGAGCCTCAGCAAACAAAACCTGATACTCTTGAAAATATTTCCTCAGTAACAATGAACATCATTGCTTGAGCGTCTTATGGATGTAAACCTGCAATTGTGGTTTTCAAGTACTACCGTGTATGTATTTTCAAGTTGCGAACGCACGGTGCCAATGCTTTCTTTGGAGAAGATGGTTGCTTGTCAAATATAGAAGCAAAACAAGATTTATGGCCGTAACAGTTTATGGGAAAACCAATGACAGGCTGGACATTCACATGTATTAAGACACATTCTGTTTATTTTTGGTTGCTACTGTGTGTTGTGATATTTGGGGTTTCCTCCTGCTAGGCCTACATAGTGTCGGAACTTTACAAGAGCCTTCGCGAGTTTCCAGAAAAGCTGAATAAAGCTGAGCATGTGTAAACCTCAAAACACATCTTTCAGAAAGTCACATCACCATGAACTTTAATATTTCCAAAACATTTACATGGTTAGTACACATAGCCATCTACAAATGTGTATTTGTTTTTATATCCATGAGTTGTCATTCAATGTAAAAATAGAAAAGCAAATATCAAGCCATGTTAAAAAAAAATCATGTCTTGAAATAAGATTGACTCTGAAGTTGACGGGTAAAAGCAACAGAGCATTTTGTCAGTAATTTGTCAACATTTTGAAAGTCAAGAGTCTTCTAAGTAGACTTCTCATCTTGGCTGTGTGATAATAAAGTAGCATATCGCTGTTCTAAATATGAGATGACTTAATATTGTCATGACCTTGGTTTTCAGATCCGAATAAGGAGGCTTTTAATAGGAACACTTTTATTCACTGCCACACAAAATACCGAACCATCTCCCAAGCTGGGATACAGAAAGGGGGGGGGGGTACTCGCAGCTACGTTATCCCCAAATCAATATGAAATAAATGGTGATAATTGACACATCACATGTTTGATCACGTAATTATACCGCACGTCATCAGATGTCAGCAGTGAATGTAGGCTAGGCTGAGATAACACATTTGTCCTTTCACTGATCCTCTGTTTGGTCCATGCAAGGTTATGACCTCGCAACGTTAAAATCCTGTGATAACGTCCTGTGATAAAACACTGTCATTTGCTTAATGTCATTATGCTCTCCCCATCCCTCTCCTCCTTCCACCTCACAGGCCCCTTTCCTTGGCTGCAGATAGCAGCTGCTTCTACTATTTTGAGTCATTCAACGGAGCACTTAAATAAAAACACAGATCTCTGCTGTCTTCCCTCTCTCTCCTCTTGCTCTCTTGTCTCCCTCGCTCCATCTCTCAAAGCGTAATTATTATTTTGAAAGTGCGGTCTGTGGGTCCGTCCACGTTTTGGCACCGCCTCACTCGCTAACGCGCGGGGAGCTCTAATACAATTTGACTTTTGTTTTAAGAAGCGCTCTCCAGGAAGACATTCAGGGGCCCTTTGTTCCTGCCCTCCTCCGCTACAGGACGAACGAGGGCTGAGGCACCGGAGGGAGAGGAGCCAGAGGGGAGTTGAGAGGGTATAGGCATTACGAGAGAGAGAGAGAGGAGATGAAAAGAGAGGGAGACAGGGGAGGAAGTGTACAGGAAAGAGTGAAGGGTCTGTTATACACGCGGAGGGAAAGTACAGATGAAGAGCTGCGAGGTGACAGCGTCGACAGATGATGAGTGGATTAAAAAACAAGGTGGGGAGGTATAGAGAAAAGGAGGGAAGTGAGAGTGGAGACCAGACGAAGAGGCAGATGGGTGAATACAGCGAGAGAGAGAGGGGGAGTCGGAGAGGCAGAGGTGCCTCTCTCCTCTCCTCCCGTCATTAGTGGAGGAGGTGGTGTTTGAGAGCTTGTGTTGGTCAGCCTCCAGTGCTGGCACCAATGGACAGAGACAGAGAGGAGAGGGTGAGGGGATACTAACCACTCCTTGGAAATAATGACACCACCCACACACCCCAAAAAAAGAGTCTTCCCTGTGAACAGACAATATATCTGGAAAGGACACTACTTCAAGATAGAGTTCAGAGCTGGAATATTGTGTGTAGATTGTATTCATTTGCCATTTATTTTTCTTTCAATATTTTTTTCCCATGACTTTCTTTAAACTATATTCATGATATTAATCTGAGAGAGATTGTTTTTATTATGAGGGTCATTATTTTTAGTTTTTCATGTGGTATTGCAATAATATTCCTCAACAATGTGAAAATAATTTGTGTAGGCTACAAATCTTTTTTTTACCGCCTCTCACTACACATGTTTGGAATGTATTCAAGAGTGTTTATATGTGTTTTCATCGTTGGTGGATGACATCATCTTAACAATCTCAAAATGCTTACTAGGCACTTTTAGAAGATACTGGGACACGTATCTAACCAGGTTACAGAGAATGCTGAAAAACGTAAGTCTAATTAAACTCTGTAGTATGACGGTGTCTCTTGAAGACACAAATACTGATCATCAAGCTTGAAGATCAGTTCTTTTCAGAAAATAAAGCCTTGTGTGATGGAGTATGAATGAACCTTCACTAGCCTGAACCCGCACTGTGGAATAATTGGTCATCACAGTATTGGCAGTGTGCGTTACGATTATGATCGGATGATGGATAAAATCAAAGGGATGGAAAAAAAACAAAGGGATACGAATAATACCGACTCAGTGTTTGAGAGCCTTAAGGCATGCAGTAGGCTAAAGCTGCCAGGGAAGGACTGCACACCAGGACATTTGGTATTAAACTTTCAATGTGACCATACAGTATATCAATGACATCAATGACGACAATGCAACAGCAGAATGTTCTACGCACAACAGGAAACAATGAAAAACACCCAAGCCAA
Source organism: Gymnoscopelus microlampas (assembly GCF_963454915.1). NCBI lineage: Eukaryota > Metazoa > Chordata > Actinopteri > Myctophiformes > Myctophidae > Gymnoscopelus > Gymnoscopelus microlampas. The sequence continues at coordinate 27,195,359 of NC_139959.1, forward strand.
AATAGGAGTGCATAACATTAAACAAATGTCCACTTGATCAGCTACATGTCAAGAGTTATATACTGTATAAACGCCAATGTGATGTAATTCCACTGTGTGTGGTTTTAGCTTGTGCCTCTAACAAGCAGGAAATGGTTGAGCACCACATATCTGCCTTCTGTTAGTTGAAGGCACACTTATTGTTGTTCTTCTTGTGGTGGTAGTGATAGTAGTAACATCTGTATTGTACCAGTCGTAAATACAAACTCTCCAGTGGTTGGAGAAATGCAATAGAAATACTGGTGCATTGGTGCTAATAGTCACACTGCTGAGTATTATTTATACATGGGGACGGAGATAGAGGAGGGACAAGACAGGAGCTGTACTGCAGAACTCAGGCCCACAAGGAGCACATGGCAAGCGTCAATGGTCAAGGGGAACTTTTGCAAAAGGAAGCTATTACAAATAATGTCCTACAGTATAATCATCCAGTAATCATTATCACTGGTGTGACAAAACTAGACCTTTTGTTTATAAACAGTAGTATGTCCAGTGTTCAAACACGAGGACAGCTGCACTCAGGGAGTATCCCACCGGACACTTTGAAGTTCAGTTTGGGAAATACAATATGTTTCTGTACAACTTCTCCGCAAGCCAAGGAGAGGCCCTCAAAGGCTGTGCCGTTCCAATGCTAACAATGTAGTCTAATCACAAAGCACAGCGGACTAATCAGTCTGTCTGCAGACTGCGTGCGAGCGCGTCTGCTGCTGTACTCCGGTGTGTGTGTGTGTGTGTGTGTGTGTGTGGGGGGGTTGCGGGGGCTATACCGTTGGGGCTCCTCTCTGGAGGCTTACAAAGGGCGAGTGCCAGGCAGCCAGACCCTACACTGTGGGCATTTTAGCCTCCCCCATCCAGATTAATTCAGGAGGTGCTTCACTCCCTGAACTCTGGCTGGCTGTCAGGCAGCCCCTGTGGAGCATCACTCACTAGGGCCCGTTGTCTTCAGCCAAAACCTCAAGTACTCCCAGGAACACTCTCCCAGCACTCCCCACCATCAACACCTGCTGACACATGACACACAGACACAGGCTGAGGCTCCCTGTGGTGAGGAACCCCCGTCTGATCTTGCTCGTTTGCGCTTTGCGCTAACAAGCTCTACAGCATCTCCTTTCTTCTCAGGTTTTGGAAGCATTTTGGACTTTTCTCTGCATTTCCTCAAGGACACCTTAATGCGCCGAAAGCGGTCACACTTTAGCGTAAAACGTACTGTTATTAGTGGGCAAAGGTGAGGTGCTTTACGGTTTGTTTGTGTTAGGGCCCAGGCCACCTGGATCCTCTCATGCGACTCATGGCCCGGGTTGACAGTTTTAGCACGTAGTGAGTGAGTGGACCAGACCTTTTCACAATGCCGTTTCCCTTTCCTCCACGGCTGGTGGTATATCTGGCCCAGTCAAGACCCGCTAGTCCAGTACCCCGTCGGCTGCCGTGGCCCTCGGCCGGCCCGTGGCTCTTTATTGGGTATTACATCAGCTTGTAAAGGGACACGACCCATTACAAAAACACGCTGCTTTCGTGTTATTCTTCCTTAGCAAAGTGGGGGCAGGGTTTCCCCCTCTCCCCCTTTATTATGGTCCTGTTTTTCTCCTTGCATCTTTCAGTCTGGATTCTTTTGTTTTAATCTTTGGCGCCTTGCATGTCTTTATTCTCAGGTTATCCTGCTCTCTCTTTATTCTTCAGTCATGTTTTTGTTGTTTTTGACACATCGTGTGATCGATCATGTGAGTTCCCACCATACCTCCCAGGCGGGCAGACAGGGTTCGAGGAGGGCTTGATTGGAAATAATAACAACAGAACATGGCGCATGTGTGTATCTGGCCACCCCGCGCTCCTCTTCATACCAAGTCTTCCAAGAGATGAACGACAACCTGTCAAAACAAGGCCTGGGTGTGTGAGTTCAGGGCCCTGGCTTGCGCTCTGGGCCTCTGGGAACTAGCTCAGTGAGATACATTTGTGATTGTCAAGATAAGGCCTGGCCCGTCTCAACACCATGCTGTGTTGATACAGAGATGCCAAGCGCTCCAGTAATGTTGTCACCGTGTCTCTCAGAAGCCCGTTGATGACAAAGTGGGCCTGTAATATCTGTCATGACATGAGGCCTTTGTATGCAGGCCAAATACAAACCTATACTACGTTTTGTTAAAAATGCTTGTTATCCAAGGACAGTGAACAAAGCCAGTGAAGCATGTCAGTGATTTCATAAGGACAGTATGGATAAAGACAATCAAACACTGGTAATGTGCAGCTACATGATTCCTGCTTTTATTGGCAACGTTAGTTAGAAATTACAGAATCATTTTTAGCGGTGCCAACCGCTCTATATCTGACTTTGTCCGTGTGTCCGGGTGTCCGTGTGTCTGTCCGGACACCCGGACATTCTTATTGGCTGGGCTATAAACAAATATTGATGACATCAATACGGGGCTCATCAAAGGCACCGCTTCCTTCACACAGGGTGTGATTTTTCTTCTACATCCAGAAAGAAGGCTTGCTATAGCTGTTACCAAGTGGGATTGTGTATAGGCATTTTAGTCAGTGGAAAACCCTTTAAATGTCATAAATCGACCAGGAGGCAGGCTTGCAGGTGAAAATGAAAAGTATTTATTCCAGGCCTGGACAACATATGTGAAATAACAAAAGAAATAAACAACTCAAACTCAACAGAACATAAATAACAGAGAGGTAAGGTGTCAGCCTCGCGTTATTATGATTCCCACACCGCGTCGTGGCAAACCCGCTGAGCGGGCGCTGTGATTGGTCAGTAGTCGCTGTGATTGACAGTTCTCGTTTTTGCTACTATGCCTATACCTAACCTTAACCCTAACCCTAACCTCAGTAAAACTATGCCTAAACCTAACCCTAACCCTAACCCTAACCTCAGTAAGACTATGCCTAAACCTAACCCTAACCCTAACCCTAACCTCAGTAAAACTATGCCTGCCGGGGAGCCAATCAGACACGTAAGGCGGGTCTAAATCCAGGACGCGGCGTGGGATTCATAATAACGCGTCAGCCTCTCCCCATGACAGCCCACACTCTACTGACCAGCTCTCCTTCAGCTCTCCTTTATATAGTCTAACAGACCCCACCCATGGCTACAATCAACCAACCCCGTGCATTCAAAATCCACCCAAGCTGCTCCCCATGTAGCATTAAGCAGCTCCTCAGGCTTCAAGGCAGCCTCCCCTTTACAGCATCTGATAAATAGATAAACACAAGTATATTAGATTCCATGTCACAACAGAATGTGCACCTTCTGTGGGACTGAGAATCTACAAGTTATACAAAACAGCATCACATACAATGAATGTGTAATACTAGTAAATTAGTCAAGCTGCTCTGTCACAATAGCCAAGAGGCATATGTTTACTACAGTATAGTGGTCCTTTAGTTCTAGCAACTCGACTTAAGGTGACATGGGATTAAAAAGGGCTGAAGACGTATCCAAAGTAATCAGTAAAAATCTTTGCCATTGCAAGGATGCAAATTAGGGTTGCTGTGGACTCATGTTCTAGTTTAAAACGTCACCTGGCTTCAGATCAGTAATGATTGACGTAAAAAGTTGACCCATAGTCTATATTTAAATTTACTAGAGTTATTACCCTGCCCACAGCAATGCATGGCAGGGTATAGAGTGCTACAGTTTGTAGCTCCAAAGCTTTTTGCCATAGGGTGTTTGATTTACGCAGGAAAATAAACTCTGCGGTTAACATAAGCCTAAGATAGTTTGACGTTTTCTGTGACATACAGTAAATTAAGGCTGTTAATATCGCAACCATGAATTTTGATGCCGTTATGTGCTTTTTAAAACTTTTATTAATGTGACTCAAAAATCGTAAAAAAATAAACCTGATGTTGATTTGTGGAGAAAATATCGTTAATATCATAAATCGTTGTTTGCTACAGAGCATATATTTTTTAAATGTATCCAAAACCCAATGCAAACATTCCACTGGAAATCTACTGTGGGACCCCATGGCGGAGGTACAGACATTACATTAAAGGTAGGGTAAGTGATTTTCTTTGGTTAAAATAAGTGTTAAATAGCTCCATATTCTGATAGTAATCATTGATATAGTGTTTGTTTGTTCAGTAATAGGAGTCTACATGTCTCTCCAGCTCTTTATTAAACAGAAAAAGCATTTTCAGGCCGGGATACCAATTCGATCCAATCAGGAAAGAGACAGATTAAACATTAGGTGAAATTGGAAGTGATGACACAAAGAAATGAGCAGACACAATTGGAACTGGAACACTATAAACCACGACAGCGACGATATGCTCAACAGTAGGTTTACACAGTAACAGAGTTAACGCTAGCTGCCATATCTGATCTTTGGTTAGGTTATAAAACAGTTGCACCGGTCCTTCTTAGAGACAGCCGTCAGCTCATCTGAGGTCCCTGCACGCAGAGAAATGAGCTTCTCAGGTATCTTAGAGGTCCTAGGCCTGGTCCCTGTGGTGTGCCTGCTGCCACATAGAGGTAACTCTATAGCGGACTCACCATTAGTGAACGGTGACCAGGGCCTCCTTGTAATCCACTTACCGTCATTACACAGGGTCAGTGTGGCTACTGCCGCTGGCCTCTCCTACCCCAGCTGGATTCTCCTGTGCATTCCATTGGAGTTGTGCGTGGCTGGATGATGGCGAATCACTGTTTTATGACTTACATTTGCATGTACTGCATTTTAGCAAGTCGTACATTCAGGCCATACCCTGCGCGGGAATTAAATTGTCAGTGAGTGAGTGAAATCAGCTGTGAGCAACGCCTTTAAAACAGCAACGTTTTGAAAAAGGTTATGTTATAGTTTTTCCTCCTTTCGCTTGTCAAGTAAGTCACGAGTCAAAACCAGGGGAAGTCACGGACCACAGAGACTCTGGAATGCACACAACGAAGGTTGCGACCTCCACAGCTCTCTCACCTTAAACATGACAGTCCGGCGACGTGTAATTAAAAGTGGTTCGATAAAGGGCAATGAGGCTCAGGGGGAAGGCCATGGCAAAAGTTTAAGAAAATACAGGTGGACAGCTCTGTACTCCCCAAACACAGTCAATGACTGCACGCAACCTCCTCGCCCTCATACCCTGCTTTAGCTCCAACACGTCAGAGGAATTTCCACAGCCAAGGACCCTCCGACTTAACTTTTTACCCCCTCGGCCTCACTTTCAAACACACACACATACCTGAGTTAAGCCGGACCGCCACAGCAGGCAGCGTATACATACGCTACCCTACATTAATGACCCACCATGCAACGGTTATTAGAGGGAGCCTGTTGTTATAATTTCTACACACTCATCGGGGTGAAACGCCATTCTCAGACCGAGGAAGAATGAAGGGCATCCCCAGTTTCACTCCTTAGATCCCCGGCCACCAGGTTCCCAGGAGCCCCATAATTGGGAAATACAGCTCAAGGTAACGGGCCCGGCAGACCTTTTGCCTACAGACATGAGGTAATGGCGGAGGCTAATTAGAGCAGAGGAGACAGGGTGGGCGGAAGCTACCCGGCGCAAAGCATCGTCGGTCTCCAGTCCATCTCCCTACGGTCAGGGGCATTTAACGGGGATGAGGAAAACAGCAGCATGGCCGGCTGGCTGGCTCCCATAAGGCTCCCGCTGCTGTGGTGGACCAGTGTGCCACATGAAAGGCTGCATGGGCAAAGGTAGGACTCGTTAACAAGACAGAGAGAGGGGGAAAGAGCCGCAGCGGGGGAGACACAGGGAGAGATATTGAGAGAGAGAGAGAGGGTTATGAGAAACCTGGAGAGAATGGCTCTTTCAAGAGGACCTTATATGAAGAAGATCGGATGTCAGCAGGAGCTCGAGTGCCCTCATACCTCCCTACCTCCCTCCCTTTTCCGGTGCACATGATGTACAGTTTGTCATGTTGCGGAGGCAGGGCTTATCACGTTGAGAGCCGGTTCAGGATATTATCCCAGACATCATGATTTAGCTCCGTAAATCAAAACGATTGGAGTGTACATCATGAGGGCAGTCTTCTGAGTCATTTTTTTGCTCAGAATGGTTTCCGAAAAGCATCGGGAAGATTGGGGGGTGGGCGGGATGTACTGTAGGAACGTCTGTGACATGTCGCTTGGCCTTGGATGGGACAGTGCTGTCTGATTTTCCACAACTTAATACCCTGTACCGTACGTCTCCTGAGACCACCCCCCCCCCAGTCCCATCCACCCTACTCGTCTGGCCCTGGCCTTCTCCCCCAAAACAAAGGCTCTGTTAATACATGGATTTATGGACATGAAAATAAATACATGAAAAAAAAAAACCTCCAACAAGGAGAGCGATTCATGAGAACCTACTGCGGTCCAACGGGGGCAAACATTAATCTCAGGGATATGGAAGATAAAAGCACAACATCTCTTACTATAAATCCTCGGATTCCTAAACCTCGTCCTGTTAAAGTATTATGGTCGACGGGACAGAGAGGGGAAGCGAAGAGAAAGCGGCTCTTTGATTCGGTGAGCTCTAATGTTCATGTCAGAACCGGGTGGAAACCACGGCGAGGCCTCGCCTCACACGGCAGCTTAGGAATGACTTCTTCTAGGAATGACGGCGAGAGAGGAAGAGGGAGATTTGTTATCTTAAATCAGTCAGAGGCTAGAGGCACTCGAGACTTTTATAGACTTTTAAATGGAGATTTATGTGAGCAGCTCTTCTCGTCTAGTACTCGGGGCACCGCTATTTAGTGCAAGAAATATATTCTGTTTTTTCTTCTGCTGATGCGACCATACATACATGCATATGCACAGTGCATGCACACACTCACACACAGACACAGACGCAGCTACACAACATGCACACATAATTTGTCACAGTCACGTCATCACTCATCTAAATAAGCTCCGTACATGTGACTGATTCCTGGCTTCGGTGAACGCGCGGCTCTCTGTCTCCTCGTCTTTCTTAGCTCTTCATCGTCTGTGGCACTGTGGGGGGAAACCTAATCTGCGAACATGTGTTTCTGTCCTCCTCACTCGCAAGCGCATGAAAAACACAGGTTCTGGGCTGACGCAAGCGCTCCCCCATCACTTTTGACACCACCACCGCGGGCTCCTCGTAGGCGCAGGGCGGCTCACACCTCAAAGTGGCGGTACGCGAGCAAGCGTGCCCGTCAGACTGCCGATGAGATGACACCACATCAGGCACTGGTCGTTTGTTGCACGGCCTCTCATGGAGCGCCACTCCCAGTGATCGCGAAAGGCACTCAAAACACCAGCGGAACACCCATGAGGTCAACAGCTCTTCATGGACTAGACAGAGTCAAATAAACACACTAGAGGAACACTGGAGTGGATGAGATAGACTTCAATGTAATGGGGTGCAGGAAGGTTGAACTGTGGAGTGAAAAGCTTTCGGGCTTGTTGGGAGGACTTCAGCTGAAGCAGGGAGATGAGGGGAGCCGCTGCACCAGCCACCTACGCTCCTCATAGTCCATGTTATTCTTTTGTCTCTTTCAAGTCTGAGAGACAGGGACACTTTCTTTACCCATGAGAACCAGGTGCATATGGCGCCGGACATGGGTCAGCCTTTAACGTTACGACGTGAAAGGAAATAGGAGGAACATTTGCACTGAGAGTCAGGGACACTTTCTTCCCCATGAGAACCAGGTGCATATGGCGCCGGACATGGGTCAGCCTTTAACGTTACGACGTGAAAGGAAATAGGAGGTACATTTGCACTCACTTAGAGCCTTTTACCTGTCACTGCCAACGCTGTTCCCACGGCTGCCATACCCCTTCAAACTACACCCCCCGCCCCCGCCCCCAACCCCCTAAAAACTCTATGGGACGATCAGGCGCAGTTGTTTTTCTTGTGTTAAACACGGATCATTGAGCTTGATGGTTTTTGGAAGCTAAAACCAGGCCGGCTTCTCTTAGTCACTTTTACTCACCTCGTCTGCATTAGTTCAGAGCAGGGCACAATGGGCCAGAGCCCCCGTGTCCCTGTACTTACCAGGACTCCTGCTCTGCCTTTTTAACACCCCCCCCCCCCCCTCCCCCATGATTCCATAATCCAAATTAGGAAAGAGAGGGTGAGAATAGAGAGAGAGAGAGACCTGCAAAACTGTGATTCCTCCCCCTTCGGCCGAACGCGAGAGCCATTACCTCTGCATGACCTCCCCCCGCCACCTCCCCCGTCTCTCCCCTCCGCCTCCCTCCCCGCCTCGGCTGTAAAAAAAGAAAAAGCCTGCTCTGCGTAGCCATCAAAGTGAGCTCTGTGGAAAAGAGGAAATCTGAAGGTTAGGTGACCTGATTTGGACGGGTGGGGGATTTGTTTTGGAACGTCATCAACCAAGGGGCCTGTTGAATCCCCCAGTCGGCCACTCACTGGCTGCAGGTAAGACTTCTTCAAACCTCCCCCCTCCCCTTCCAACTGCAGGCAGGACTTCACCAATCCACCCAACCCCTAAAAAGCAAAAAAAACAACATGTTTTTTAAGGTACAGTAACATCTGACTTAGTCATTTGGCCCAATTCCATGAGATACCGGGGTTTAATTGGGCCACACTGCTTTGAATGTTTCAGTGTACACTGGATGGATGCCGGCCACCGCCTCTGTAGCCCCACTCAAAGGGCTCCCGAGTGTCTTCCACCCAATCATATCATACGGAGAACAATTTAAACTTAAATCTTGCTCAGTAAAAAATGTCTAACTCACTGATGAACAGTAATGGGCTATATGGGTGAGATAAACAATCAGCGATTGACATTTACTGCTGTTCAGCGCTGTCATACAAAAGACAAAAGGTGTCGGTTGTATTTGTACAACTGTGCATGCAGCAGTGGGCCTCTGCGGGGCGGAGGAGAAAGCAGCCGTTTCTCCCTCAAACCGAGTTAAAATGCATGTGAATGGTACCCAAGGGCACTAGGTCTAGGCCCATTTAATTTACCGAATAGTCTGATATCACGTCAACGGTTCCATCGTTTGAAGGACAACAGTCTTTTCTGAGTATGTGGAGTTGACGTTAAGATCCTGAGTAATGAGGATCACCAGTTGCAAACCAGTGTGCCTTATAGAAACAACATGAAAACAGGTTTAGTCAAATATTTTTTAATATAAAATGTAGAGCTGTCAAAATATGGAACTCATACAACTTGCCTCATATACAATATTTAATGTACAGTAAAATATTTCTGCACACACTGTAAACCTCTGATTTTGAGCAGTAATACAATTTACCAAGAGCAAAAATAAAAAGATATGAACAAATAAAATAAAGATTAAAGTTAATCTAAAGCTGAGCTACAGTACATATTAATACATGATACTTTAGTGGCATAGTAATAAAAAATACACTATAAAGCCAGTGACTGCAGTAGGCTTCAATAGTGCTTTTTACGGTCTATAAAAACTGGAGCGAAAGCAGTTGTATTATCCCTTTGATAATGAACAAAAATGAAACAAAAAGACTGGATGGTAAATTAATTATACATGGGGAGGTGGCTAAAAATATGCACAGTGCAAAGCTCCCAGAGCTTAGACCTGAGCTGAAGACGCATAGCTAACAGACAACATATAAATACAGATTTATGATAGAGGGGCCTTAAAGTATTAACAATCAAGTAAATGACATGCATGTGTTAAAAGCACCGGATTATCCCCTGAACATGACAGCATAGATATAGCAGCGTGGAAACAATCCTTGTCTAGAATTAATAGGGAGATACCGATAGCGCTAGAGAAGAAGGCTAAATGTGTCATTCTTCAAGATTAAGCTCTCTCTACTATATAAAACCCAAAAGATAGAGCAAAAATAAAGTGTGAGTTAGAATAGAAAATGGGGGAGACAACCAAATAACTATGGACTCCTAATCTCTATTCTATGTAACACGGGTCTTATTGAGTCAGAAGTGGCTACTTCGTAACTAATTATGAATATTCAAGTGGGCTATGAGCCTATTAGAGCCCTTGTTCAGGCTATAAAGGCTCCGCCCTAATGAAACATGATTGGGAACATTTTCTTCCAACAGCTGCTCACGTGCATGCACATGCACACATTAGTATGCACATTTCAAGAGTGTGGAGACACTCTTAAAACCCCTTTTAAATTAGATATATCTTTTATAACATTAGAATTTCAGTCTTTTATTGTGGTGTCTTTTAGCTGTGGTGTATTTACCTATCGTCTTGTCTACTCTGTATTGACCTGAGCAAAATGATTTTCCCTTGTGGACAATGAAGTACATCTAATCTACAAGCTCACAACACTTTGCGATGCTGGGCACCGCCACATGAAGGGCGGCTAGTGTCTTGATCAGCTCCTCAATGGAATTTAAAGCACCTCGGTGAAATGTGCATTCATGGGGAAAACAAAACAAAAACAAAACTGGACCGGGTGATGAATTCAAAAACAGGCTGCCGACTTTGGACCCTCATCAAAAATGAGAGATGGGTTCACAGAGTGCTACAGACGACGGTCGAGATATGCGTATAAAACGGTATGCAAAAGAACAGCTGAAAAAACTATTAAAATATATTAATTTCTCTTAAATAAAACTACACCTCTTTCCCTTGTATTCCCAAGTGTACCTGATGATGTTTGCTTGGACGTTGGGGAGCAACAGTCCGCGGAAGCATTTTTAGAAGCGTTTATTAAAGACGGAAGGCAAACCATTTTTGTTGTTATATTTGTTTTCTCTCTTCTCCTCAGTTCTCCTGCAAGGCTGAGTTCTTTACAGACATATGCATGTCAACTGTCCATCCCCAAGAAAAATTATCTCAATCCCTTTGGTTTTCTAATGACCTAATGTTCTACACACACTAAGGAAGGAGTCCAGTGCTGGCATGCCACCGATTGGCAGGCTCTCTGATGTGCTGGCTGCCGGGTCCTGAGAACCAGACAGTCCGGTCTGGTTCCACACAGAGGCTGGTCTGGACAGAAGAGCTCAAAACCAAGTAAAAGGCTCAGGCCACACCCTATCACCCACAGTATTGCAGACACAGGCCACACTACAGTCAACAGCCATCCGCAGAGGTCCTAAGCATTGATCCAAGAGATCCAGGTGTAGACTCAAGACATCCAGATCCAGGTCTTAATCGACCAAGATCAAGACGGAGGCTCAGGTTGGGCCCTGTCCAGTCCGGGGACAGTGACCATGCAGTGCCGACACTGTCCAGTTGTATCCCCGTCATCCCTTCGTCAAATTAAAAAAGAAAGCCCTGCCTACTTTTATCAAAGTCCTTCCCTTTTTCCCATCCCTCTGTAGTCCTGTTGCATTCATGTGAGTCTCAGGAGTGCATCCAACTGACGGGAACCCAGTGCGTCTCCGTCTCCACCTTCTTCAGCGTCAGACGCAACTCGCTGAAGGCCGCCACCAGGTCGTCGTTGACGATGACTTTCTCAAACAGGTGTCCGTACTGGCTCTCCATCTGCTGGGCGGAATTGAGCATGTCCTGAAAGTCTTCCTCCTGGGCGGGAGGAAAAACAATGGGAATGGGAATAGAGGAAAAGGGTACAAAAGTTAGTCTCATCGTTCACATCTATTTGATCCAAAAACCTAGAACAGAGAGGAAGACAGATCATGGAGACAAAACAGAAAAAGACCAAGTTGTGTGAAGAGGGCAGAATAGGGCCCAAAGAGGGGCAAGGCAGAGAAGGCAAAACAGAAAATCTCTGTTAACATTTATGTGTCACAAACAGCAAATATAGCTCACGAGCAAACAAGACAGGAGATAAATTCATATACTGTAAACATAAATTGCATGGCTGTAAACACACAAATAAACATAAAATGTCCCATAACAGAGCCCTTTATAACCACCCAAGGTCACTGTACCCACATACAAACACTGACACAGACCACGCACGAAACCCTCATAGGACAACCTGACCTCAAGGAATTTTCATAATTTTCTCTGCTGAATACATGCGGCTGTCCGATTCGCAAGAAAAATAAAATAAGCTCAAAATAAGTATAAGACAAAACATCGCCATAATTGACAAAAGTTAGACACGACATGAGAACTATACATAATTGATGCATGCCAGTCTGGCTTTTAAATGTGTGATGGGGCAATGACAGCTTGTGGACAAACGCCCCGTTCGGTATTGGACATGGAAGCTCGTGCCATGGGAATTTGTCGTGCAACATCTCGTGGTCTCCCATACATCTGGCTGCTACCAGAGACAGAGGCAGTTCCAATTCTGGAACATACAAGTACATGTAGGTTTTCACTTGCACTGAGGACACAAATGCCTGAAAGGCCTTTAAACACAAAGTTCACTCAATCACACTTCTTAAATTTGTTGCTGCTGTATCCTTAGCTACTGAAATGTCTTCTGAAACGTGTACAGTATGTGCCCAGGTAACCATCTACGGTGGTCCAACTGGGGCATTCTGGTTGAGGCCGGTTCTGCTCTGTGGGCCCTGGTTGGTTCTGCCCTCTCGATGCACCGCATGGCATACAGCTAAAGTGACTGCACTGATTTAGCTGCTGTTTTTACTGGGAACACTCAACTTTAGATCTCCGGATAGATATGGTTTTATATTGACTCACCCTGCCAAACACACAATTATAAATACACACACAAATGCACATTCATACGCCAAACTCAAACGTTCACGGACACACAAGAATTAGCTCACAGTGTGCTCTCTCAAAACCTCACACAAGTGTAGATACGGTGAAGTGTGTGTGTGCGCGTGCATACTGTGCACTTAAACACAGCCTCATTAAAATTGAAAACTCTTAAACGACTCGCCTTTTAGAGACGTTGTGCCTAGCCAGGAGTTACTTCAGAACTTTTTTTGCGGTTTGCCGCCTCATATCGGATTAGCCCCGTGGCTAAATATAAAGCCCTCGCTTGCAATGACACGTTCTAAACGCACTGTCTCCTTTGGGTTTGGCCGCCGCAGTACGTATTGGATCGACCTCGCAGGCAGTAACACAAACCTGCCCACGCCATCTCACGCTCGATTGTCTTTTGTGAGCGGAACATGATGGTTTTATCAGCCCCTGTCTCCGAGGATGAGAGAGAAGACGAATGGAGATGAAAAGAGGGTCCGAGGGAGGACGGAGGGGTTTGTTGGTCTGGGGAGGAAGTCGCTCCACCGTAGGCCTATATTCTCTCTGTGATCTGTCCTCGCAGGACTTTCCCCCTGTGTATGGTTGGAGCGCGACCAGCAGATGACCACTCTGTCCTCCGGCCAAAGGTAACGAACGAAGAAGTACCCCAGACCTGTCCTGGCAGCGGCGCAAGCGCGAAACCATTGCGACTCTTGTGTACTGTTATGTGTGTGCTGTTTCCATGTGTACCGGTAAGGGCTGCGTCGCCGTCTGTGTGCGTAGCTAGGCCATGCCAGGTGAAAGAGCATGAATCACAGACAGAAGCCAAGCAGGGGTCAGCGAGTTGGGGGAGGGGGAGGTGGAAAGAGAATCAGAGAATGGAGTGAAAAGAGAATAAGTTAGGTCTGATTCTGAACGATAATCGTTTCAGCATCAACATCGCATCACACAGCATGCAGGAATGAGGAAAACTGGGCCCATCCATCACACTACACAAAATCCCTTTAAATGCTCGATAGAAAATGAAAGCTAGCAAGGTTTACATTTTTCACGACGAATCTTGAAGAAAAACATAAATAACATACTTTAGTCTCATTTCAAGATGATTGGTTACTGAGCTTGATTTGTATACACATTGGCTCTCAATAATGTGCTTGTTGATTCCTATACGTTAAGTGTTGTGCGTGGATTGTTCTATGTACTGTACCATTAAAATAAGTGAGGAAGAAAAAAGAGACAGTCAAACATAAGAGCATCGCATAATGAAAATGCAATAAAAAGGTTAGTTGAGATGAATACACGGAAAGAGAGAAATGAAGTTATATAAAGTATATTAATGTGAAACTGGGAGGGTGACACAATGAGAGATCAGCTGAGAAGCGACACGTATGTTAATGGCAGTGGGACAGGCAGCAGGGAGAGCGTTAGCCTCGGGTATTATCTCGTCAACCTTTGGCCCAGCAGCAGCAGGAGCCCTGCGGCCTCTTCACCACGCCAGGCGCTCAACGGAAAATCTGCTTTTATTGATCCCAATAAAATGCACCTGCCCTCTGTATTAAAATGATAAAGTATAACAAAAACGGAACGGATCTGGTTCGGCAAAAGGTCCACGGTTTTTATTCTTTTCCAGAGAATAAAATATACGTCCCTGCCTGCTTGGCTTGGGAGTCCATTTCATTTCATTTCATTTCACATCAGTCGATGCAGTCTCCAAAACTACAATATCTTGGCGGTTTCAGTGGCTTGCATAGAATGACTTGAGAGTGTGTTGCATCAGCCTGGTTCCACTTTTTTAAAAACCGAGTCTGAAATAATCCATGGCTCTAACAACAGGCGCAGGCCAAGACGTTGGACTGCTCTGCTAAAACAATACGAGGACTGTTCATAGGCCCTTTATCATTAAAGCAGACCTCTGCCTCTCCTGAGAGAAATGCAGCTGGCGTTTGGGGTGAAATACATCTGAGGCATCTCACCAAAACAAGGGCTTCTCTTTCAGCTCCTCTACAGGCAAATAGCTGGTGGGCTTAAGGCCCTGTCGGCATCCACTAACATTTACACGGCGTAGAGTGGGTTACCTGGCTGGAAATACGCCTCTCTGTCAGATGGCTGTACAGAGGCATGCTTGTGTTGAACTACCTGAGAGACTGCTAGAATCTAATACGTGGCCAACATCAGGGCATTCATGCATCAGCGCCGTCCCCGTTTGTTACAACGGAGGTGTACTGTGCAACAAGGAGGCCCCCAGATGGATTCTGACATCAAACGTTAAATGTTAAATCGTTATAAAGTTTAGCTGAAAGTATTTTGATGACTTGTTGACTTTAAAAGGGCTACAAACGAAGACATACCAAGTTTAATATTCACATATTTATTTAAATCTTAAAAAAAAAAAGGTATTCGACTGATACTTTGACCCGATGAACCCGAGGTGGACTCACGCTGGAAACTAGAGCAGCCCCGTCATCATCAGAACCACTTCTGATCTTCCGAACTGAGAACCTTGGCCGGGCTCGCAGATTCTTATGAAAATGTGAGCCGACTTTGTGATATACGCTATGCAACAGTCTCACAGTAGGCGTTTGACAGGGAGGCTTTAAAACACTGTTGAACCTCTGTGACGTGTCGTGGTAAGGCAGGCAGCGGAGGACCGAGGGATGTTCCGAGTTAGAGCTGACCTTTCAACAATGACCCTGCCGACTTTCTCGTGCTCTGCTCTGCACAGTGTGTGTGTGTGTGTGTGTGTGTGGATGGTAACACCTCATGTGACAGAGCAGAGCAGACATACGTTTAGGGTGGGGCGGGGGGGTGATGCGATTCAGATGAAACCCAGAGAGCGTGCGGGCTGGAGGAGGTAGCGCGAGGTGCTACGAGAGCCGTGACGCCCCCCCGCGGTGCTGCACCTGCACCTGCACCCCCTTCACACCCCATCACCCCCTCTGCCTGTACCCCCCCCCACCTTCTTCCCTTCAACACTGGCTCGCTGTGAGTTTCCATCACTTTCACAGCCAGGTCTCTCTCCCTCTCTCTCTGTTCTTTTTTTCTTCTTCTCGCCTCACGGCAGCTTCTTCGTTGTGTCATCCATCCCTTGGCGTGTCGGTGACCTGAGACTTGGCCCGAACCTGGTCCTGCGGAAGGGGGGAGAGGCACGCGAGCGGCCCGAATGAGCGGTGGGCCCGTTGGGGCTGGGAAAACCATCATCCAATCCTTCCACAGACTGAGGGCACCAGCGCAGCGGGAACGCGAACCGGCTAATTGGTTTCATCTGGGCCCCCGCGGGGACAGCAGAAAGGTGTGCGGGTGATGACCTCATCACACACACACACACACACACACACACACACACACACACACACACACACACACACACACACACACACACACACACACACACACACACACACACACACACACACACACACACACACACACACACACACACACACACACACACACACACAGTGCCCAGATAACGTTTCTGTTATTTCTTGCTCTGCTAACCCGTTAAACAGGAGTAAAGCCACATGTCCCTATAGCGCCATCACATAATCTAACTCCAGCTGGATTCACCATCCATGTCCTTCATGTCAGGTCAAAGACTTCTAAAGTGAAGGATGTGTTCAGAAAGAAAAGCAGATATACAGGAACATCATTCTGACTAACATTTAAACACTGGGAAGGAATACATGCCCCTTATACAGTATATACAGTATATGAAATCAATGCTCCAAAACGCTCCAGATCAACCTAATCTCTTTTGATCTGAAATGCAGTCCATGCTCAATATTAGACTATAATATTGAGGCATCTCTGTGATTTGAAAAACCGGCAGCTAATGTGGTGGAATACTGAACTTTATTATGGTCATCATCATCAATGCACTAACCCATTACAGTAGCTGCCGGTATGTATATGTACCCCTAATGCAATTAGTTTTTCAAAATATAATATTCTTTTGAATACTTAATATAAAGTAAATACAGTAATTGTGTGTGGTTTATTTTATCCTGCTTGCAGTTTCAGAAGGGTGAAGTATTAGGACAGCTATACATACTGTATCCATCAGGTCAATCACAACACACTAATCTGTGACTTTCTTGTGATGGTCTTTATTTGACACTTAATTGTTCTGCATTACAAACCCCACCCATCGGGCACGATGAGTGAGATTAGCCAAAACAGATTGCATACACTACTGTATACTACACCAATTCAGATTTTTTTGTCTACAGGTAATGTAAGGTCAATTTATGCTTCGCGCGACAAGTGTCGTATGATGCGTCGCATGGCGAAGGTTACGTCAAAACAATAAATATATGTTGTGGAAAACCTTGGCAGCACAGTGTCACGTACCTCTGTAAAAATAAACGGTTGCAGACCCTTCATAAAATCATACTGTGATTGGTTGGGAAGATGAAATAAGCTCCGAGATGCATGAGACCACATTCACTTTATATTTTCTGGCAACGCTGTCGGTCTTACACAGTATGAATGCTCAAAACTCAGAAAGCTGTGAGACACGTAGTGTAAGTGTCGATCAGCACTTGTCGCCAAAGCATATATTGACCTTTACTGTGAATGTGATTTTCTGTCTACAGGTAGTCTTACTATGAATGTGATTATCTGTCTACAGGTAGTCTTACTATGAATGTGATTATCCATCTAGAGCAGGGGTGGGCAACTTTGATGATGGAGAGGGCCACTATATTTCCACACTCACTCCAGAGGGGGCCACATTGCATACAGTATACTGTACAGAAACCTCTTATCGCTGTATTTTAACTTTTTTCGTAAATGAGTGCTGTACTTCGCCTTCACACAAAAGTAGCACAAATAGCCGATCTACAAGCTCAAAACTTGAGCTTGTAGATCTGCTATTTTTGCTACTTTTGAATTGGATTCCTGATTGTTTTTGCTATTTTTCAATTGGAATCCTGAAAAGTATATATATTTTTTTAAATTTCAAATGCATTTAGTTATACTTATGTCAATCTCGGAACCCAGAGACACACTAAAATTCCGACTAGATAACATTTCTACACGGAACACTAACACCACTTCTCCCAGAGAACATGGATGGTTTTGGTTATAAGCCCACTTGTTTCTATGATGAAAGAGTAAGTTCAAATGTGAATATCTTTCCGTGGTTGTCTGCTCCGCGGACGCTATTGTTAAATTAGTTTCGGTTTAAGTTTCGAGTCGGGAAGGATGCCCACTACATTTGATTGGATAAAGCGCGGCCTCTGAAGCCACGCCCACTCCCACACAGTGTGTACACGTTTTGACGAACCTTCAAGACAGATTCCAACGCAGTGCAGAATCTGTTCTTGAGAGATTATACTTATGTTAACTTTTTGAACTTAAATACAAATACATTAGACATTAAAAAGACAATAGAATTTTAACACTAGTCATTAAGCTACTAATATAGACTGAAGTAATTAAAGTGGGTCATGTTTGCAACTTTGCATGTTTGGAATTGTAACAGCTGAAATCAATGATAAATCAGTATTCTGATATTAACCTGCGGGCTGCATTAAGTGAAGGTGGGGGCCGCATGTGGCCCCCGGGCCGCCAGTTGCCCATGTATGATGTAGAGGTTGACTTACTGCGAATGGCTTGGCGGACCCCTTGTCGTCTTTGCCTGAGATGACTTTAGCGTTCTTTCTGGTCTCCCTCAGTCTTTCGATGGGCGGAGGCTTCACGAACACCACGTAGGGTTTAAACTCTGCTGTACGGAGGTGCTTTACCGTCTGAATGGACACAAGACAGGAAAGAAGAAGCATATCTTTTGATTCATATCTCATATTTCAAGATCACATGAATTTTTAGGAATATGACTGGCTAATAAGAATATTCCTTTTGCTTTTAGCAAATTGAATATGTTCACATGCAACAGAAGTGTCGCAGACACAGGACAAGAAGTGTATTTGTGGGTGCTTGTTTAGACTAGCGTCATACTGTATGCATGAGTGGACTGACTGCTGCTCAGTAAGTGATACAGGAGGAATAAACAATGCAATGCTCTGGTTGTGTAGTGGTTGGTTGTGGTAACATCACTTCACAGCAGGAGTAGGAGGGAACCCAGCAAACACAGCGGCAGTCTTGAACACATCTGCTGGGCCTCACTCATGCTTGCTGATCTGCGGCGATGACAGCAGGACATGCCCCTGCTGGCTTCACACGTAGCACTGTGTGTGTGTGTGTGTGTGTGTGTGTGTGTGTGTGTGTGTGTGTGTGCGCACTAAAACTGTGTGCGCACGACACATGTGACTGTCTGTGTGCGTTCTGTCTGTGTGCATGTGTACTGTGTGTTGCATGTAGTGTTTGCGCGCATCCATGCGTGGAACCTCAACGTGTGTACTGTATGTATGAATTTAATCGCGTCTTGGGAATGCCGTGAACCGCAGAGGCTGAATGTTTGGCGACGAGGCTCCCACGTTTGACCCCTCACTGTGCAAGCAAGGAGTAGGTTCCAAAGCCACAAGTGATAGGAGGACAGAGAAGCCAGTGGGGGTGGGAGAGAAATGAAAAAAAAACATGGGATGACCATCCGTCTCCATCAGGGAGAGTGAGGAAGATCGCTTTCATCGGCCCACTCGCAGTCAGCATGGGATGGGGCCAACATCGCTCAGCCGCTGCATGGTACCGACAGGCCCGCTGATCTGATCCATGCGTCATGTTGGAGAGTGAGCTAGCTAGGCACTCGGCCGGAGATGTACGGTGCAGCGGATGCAAGCGATTTCTGATTCACATGAACATGTAACAAGAGTATACAGTGCATGAGCAGGCTCGCGTGCGTGCAAGTGCTTCCAAGTGCACGGTACCGCCCGCTTAGGGCTGGGCAGCGGGGGCCCCAGCGGCCGATACTCGGTGGCACTCAGGTCAGGGTGGTTTGCGGACATGCCAGGCTAATCTATATAATGGTATAGTTGTGCCTGCGTGTCATTATCCACTGAGGGAAAACAAACAGAGGAAAGCCTGCAGGGCAGAGACGGGGCAGTACGTGAGCCTGGCCCTGAAGAGCAGGCAGGGTTTTGTAGGGGCCTCAGTGACATGCCGGCCACTTGTGTAAGGGCCGATCACCACCAACCACCCAGACACATAAACCAAAGAGGAAATCTTCAAATAGAGGGAATTAGCTGTAATTGCTCCCTAAAAATGTTGCCGCAAAACCCGGCTTTGGGTAACCCAGTAAGCAGCCGAGGCCTCGAAGAAAGACCACGGCCTCTGTGAAAAGAGAAAGAGCGAGAGAGATCTGCTCATGAGATAGGTATAGACAGAGGTGTGTGGATAGAGGGGTGCGGAGGGAGGGAAGGGTGTGTGTTGGGGGGGGTTGTTAGGGGCTCGACACTTACATGAGGCTGGACGTCCAATAGGCACACTTTGTTCTTGGAAAGGACGGAATGCACGGCATCCAAGCTCGTCCCGTAGTAGTTCCCTTTGTACTCGCCATGCTCGACGAACCTGAGGAAAAAGGTGAGAGGTGTATGGATAGAGAGAGAGAAAGGGGTGAGACAGATACACAGGACAGGACAAGACAATGCTAAAGCCAGAGAGGAAAGTGAAGCGACCCTCTTATATCTGAATGAGAATCTTGCTGTCCTTTTGCAACAAGGACTGTACTGTAGGTGGACATTAACATGTGATGATGTGAGATTAATGAGCTAGTGGAGTAAAGTTAGAAGCTCCTCCTGATCTGTTCTACTGTCTGTGTCCACACACATTCCTAAGATTAAGCTCAGAGAATAATGACATGAAACCCCTACGGATCCACCGGGCGACGGGGGGAGATTAGTCTCCCCACCGTTGACAGATCTGAAGATAGCATTATTTGGCGCAACGCGAAAACCAGACGTTCTGGCAAAGCCGGCTTTTATATAATCTCCTATGTTGCCCTTTCAATCAGTAACACCTGCTTGCTCCAAAGTATCCAGAAAAAAAAAAGAAAACTTGAACGTCAAAGCCTCCGTCACTAATCCGGGGGTTAAAAAAAAACAGCCTATTGAGTGACACGAGCAAACAAACATGTTTCCAACCAGATAATCTCCTCTCCTTCACACCAATCAGCCGCAAGCCATCGGTGTTCATTTCACCACAAATCAAAGAAAGAAAGAAAGAAAAGTAAAGAAAAAGTTAGGCGAGCATGCAGAGCACAGACGTGGGAAGAATTTCAACATAACAAGAGGACCGTGTTCTGCTTTCAGCCTGCTTATGACGAGAGCTGGACAAACTACTACCTCGCTACTGTATGCTTGATGCCATGTAGAGGTTTTTTTTTTTATAGTAATTGCCTGAGTTTTACTCATTCTCAAAAAAAAAGAGAGAGAGAGAGGCTTTAAGTCTCTAACAACGTTCATATTCGGTTATGGGAAATTCATTTAAGACCATACAGTAGCAGCTGCAACAGCCTGTATTTAAAATCTCATGCCCTGCAGCTCACTGGGCTGGGTTGTTTGTCGTCACAGGAGATGGTACACAGACTGTAGAGGAGGGCATCCTGGTGTAGGAGGTTTGACTATGTGGAGCTTAAATGTATGGACGCGTGCCATTTTTAACCCAGACAGAGTAGGGTTTCCCTTGGGAAAGTCGGACATCTCTCGCACGCGCGCACGCACGCACGCGCACACACGCACACGCACACGCACGCACGCACACGCACACACACACACACACACACACACACACACACGTACGTTGTTGTGGACCTGTTCCATACAGAGCAAAGCTGCTGAAAACCAATTGTATCTGTTAGGATTATTCTTCTGCGCCAAAAGTATCTGGGTCTCAGAAACCATAACAGCTGCAGTTTCTACACTTGGCAGATAAGTTGGAAATCTCACCCACAAATATTTTTTTTTTACAGATTGGCAAGATGGTGGCTCTCAACAAACTTTACGTTTTGGCCTCCAATTTACAACCAAAAAATATTTTTCATGGATTACAGTACGTGGGTTCAGACAAATCTACCCATATAAACTAGTATAGAGTATATCACCCATATGATCTACTCATTGTGCCAAGAAAGATTTTCTGCCACTTATTCGCTACGCCTCTACAAATTCTGAGCAATCATCATAATGGCACACACCGCATCTGGAGCAAGCTGAAAAAAGGATTGATTGATTTATTTTTTCCAGATTTGATATTCCATACAGTTTACATTTCTACATTTGTATATATTGTACTTTAGACACATTTTCTTTCTGTTGGATCAAACACCACATGTTATAGGTGCTTTAAGTTTAAAAAGACTAACATTCCCAAGTCCCAGGGTTTCAAATTCAGAATTGCCAACCATTTGGCAATTTATAAAGTTTAAGTTTATGAATCAATTTATCTTCTTAGATTACCATTGTGTTTAAACCAATCTAAAATAATTAAATTTTTGTCAAGTTTTGGAGCCTATACAGTCGAGTGTCTCTGTGATTTGATATACCCCTTGATGAATGCCCCTGATGCTCTGATGAGTAGGCAGGCGCCTTGCCTTCAAGCAACTACATTAAACGACATCCTGCAGATTATGGCAGATATGATATTTTTAAAGCCATTCAGAGCTTGGAAGAGCTTGTTTATCTATGCCAATAGTTGTTCTTTAAAGGCTTCTCTGAATTACAATTTTAATGACAAAAGATAAGCTTTGGCATTAACACCACCACAGAGCTCTAAAATGCACCAGCTTTCCATTTTGTGAGGAATGCAACAGCAGTAATACACCCTCACTACGTGTAGTTCCATCATCTTCTGAAAGTCATTATCATCTTCTGTGCTTGGATACCACTACATTTTCTTTTTTGTAGTTTTTTTTAGTTTGGCCTTTTGGTGCGGACTGCATTGTTTCTGGTTCACGCAACGAGGCATAACGCAAACAGGGCCATCTCGCTCCTCGGGACTGCCTTGTAATTTTCGGCGTAGTGTCCCACGCGTCGGGCCACATCACAGCCCATGCAGCTCACCCTCACCGACTCCCTGAAAAACCTTGCATGTCTCGACCCGCACCACAACAGGGTCTAAATATACATCTACGCTCAACCCCCCCCCCCCATTGCTGCATGCTTTGACACGCCACACACTCTCTCTCAGTGCCACAGGCTTCCTGTTGTGCTTGTTTGTTTGCGTGTTTGTGTAAATGTAAATGCTTTGCAGTATATGCATCCTCCCCGGCTCTCCCGCTTGTGTGAGAATCGCCGAAAGGCATCCATCACTTTTATGTCCATTACGATTTGCGTTTCATTCTGGCGACCGCGGATGCCGAGGCGGGCTGCGGTGTGGCTGTCGGAGGCGGTTGGTGGCGGCTACAGGAGGCCAGACTAAGAGCGGACGGCTGAGGGTTGTTTGGAAGCTGAGACAGGCGGGGAGAGACCAGAGAGACCTTGAGGCCGGTGTCAGGAGATCTGTTACCAATGCAGGCCCCCGCCCTGTCAACACTAACTCACACTCGGTTACGCAGATGGATGTCTGCAGCACACAGATGGAGAGGAGAGGGCCGTTTCATAGTGGTAGCATACTGTATGTCTGCAGCTCGGACTGGTACAGTACACTGCCTCTAGTGGCTGAAGGACATGGCAGAGAACAGGTTGCACTTGATTCCCACACATGCTTAACCGCTTGATAGGCATCCCTATTCTGGGGCTAACATTCAAAAATAAAAAGCATAGAGCCCTTGCAAATACGGCCAACTACTAGGGTATAGGGTTTAAGTGGGAGTTCACAGAGATCAGAGACCATTTATGTTTTAAACGCTAGCACTGTGCCTAACATATATAGAGGTCTTGAATGTTTTTCTTTTCTTCTTTTTTTCCGAAAATTACAATCTGTTTACTGGTATTTTGTGGGGAGCTGTGCCTACTTGTTGTTATGGATATCCGTCTCGAAGAGATGTTTGGAAATGAAGTAGTACTCCACACCATCAGTCTCCTGGCTCTTCTTGGCTCGACTGGTGTCTGAGAGAGAGAGAGAGAGAGAGAGAGAGAGAGAGAGAGAGAGAGAGAGAGAGAGAGAGAGAGAGAGAGAGAGAGAGAGAGAGCGGGGGGAAGGGAGAGAGAGAATGATTACCTCAAACCCAGACTGTCTGACTCAACGTTGGGGCAGAGCATTTGTACGGAGGCCCTTATTAACATTGCAGTAAGTCTGAATCGCAGCACGCTGCGCCATGCCAACCCTTGTATATATGATTGTGTAACAGCACTATAAAATACACAACCTGTAGCGCTCTGCCACTAAACTCAGACACTTAACTGACATGCAGTCGTGGTTTACTGTAGCTTATTAAATTTGGCTTCTGTAACGTAGCCGTGGTGCCCCATAGAAACAGAAGCTCGTAGCGTTAGCCACCAATGTTCGCTGCTGCAAGGTAATTGAGTTTGGGAGCTCTCATTAACATCAAGTCCCAACATTTACTTGGCTATAAACCCGTGCCGTTAAACAGGGGAAAGCGGGGTAGGGGGGTTGTGGTGGGAGTTGCGCGACACGTGGAGGAAGCGCGAGAGGACGGCTCTGGCGAATTTGCAGAGGTCGCGGGGTCGACTTGCGCCACTGCTCGTTTCCAGAGTGCAACAGAGGTCGGAGGTGAGCGGAGTGCGCCTCTCAGACAAATTGTCCGCACGTTCCAGCAAGCTCCAAAACAAACCATTAAAACTTTTATCACTGCTCCTACAACCACAACTGCCAAGTTGTTGTTTTTTACCGGGGTTTTTTCTTGGCTTTATTCCTTTTCGACGGCACGTGCCACAGCTGTGACCTCACAGAAGGACAAATGTCCTTTTTTCCATACAGAGTCTTTAACTTTCTGTTTAAATGTGAGGCTGACTGGTGGGGTTGAAGTACAACGCACCCGTTGTGTCGTGGAGTGAGCCTTCCTGCTGAAGAGGGTTGATTTGATTTTATCAACGGCTCTGGCAAAAGGTACCCCTCCGGAAAAGCAGCCATGTCTTTAGAAAACATATACTTATGCCCCACAATCAGAAATGTGTAATGCCCATTACCCGGCACAGACCAACAGCGCACACCATGCGTTATTTTGGCATCTGTTTTGTAGCTCACAAAATTACAGTGCAACAAAAGAATCTGCATCCATTCATTTCCAAATCATGGAAAATATCAGTAAGCCTGGACAGGAATCAAAATGTTTAACCCCACACTCTAATGGCTTCTTGCAACGCTGCTTGTGTTACTTAGACGGCTGGTTTACATTTTACAGCGACAAGGGGGAGGAAGAAAAAAATAAAATAAAATAAAAAACCTTAACCGGGGCCACAAGCTGGTGGTCTCCGGAGCTCCGTTTTTCAAATTAACAAAAGGGGGGGGGTGTAACGCTTTCGGCCTTAATCCGAAACAACAGCAAGTGTTAAACATATCCATCTGTCTGTTGGCAGTAATCAAAGACTAAAAAAAGAAAAAGAAATGGAGAGGAGAGATACTTTCCGAGTCTCTTTCCTCTCAAGGAGGGCCAGGACTTGTGCCATACGTCTTCTATATGGGTCACAATCTGTCTGTGTGTCTGGGCCATATTAAACACAGCATCATGGGTCACATTTGTGAACAATTAACGGGCCTTGTGGAAACCCCGAAAAAAAGGGAAAGGAAGAAAAAAAAAGGCCCGGCCAATGGCATTTTAATACCAGGGACATTTTCAAGTGTCAGACGTCGGCGAGGACACATCCATTACGCCGTGCGGCATGTAACAAACATGGCAATTAATATCCGCAGCTCGCTTATTTTCCCTCCCTTGTTCCTTGTCGCAGCCTCATCCCGGCCCTGGAACGGTAAATGTGCAATTACTCTGGTGCCCTGCTTAAACGGGCATAAATCACGCAGATTCATACGGCCCAACATGTTGGCTTTTTGGGACGTCTCGGAATTGCTCAAGAACTCAAAACGGTTGGCAACGCCGGGGACAGCCTAGTTAAAAGTGGTGATGTTGGACGGCGCTCAGGACCGTGGCAAGCTGTCATTTGGTCCTTAGAGTAAAGGGAGGAGACGGGGGAAAAAGGAGGAAAGGAGAGAGGAAAGAGGGGAAAAGGGGAGCAGCAAGGAGAGAGGGAGTAAAACAGAGAGAGAGTGCGAGTGGTATGGAGCCAGATCATGAGGCAGGGCGATGGCATGTCTTCAGGAGGTAGAAAAACGCAGTTCCCTCCATCACCGGGGCCTTGTCACGACGGCTGTGAAAAGTTGACAATTACAAAGGAGGAGAACCACTCGCTCAGGGGACCTTGAGAGCCCCAGGGCCGGCGTTGGGCATTAGTCACTGCCAGACATCCCCCTCTGTGTTTGTGCCCCCACCCCCGACCAAGAAAACGCTGGCACAAAAAAGCCTAAACATCCTTCAACGAGAGCGATTATTTTGATTTGCTGCTAAAAACTCACTGAGGGCATTTGGCCTCTGTGCAATTGCCATTCGATCTGGCCGCCCCGTACTTTTACGTTGCGCTGCAGAATGCAGATGGGTCTCATGAACAGTCTGCCGTGCTTGAGGATTCTTCGCAACGAGCCGATCAGGCCAGAGCCACAGCAGAGAGTAACTTATCCCTATGACAAAGAGGCCGACAATTTATCGACGCACATGTAGGAGTATCTGTCATCCGAAGTACAGGCATTTGTCGTGGGATAAGCACCTGACAACACATTACCTACAGGCAGTCTGGGCTCCTAATGCATGAGGAGGAAGCCAAATGGTCACTTTATTCCCTTTAAGAGTCAGTGGCCAATGAATTGCAAACATATGCAGGGTCCCAGACGCAAGCTAGACTGACCACAGCAAGCCCCCATCTCCCCCCCAATTCCACCCACTCTGGTCTGGGAGAGAGTGGACACAATGGCTAAAACACACTTGCTCGTAAAGCATTGCACACGCACACGCACACAAAATATTGTACAGTAAGTACAGTCAAAAAGGCAGAGAGACAGAAACCAATACAGTATGTTCATATATGTATACAGTATACATACTATAAATGCATAGTATCTATCGTCTCTGTCGGGTGGAAACCTCATATATCCAAAACTGTTACTTTTCAGGATTCAAAACCATCAAAAGCAGCAGATCTACAAGCAAAAAACGTGTCGCTTCGTGCCGCGTTTCGAGCTTGCGGATCTGCTACTTTTGATGCTTTTGTGTGACGCTGTAGTATGATGAAGTAGGGCGTTCATTTAGGGGGAAAAAACACAAAAAGTTAGCATATGGAGATAGGAGGTTTCTGCCCGACAGCGACGATATAGTTAGTACATATCCAGGGAGGTGTGGTGTGTATAGTGGACTTACGAGGCACGGTCACGCTGAAGTGCTGGGGGTCAGAGATCAGTAGCTTCCTCTTCAGCTCATTCAGCCCAACCCCGGTGGGACCTGCAGCACAGACACATACATGCAACATTAAGACGACATCCATCACCGGCTCTCTCTCTACGTCCGGGGGTAGGCGAGTGTCCACAGTGGAATCAGTCTATAGGGGGCGACGCAGTGGAGGAGACAGTCGGTGATTGAGGGTGAGGGAAAGAGAGACGCGGCCAGATTGGAACGGCTTTCCACTACAAGCCGTCATTCTCGCGGACACTGATCGATGGGTTTCGAGGTCAAACCTTGACGTGTTTACGGACCAGAACAGAAGACACACACGCAAAACACACACAGTCCCGGCTCCTGAGCCAAAGAGATGTTAGATGTACTTGGCCGAGGCCCTCTGTTCAGCCAACCTGTAGCATGAAAAGGAATGAAGAAAGAAAGGAAGTAAAAGAAAAGAAAGTGAGGGCGAGAGAGAGAGAGAGAGAGAGAGAGAGAGAGAGAGAGAGAGAGAGAGAGAGAGGGAGAGCTGCATCCAGGCGTGCCAAGACACTGCTCTGTTGTGTTTCTACCGAAAGGCTGAAAAATCGACAAGGCACTGATCCCACAGGACAGCTGGATTTTCCATCACATCCCCACTGGGGAAACTGGAGGCTGTGAGACGCTGTGAGACACTGTGAGACACTGTGAGACAGAGAGACAGAGAGAGAGAGAGAGAGAGAGAGGTAGATAGATATATACAAATAGACACACAAACAAACAGACAGACAGATAGATAGAGGAGGAATGGTTGCATATTGTTTTGTCCAAAGCTCCATGACAAACCTTTATGGGTTTATTTCCAATAACAAACTCCATCTCCCTACCTACCCAACTTAGTTCCTGTGCAATAAAAGTCCACAGTGTTAATTTAATGGATTTTTACACTCTGGGAGTTAAATTAACAATCTGGATTTTGCAGTGTATTAGTCTTCCTTTATATTTCTCTCAATTTTTCCATCTGTCTCCATCTCTCCTTCGACGGTACTTCAGCCACGTTTACTTGGGGGGGCAACATGATCCTAATTGGAACCGACTCGTATCAATGTCCTCAAATAGCTCGGACAAGAAGTCAATTATGGCGGGAGGCTACAAGTGCGCCCTGCACTTCACAGCAGCCTCCCTCGTCTTCACGCGCACATGAAAAAGGGGACAGAGACTTGATCCAGGATCCAGATTCCTCACATGCCTGGCGTTCTGGGCAGCCACTCGGATCGCATCAGGGCCCGGTTGGAAATTCATTTCAGCAGGCAAATGTGTTTAGCAGGTTGCCGCTCTAAAACAAATGGACAATGAGTTCACTCTGTGATGCGGACGAGGTGGAAACAGAGCGAGAGTAAGAGAGGGGGTGATGGTGGACGAGCTCAGAGAGACAAGCTCTGTGCTGAGAGAAAGCGAGGAGGGCTTTCTGTTCTCGTTCCCCTGCATTTCATCTGGGCCCAAACCAGGAAGCTCTGCAGCGATCTACATGCCTGATAAATAGGTGTGGACATCGAGGCTCTTTTAAGAACAATCTCAGGCCTCTCCACAGATGAGAGATCTTTCTCGGCCCTTGCGCGCACACACGCAGACAATTTCACACCCCAAACTCCGTTTTTCCTTTTTGCACCCAAACACACATGG
Organism: Gymnoscopelus microlampas; assembly: GCF_963454915.1. Taxonomy (NCBI): domain Eukaryota; kingdom Metazoa; phylum Chordata; class Actinopteri; order Myctophiformes; family Myctophidae; genus Gymnoscopelus; species Gymnoscopelus microlampas. The sequence continues at coordinate 27,223,853 of NC_139959.1, forward strand.
TTTCGAGACCTATTGTGAGTGCTGTAAGTGATAAAAGCTGTTTCCTCCACACGTTCACTCCGCTACGCATTCAAACACAGAGAGAGAGAGAGAGAGAGAGAGAGAGAGAGAGAGAGAGACATAAAAATACCCCCGACCCTTTTTGGGCCAACGGCGTGAGGCGTTCTGTGGTTACCGTCTCGCATAAACAAGCACGGGGTCCAAGCGAAGACAGCAATCAATCTTAGCCCCGGAGAGAGAGAATGAGAGAGAACGTTTTGGGGATGAAGAGAGAGAAAAAAATAAAAGAGAAGTCAAAGAGAGAGAAGCCCGGGGGTTGAGGGCCCGTGTGATTTATTAAGACGAGGAAACGAGGAGTTCATTTCGAATTTGTTTCGGGGCGAGCGAGAGGAATGCGACGGGGGTTGTTTGAACGAGGCCACGGGGCGGTGTTGATGTAGGTGTTGGGGGAGGCAGAGCGTGGTGATACTGGCTCTTTTTATGAGCCCGATCTCAGTGGTGCCGACAGACGGTCAGCCCTGTGGGCCTCAACACACGCACACTCACACACACACACACACACACAAACACAGAGCGCGGTCCTTTTTCGACAGATGTTCGCTTTCACGGGAGATCGGCAGAGTGATCAGTGCCTGCTGTGATATGACCAACAGCCCCACTTGTGCTATCTCATTAAGCAGTTTTCACCTTGTATATCACTGCCTTTGTAGGCCAGTTTCATTAACCATAACGTATGGCAACAGGGGGGCGGGTTTGAAAAGCCCATTCTCGAACCACACCATTGACTGCCAAAGCAGCCCAGTAGGCCCACCGTGGTCTTTTTAAAGACAGAGGCAGCCCACTGTGGTCTGGGTCCATCGTCTGACCTCAAACAGGCACCCGCTTTGTGCATTGTTTGTTTTAAACAATGCAGCCCTGGACACAATGGCAGGCTAATAAAATTAGCCGCCACAATAAAAAACAAAAAACTGCATATTTCTCCGCAACTGTCTCTGACTAGACTGCTTATGTTGTGTTTGTGTGTGTTCTCTCTTCTCTCTTCCCTCTCTCTCCCCCTCCCTCTCTGTTTCCTTCGGAGGCGAGGCCTGGGGTGCTCCTGGCCCCGCAGGTTGCTGTGCCAGTAAAAGTGTCAGACTTCATTACCGCACTCATTAGAGAAGCAGCCTTTAATATTGCGAGCTTAATAACTTCCAGGCCAAATGCGGAGCACATCACATACAGTTAGCGCTGAGAGGCCGAGGCCGGGCCCTGGCAAGGCCCTGATCCAAGCCCCCACAAGCCTCCCACAACGCTGGGCTGAGGTTGGCCTGCTTGACCGAGCCACAACCCCGCCTGCCTGACTACCTGCCTGCCTGCCTGCCTCACACTTAACCTGATCTATATTTGGGTTGCGCACCGAAAATAGCGGATTTACAGGCTCACAACAGCTTGTAGATCTGCTATTTTCAGTGCATGACGCCTGCACGCAGCTAAGCATAAATCTGGAGCTGGAAGCACAATAATGTTATACACAGGGCACTGGCGGGGGCTACCTTCACATTGTTATGGATACAATCACAAAATGATTCATATGCACTATATGAATGGGAAGTTTTCAATAGGAAAAAAAGAAACATGGTTTATTTATTTTTAATGCAGCCAATAAAGTTTTGGAGGCCTTGTAAAACTATTTTGGCTTACTAAGCGATGGAGGAACTGATGTAGACGTGGGTTAGGCCTCACCCCGAACTAACAACTTGAATCCGTCAAAAACCCTGTACCGTGTGTCAGGTTACCGTGAAACACAACTGACCTCATGCTACAGCAAAACGAAAAACGCGGACATCGACAGATCTTTCCGTCCAATCGAATAATCAGATTTCCTTCAAAAACATCAGCGGTTTGGGAAAAAAGAAAAAGCTGCACACATGTTAAAATATATTTTGGTTGGCTGTCCGATTATAAAATGTACAAAAACAGATAAGCATCTTGATTTGTGTTTGAAACTGAATATCTGGAGACAGCGGGCTCCGTTCAAAGTGTGGGCGATTGCCATCAGGTCACTCATTAGTGATTATGGTCGACCTGTGAGTCTGCATTATTGAGCAAAAAGCCTTCAGGGATTCCCAAAAATGCTTTGGGGGACGTCTTGATATAAAAACAATGAGAGGAATGTGTTGCGTTCGAGCAAAGTGGAAAGAGAGTGGAGCCAAGGCCAAGGAAAGCACAGGAGCCTGGGTCCTGTTCGGAGGACCTACAGTGCATGCCTAGTTCCCTCCTCTCTTCTGGACCATCACGCGATTAAATTAATGTGATACACTGTGAGATACAGTACACTGTAAAGTTATGAGTGATAATTTTACCACTTTCAACCCTATTTTGGGCATGTCATTATAGGTGAAAATCCTATATTAATTGCCTTGTGGGTGGACAGTGTGGATGTCACAAACGTAATATGCCTATATATGGAGATGGACGGTGGGCGACAAAACGTAACATGCCCAGTTATATAGAACTTGCTGGTCACGCTCTGACATCGCTCTGTGATATCACAAGCTCAGGGAGGTTACCATATAGGGCAGCGGTTCACAAACTATGGGTCGTGACCCAAAGTGGGAAGGTACCGTTGGGGTCGTGAGCATTGGCAACCAAAAAAAATAAGATTTTTACTTTTTATCAAGAAACGGTAAAAAAAAACAAAAAACGTGAGGTCGTTGCGACCAACATGAAGAGAGTAAGGTCACTTGAATCCTCATACACACACAGCTCCGCCTCCAACACCGACAGACAAGAACAACCAGCAACACAAGAAAACACACAAACTGATTTAGCTGGAACTATTTACTTAGGAATTATGTTCAATATAAACGGGTGGAGAGCCATTGTGGGTGTTTTTGTTACTCTGAGAGCAAGAGAGTACAAATACATGGACCACGGGTCCATTTGGTTCCATCTGTACCGTCGCGGAGTTAAATTTAGATTGCGATGTAACGTTAACGTGCGGGGAGATAATTCTCACAGACAGACAACCAGAACAGTTACCAACAGCTGTCACAATGGAGGAAAACACCAGGGTTGGTGGCCAAAGATCAAATCGATTAAGTATATAGGGCTTAAGCGTTTAACTGAGGGTGTAAAAATGTGCCGTGTGGAGAGGCAGAGACAGACACAGGGAGATAATAAGAGTGCAGCAGCAAACGAGAGATGGAGAGCAACAATGCCTGATGAGAAAAAAAGGAAACTTGTCGAGTAGAGAAAAAAAAAGGGGGGGGGGGGGGGGGTGTACTGAAATGGAGAAACATAAAGCAGACCCTCTCTCTGGGCTGCTGCTTCGTTAGGTGTGAAATTGCCCGTGGGTTGTCGCCCAAATTGTGGAAGTTAATTGAAAATATTTACATTAGCGTGACGGGGGGAAAGGTCAGCATCCTCGGCATGAGGCTGTGACGCGCTGGCAGGGAAATGGGCTCGCTAATTAGCAACGCGCCTGATGGAGTCCATGCTCCGCGAGACCAAGGCCTCTGCCGATTGTGCCAAGAAATACCCCGGCAACACAACTCAGGAGAGTCAGGAGAGAGAGAGAGAGACAGAGAGAAACAGAGAGAAACAGAGAGAGAGAGAGAGAGACAGAAAGGGAGAGAGTTAAAAAAAAAAGAAAAGAAAAGGGAGCGTGCTCTAGCCTTCGTTGTCAAAAGCGTTCACGTTGAGCTAAAATTCACGGCTGTTTCAAACAGCTGTCAGCGGCATCTGCAGCGTTCATGAAGAGCGGAAGCCTGGAAAACAGAGTTGTGAGTTGTCATTCCCAGAGAAAATCTAATTCCTTGATAAATGGAAAAAACTCCTGGAAAAAAAATCCAGAAAATGTATGGAATGCTTTTTGTTCCACTCATTTTTGTGACATTCCCCCAAAATTATTTCCCCTGATACAAATAACTAGCCTGAAAGAATGAAAGAAAACAAAACGCACACAAACACACACATACAATGTGGAAAAAGTTGAATTAACTGATGGTAGGATTTGGTCCCCCCCCAAAATGATTTAGGTCTTTACCGTTGCACCTGGCTTAACATATTGTTCCACCACCCATTGGCAACACTCGTCTTTCAACCACAAATACAGAACGAGAAACCGCTAAATTCATTTCAAGACCTTGGCAGCTTATAAAGCTCTTTGGAGGGCTTTGTAACACCCGCTTCCCCAAGTCAAGTGTTAACAATTCTGGCGGCTTTGAAAAAAAAAACATAAAGAGAGAGATCGAAAGGACATTGAGACCATTGAGGTGGCTGTAAATGAAAGCATCGAACGTGACTGATTAATACGCGGCCTGCGGCACCATTTCCACTGTGTGCTTAAAAGTTAAGGGGCATGCAGGCGAGCTCCCGCAGCGGGAGCTCATTTCTGGAGGTTGACAACACCTGGGAACGCTGGAGCGGTGAGTCACACATCCATTCCGAGTGTCACCACGCTGGGACACAATTGAAATCTATGGCCTCTGCCACGCCAAATTGAAGAGCGCCAGGTCTGTCGCCCGCCACGACACACAATGTGGTGTGTTTGTGTGTGCGCACTATACTAGGACCACCACATTTAGCGCAGTGTGAGGTAAGCGCGGTTATTAAAACGCTGAAAACGGTGGCTTTAAAAAAAACAAAGTACAGTGGCTGAGCTTAACGGCCGGTCGCCCACCTCTATCCATCTGTCTCCGTCATTTGCGGGTAACACACACACACACACACACACACACACACACATACAGAGAGCTACTCACCGGCTAGGACAACCAGTCTGTGTTTAGCTCCATTCTGCCTGCGGTACGGGGTGACTTCCTCGTATGTGGGCACATCTGCCGTGTCGTACATATCACTCTTCTTACACTCGTACATGGACTTGTTGGTTTTCTTGTCTCTCCGGCTGAGGCGGAAGCTTCTCCTGAACCCAGCTGGAGGGGGAAGAGAGAGAGAGAGAGAGAGAGAGAGAGAGAGAGAGAGATAGAGAGAGAGAGAGAATATTAAGAAAGTGTTAACCAGGTTATTCTTACAATGTATGTACTGTATGCGCATGGAGGTGTGTGCCTTTGTTTGCACATTTGTCTTTCCAGAGATACATTTGAACAGTGGTGCATGTACAGTACTCATACGCCTGCAGCTGTGCACTTTAATTTATGATCAGTTCAGCATCTTGGCGAGCATGCCAAAGGCCTACAAAAATGTCCAATACCTCATACTTATTGTGTAGCTCAGCTTCATGACAAAGATCTCTGCTGTAGGTGAAGGAGCTACAACATAATGCATGGCCAAACGGTTTCCCTGGATCTCACATTCAAACAGTTTATTCACATTCTCCCCCGGTAACACATTTACATTTCTCCTCTTCTACATAGCTTCTACATTATGTCTTTAAGGCTGTGAAGCGCTTTTTTCCCCCAGTGCTTTAACATCTGCACAACGCTATAAAGAATGTTATGGCTACATCCTCATACTGTACATTTTCTCGCCAGTTGCAGCTTATGCTATGTTGTGCCGTTTTCCGACAAAGTACGAGTGACTCATCCTCTTGGTTTTTTCGGGCTCGTCTGGAGCGTTTGACAGGCGGCGGCCTCTCCCGCCCGCTCTTCAATACGAGGCCACACTAAGATGCGGAGAAGCTGGGACCATTCTGGGTGTAATTCTCTGCTATGTGGATTTACTGCCAGTTGCTTCATGGTTGTCCACTTGACATAACCGTCCAGCAGCAATTTCCCATTAGTTCAGGTTGTGCTTTTTTAGACAGTGGCGAAGCATTTATGTGTGTGGCTGTGTGTGTGGCTGCTTTAGAACACGATTATGTGCTTTGGCTGGCCGCGGGGTAATGCTCGCTCGGTGACGAGGCTTGCTTTTACGACAGCTGTCACATCTGATTGGTTTATCGTGCGGTGTCGTGTCCTCGGAACACCGTCACAAAGGCCTCCTGGCATGCCGATCTGGTGGAGTGTGGCTGGATCTGATGATCTACAGCGGCATCAAAATGAGAAATTTAGCCCTAATTTTTGAAGAGCACCGTTTCATATTCGCGACAGATGCTGGCTAAATGCAGCAAATCTCCAAAACACAGAATACATCCAATATACAACGTCTGTAACAGGGCCACAGCTCATCTTCGGTCTACGCATTGCTGCTTTCCATTTCTCCTTTTAATGGTGATCAACAAACTCAGGAATATGATGCAAGATGTCCAAACAAGATTAAGTCAGCATGGAAATTATGGAGTGAGACACCCCGACCCCCACGGTCTCTTAATATGTTCCACAACATTCAAACTACTGGGGCCATGCAGATGTGCGTTCTTTTCAGCCCGTTCTTTTCCAAGCAGTCACTTCATAAATGGATGCAGTAATATGGACCTTAAGTATGCTGAGTCACAAATGAAACACACTGTAAGTCATCGGTGGAGAGAATAATAACATATATGCATGTACTGAACATGTGGGTGTCTCTGTGTGTGCGTGTGTGTGTGTGTGTGTGTGTGTGTGTGTGTGTGTGTGTGTGTGTGTATTATTTTCTCTGTGTGCAATGGTCAGGCCAGCATGCGTGTGTCCTCCCCTTACCCATAATACACAAGCACACACGTGCCCAAGCGCTGGATATTGTGTTACATTGAACATTTAGGGCAGACTTTGTTCCATTGTGGGTAAGTTGTGGCTTAGGTTGTCTGTGCCATTTCTGCTGCGGTGAATCTACTCATTCAGCACCCTCGCCCCCTCCCCCCTGCTCCGGCCTAGCCCCCACCCAGGGAGTATTACCCTCTGCCACACAGTGGAAAACATACACGCTTGGCTGCAAGCTGCCCTCCCGGAATGGCACAGAAATACACCACACGCTGTAATCAATGCCATCAAAGGTTGACATCATTTGAAAAAACTAATTTGGGTATAATTTCAATGTTTTCACATTCAGGATTAATACTCCCCACAAAGCCTGTGCGAGTAGAAACTTCAACCAACGGCATGGGTTCAACTGCCATTCATCAAATTATACGAAGCGCTATAACGGCGTTAGCTATTAGCCATCAGGGTGCGGGTTGTTCCATTCGATTTTCGGAGCGGTCTTAGAGCGTGAGGTGCCAGAGTTTCATTGGCTCTGTCCTTGTGGGGGGGGGGATGTGTTGTTTTCCTTGGGGGGAGGCAGGTGCACGGCGTTTCATTACACCGCTCAGCCGCGGGCCAGTCAATACAAATCGTCGTTCCCCCGGCTGACAGGGGCCGCGGTAATCCGGAGCCCTTCATAATCACTTAAACCCGTGTGGACAGCTCCATCCAAATAACGTTGCGTTGAGAGTTCTCCTCCTCTTCTCTCTGCCCATGAGTAAATAAATCAAATCCTCATGGAACAGTGAGCAGAGTCCACCCCCCACCAGCACCACCCCCCCAAACCTGTCTTCATCATAAACCCCCCCACCATCACACCATCACCTCATCTCCATTACTGGGAGGGTGAATTAGACCAGGGGGATGGAAATTAATTCGATCCAGAATTAAGGAATGAAACAGACTTCATTCTAACGGTTTGTGTGCGTGTGTGTGTGTGTGTGTGTGTGTGTGTGTGTGTGTGTGTGTGTGTGTGTGTGCGTGTGCGTGTGCGTGCGCGTGTGCTTGTCATGAAAGCCTCAGCTATGCTGGAACAGCAGCATGTGTGCACAGCCTTGCCTGAGAGACCAGGTTTTCCGATATATCTAGCCTGGCACGAGAGCTGCTGGTGGAAAAGGAACGCTAGATATGCATGTGGTGCAGGGACCTCGAATGCTAATACCTCTAGCTAACAGCGTGACAGGTCAAATCAGGTTTATTGACCACAGTTCTAATTTGAGAGTGTCCCTCGCCAGGGAGCCGGCCAGTGGCATGGCTTCTGAGGTGTCATAGTGTGGAGGGGTGTTGTGTACTTTGGGACCTGAAGTTAGAAGTTTCCTTGCTGAGGTCGGACACACACACGTACCCTCTAATGTTGTGCACTGCACCGTGACTGGGTAATTGCCACCATTGCCACTGAATATACAAACACGCACATAACTCTATTTGTAGTCTCTCACACACATACTGAAACACAAACACAAACAAACACACACACGCGTGCACACACACACACACACACACACACACACACACACACACACACACACACACACACACACACACACACACACACACACACACACACACACACACACACACACACAACGTTGAACATACTTGTACAAGTAAGAGACATGGAAAAAAAGATCAAGGGTACTGTATATCAAACACAGTGCAGTACAAAATACACAAGCTGTCACTACACACATGCATGCCTACATGCATACATACCGTACATACATACGTACATATGCACAAACACACTCACTCACACAAACACACACATTCGCCTGCAATTTGCTAATGCTCCTGCCCATTTTCCAGTGTGATAATATCTTACAGCCACGTAGGAAATTCAGCATGTGTGCAAAGAAAGCACCCGGAGGCCTCCACAAACTGTGAATTTCTAACTGCCCTCCTCTTGGACTCACATCCTGCGAAACGCTACTACCACGCCTGTAAAAGAAATGATGCAAGAAATGTGACAAAAAAAAAAGGAAAAAAACAAAACACAAACGTACATAAAATATAACAGATGCCTCTTGAGAAAATACACAGATTCAAGACACGCATCTGCCGACTGGGCGTCTGAAAGCGGAGATGCCTGAGAACAATGCAGAGAAGGGGTCATGTCTTCCAGACGCCGAGCGTAGGCGCTCGGTGAGATGACAGGGAGAAGAGAATAAAAAATGACTGCCATTTTCCCTCCCAATCAAACCTCCATCTTTGGGGTGGGAAATGGAGAGAGTGAGTGAGAGAGAGAGAGAGAGAGAGAGAGGGGGAGGTTTTTGTGGTAAAGCGCAGAGGTAAAGAGGCCCATAACAAAACCACCTGTTGTGCCCCCCCCCGTGTGCAGTGCACCCCTCCGTCTGAGGTGCGGTTGCTCTAACGACAGGAGACTTCTGCTGACAGCTCCAGTACCATCTTGGGCTGCCCCAGCGGGACACCCTCCCCCTCCCCCTCTCTCTCTCCGTCTTCAGAACTAATGGAGACGGCATCTCTGGAATTAAGCGAGCCGGCCTTGGCAGCTGGAGATTAAGTGAGCATTATGCTCTCAGGGCCCCAACGTTGCACGGTGTGCGCTGTGGTTTAACGCTGCAACACTTAGCCCCGTTTTCGGGTGCTGAATGTGGGAAGCATTACCGGTTCTCTTGGGCTCATTATGTATGCCCATTACAATACCGTGTGTGTACCCGTATGTGTAGTGCATGGCATGCATGCGTGTGTGATTCTTTTTCAGGCTGGGATGGTACATATGGCACATGGTAGGAGGCTGCGTGGGACGGCTGACAGGTTCCACTTGTGAGCCATCATTACAACATCAGCAGAAGGAGAAAGTATCACTGCACTACAAAAAAACTTTCACCAAATCCCATTCATCTGTTCAAATAAGCATGTCTCAATCAATAAATAACCCTTACTTCCTGTATTGTAGCGTTTTGCTGGTTATGGGTTTCTTCGTGATAAAAGAAAGCGACAGAGGCTGACTGCGACTGGATCTCTGAGATCCACATTAAAGACAGCAGTTGAGCCGTGAGTCGCTGTGGGCCAACAAACGATATTGTAAAACTCATCCGGAAAAGCCTTTGTTCCCAATCCCCACGTGCCAGACTCCCACAAGGTTCAGAGAGGTTCAAAAGCGAGAGGAGAGGAGAGGAGATGAGGTGATGAGATGGGAACATATGAAAAGTAGTGGACCTGTCCAGAAACACACACAGAAAGTCATGTGTCCTTCAAATGCTCCCATCTCCAGGGTCCCTCCATGTAGTCTAGTTGCTAACAGGCATCTGCGAAAAGGATTATGGGTAGTAAAGTGGCTTCCGGGGCTGTCCCTGAGAGACCTCCCTGTATCGACAACTAAAACCCCCACAACAAACGGCAGCTTCCGGACAAAACCGCGACGAGTGCGCACGTACCTTGGCCCGATTCATGGCCACAGAACTGTCTTGAACTGTGCTGACAGTTCAAGATGCGGCTCCGGGGAACAGAACGGACCATCTGTGACAACGGCAGAGTGCGGTGTCCTTCAGTATCCTTCCCTTTTTAATGAAAAGTGGTGGTCTTTTAATGGAGTTTCACTGAGGGGACATGATGTTGGATGTTAGATGAGTTGGCTAAATGGCCTTTAAGGAAAGAAACAGATAAACAGAAAACAAACAAAATTGAAAGCAAGAGAAAAAATACTTCTTAGCCATGACGTTTGAAATATGTACGCATAACGGTGAACTCATTAGGGTGTGTTGGGGGGTGGGGAGAACACATTCTGGGAGTAGTTTCCATGGCCCCAGCTCTGTGCATGTGGAAAGTGGTACCCGACCCAAGTGTTACACGCTTATACAGTGGAATGGCTGCTCGAGCCCTTTTGGCTGCGATAGGTCCGTTTTGTATCAAGCACTATTTGTTTTTCCCCCTCTGTCGTATCCCACAGCTCTCTGGATTCAGGAATGTCTCGTCTCCAAATGTAGCTCGATGCGCGATGCCTCAGTGAAAATAAGAGAAAACACACCCCAGGGCCTTTCTCCGCACCAGCCTCCACTGCAGTGCTTGCGGCCGGTAGCGCAGGTGGGAGGGCAGGGGTGGAGGGCTACAAGCACTAGATGCACTGAGCCTATATGCTGTTGTTCAACTGGAGAATATGCACAACAAAAAACACAAAGAACAAAGACTATTCCGGAATGTCTCTCAGCTACTGAGACCGGTAAAAGAACACCTGTTAAGCTGCTGTGTATACCTGCTGCTCTGTTGGCATCCTTATATTGGAAGTCCATTAAAGCGTGTATTGTTTCAATTCTACACAGTAAGGTTCATCAGCACTTGGACCCAGACCGAGGGAAAAACCCAGTAATCCAGGGCTTACGCTGTGCCCCTATGTTTTGGCTCCTGCACATCCACAGCTAGTGAACCTGCAGACAGATGAAATAAACTCGTTTTGGAAATGGAGCGTTTTTTATTTCAGTTTATAACACGTCTCCATTTTTCCACAACCGGGCCTTAATTGGATTGCGAGAGGCTGATGGTTTTCCCAGCCCACTTTTCCCAGCTCTCACAGCCACCTCTCTTGCTTTCCCTCCATGCATCCACCCATTCTTCCATCCATCTTTCCTTCCGGATGTTTGGTGTGTGTATGTGTGTGTGCGTTATTTTTTTCCTCTCTTCCAGGATCTTCGGGGATTATGATAGCAATGTGAGATGTCACCATGCCTACGCATCCAAATCGCGAGGCCAAGTGTCGAGTTTCTCTTCCTAGGACTGTAGCTAAATTGCGTTGACGGATTGCAGGGAAAACATGTCTTAGTGTTTCTTCCAGAGAAGGAATGGGCCTTGGGTGTCAGTGCGACTTAATGATCTCTTTAATTCTCTGGACTGAGACAGAGGTCTCCCGAGCACTGCTGTCTTAAAAAAAAGGGGGCTGTCGGGGAAGGCATCTCGGGACACACTCTTCCTCCCGAGCTGGACTCCGTTCTCCAGTCAGAAGACCTGGCTCTAAGACCGAGCTGCATCTCTGGGGCGCAGGAATGCACTCGCCCCCGAGTAGAAACTCAAAAGTCGGCTCTTGGCAACGCGAGTCGCAGACGTTGCATCACTGACAGAGGTATGGAAGGAAAACAAACTAAAGACTAAAAAAGACAACTGTCCCCCAACCTCCCACTGTTCCCCTCTAGTTCCCTAAGCAACCTCAGCGGCATTGAAAAAGCATCTGTACATTCTAGGATTTCAAACTATTAGGGCCAGGCCAACTCTAAATCATACAACCACATACAACAGACTGAAAAGCCATGCGGCGACTACGCTCATAGCGAAAATGTTATTATTATAATTTAAGATTTTTTGTCTTCCACCACCTCCACCCGCCGTTCTCCCATTTCAGTTAAACGTTGTTCGGACTGCCGGGAGACGAGAAAACAAGGCAACAAAAAAGGAAAAGGCAGCTTTCTCTCTGTTGGAAGAGTGCTGCTGGTTGTTTGAGTTGCGACTCTAGTGCCGAGGCTTGAGGTCGGTGACCTCATGCAGAGGGCAGCGTGACAGTGAGGGACAGTGAGGGCAAACACGGTCGGAGAGCAAGAGAGAGGGGTGGGGGGGGGGGGAGGAGGAAAGGAAAAATTGGGCCAGTGTTTTGCAGTGGTCACCCCTATAGGATGACAAAGCACTGATTGAGCTTGGCAGACATGGCTCAAAGTCTGTATTTATAAACTCACGCCTGCACTGGATCTGCTGTGAAATCTGGTTTTAGCAGGGGTGGGGGGGGGTGGACCAGTCCGCATCCTGACCTCAACACCAAGGAACAGAAAGGGAGAGAGAGAGAGAGAGAGAGAGGCAGAGAGAGAGATGGACAGAAAGAGGGATTTGTGTGTGTGTGAGCCAGCCAGGACGGCCTGTGGTCCTACAGAGAGGACTGTACCTTATGATTTGTCAGTAAAATGACAGTGGTAATAAAAACATGATGAGGAACATTCTCTGCGCAAAACAGGGAATTGGAACCAGCGCCGTGGAGCAGGCCATAGAAGCGGAGCGGGGCCTGGTAATTGCCATTAAGACCGAACCCGGGACCACATCAACGGTACCGGGGCCATTGCTGGACCTCCAGAACAAAGCGTGGAAAACAAGGCGTCCCTCTAAACCCAAACCCCATCCAGAACTGTTCACAGAGATGTCTGTGTAGACCCACAGCAGAGGCAGGATAAGTACTACATGCTGTAAATCCATGACAGACACAGCCAATGCACTCATACTGTCAGTGAGGGAACAGAAATAGCAGAGTGTAAGCTAGCGGCAAGCGTACCGCCGCGCAACTACTCCCTGTGTCCCGACATGGGAGGCCGAGTTCAACAAGTTGCAGCATTGGGGAAAAAACACATAAAGATATGCCAAGTTTATGAATGTTGTTCATAATAAGGTATGATGTAATATCTCTGTGATGACACACAGCACGACACACAGACTGGTTATCAAAGGAAAACGAGAAAGGAGCCACAAAGACGGAAATAATGGCACAATCTCAACCACTTCCCTCACTGCTTCACGTATCTACCACACAGCTACGGCAGGGGCAGAGGACACACAGGATAGAAGAAGACAGCGTCTCACCTAGGTGGAGTCCACTATTATAGTCGGCATCCTCTGGTGACGGGAAGAGAGAGAGAAAGAAAGAGAAAGGCCAAGAAAGAGGCACATTATGTTATAAAGAGCAGTCAGACATTAGCAATAGAAAGCCACCCATCTGTAATGGTTAAGAGCACAACAGTACAAGGCAACAGGACGAGTAGAAAACCAAACCAACACACACAGACATGTACAGGGAACCCAAAAAGACATCAAGTACGTTTTGTTAACTTGCGCGTTACCGTTAATCGTTGGTGACACGTCGGTGGCTAGTTAGGCGTCTTTGTCTAGAATCAAAGCTCATGGAATGTGCTTGCGAGCCTAGAAGGTTAGGGCATGGATGAGCTCGATGGTTGGAGCTAAGGGTACGGGGAGGCTGTGCGTGTGAAGGGGATGGAGCATCCATCCCCCTGCTGGGATTAAATGATGTCTGATCTAATGAGTGTGATGAGTTAGCCGATGAAAGATGAAGAGCTGGACAACAGTCTCCGTCTCTGGCGCTGTCTCCGCAGCGCTAGCGGGAGAAATTGACAGTGACGCCTGATGTTCCCCTTGAACAATATACGTTTTGGTTTGACGGCGAGGAGATGAGCCAAACGAAAACAGGAGAGCAGGGGTACAGAGGTGAGATGGAGGTAAGGAGGTGTGTCCACCTCAGTATGAAGTACAACAGTGAAAGGGAACCGATCGGAAATGGGTTTTTATTGTTTTGCATGTTGCAGAGAGCGGTATACCTTCAATATCCACAGCTGTGAGTGCAAGCGAGGTGAGGAATGAAAAAATGAGTTGGCATTAGAGACAATGTCGGATTAAAAGAGACACGTTGAGCGGTGAGAGAAAGACAGGAAAAGACACCTACCAACTTCAACCAGCACATCGTCTTAGAAGAGCAGAAAAACAAAGAACAAACAAATGACAGAACACATGAGTTAAAATCTGGAGTTCTTGCAGCCTAGACAGTCTAGACTAGAGAATGTTAGGCCTCAGTTAGTAGCATACTATATACTGTAGAAACAACATTGGATATATGGAACTGAGTCATTTCTCTTACAAACAATTGCAATGGGGAATGTTCCCTTCCCCCACTTTTGCAATTTGTTTTGTGAAAAATACTCAGTTTCACTGCCATGTACTGTTGATTGCTAATGTCACTATCGCACACCACAAAATCCTAAGGAATGGACCCTTTAACATTCCCAGAGTTAAATCAACACATAGGATTTTGCAGTGTACTTCTATCATTACAGGTATATTATTAATATTTTCATCTTGTTCCTACAGAGAACCACTATATTATTATTCTATAGTTTCTATTTGGATAGAAAAAAACCCTCTGTACAGTTACCTAGAGCGATACAGCCTGTGGTGCATGGCTGGGGTGCATCCGTGGTCACTTCATAGAGAAAAATATTTTAGATCTATTGGCCTCCAACAGGCCACCTATTATTGCAAACATTGCTCTGGGGTTATTATGTGTTAATTCAGCGACTATTTAACATGCTTCATATTTCACTGTGAAGCTGGTAAATAAGAAGTTAGAATAATTGCACTACTACATAGCTCTCAATTAATTTTGTATTCTTTTAACAATTCCATTTCAACAAAAACCCAACCAGAAAACATTTAGCCACCGGCTGAAGGTCAAAATAGAGATTTATATATATATCCTACGTGATAGCAAAAAGATGGTGTGTGTGTGCAAGACGCACACAGGGAGAGGGATACGCAATGAACATTTGGAGGCACTTAAAGACGCTTCCTCCCCTTCACGTGTTCCCAATTGCGCCAAACAGGGTTAAATCAAAACATACAGAATGCCATTTACCAGAGCCTGGGGCTCACCTTACAGCACCACGTTCATTTCCCAGAGCGCACCTTAGCTCGGGAAGATGTTGCATCACGGCAGAAGGTAATGGCTAGCCATAACAGCAGTCAGGAGTGATCAGGAACCAGAGGGCCTTTTACCTCCAAGGCGATTTCATACCAGAAGCTATACAGGCCTAAGCTTGGCATTGTTACATTTTTTATTTCATTTTATTTTATTTTAGCAGGCAGTGTAATGTGAAACCCCTGCATTTTATCTGACATCTTGTTTCACATGTTAATGTGTGTTCACAGCAATGTTCCCCATGATGCTGCCTCCGCCCATTGTAATGTGACATCTTAAGTAAAACCAGCTTCTGAACGCCGACCCTGAGAATCATTGGTAGGGTCGGAATGAAGCACAGGAGAGGGGAGCCTTAGAGAGAGAGAGACAGACAGAGACAGAGAGAGAGAGATCAAGACAAAGAGAGAAAGCGAGAAATAAATGGAGGTAAAGGGAGCGTGGAAAAGAACAGGAGAAGATATAGGGATACTTGAAACATGAGAGGACAGAGAAAATGTGCGTGAGAGATATCTGCAATCTTTCAAAGTGCTGCCCTTATTACAGTGTGTACGACTTTCATCTGGTGCCTATCTGCATACAGGAACAGTTCAAGTAGCCTAATGGTCTTGTAACATTGTTCAGTAACATTCCTCGCCTAATAAAAACGGCATGCGATAACGCCGCAGAATATAAATCGGCAGGCGAAACACTATATCCGAGAATGCTGCCGTGGTGGAAACATACTGTAACATTGGCCTTTATTTAACCGAAGCCTGACATTTTGCCTGATTCAGTCACGTTACATTCTGATCTGAGAGCAGTCAAAGCCGGCTGAGTACAGCCGCCATACCTCAATGATCAGATCTACTGTGACAGAGAGAGACAAGTCTGTTATTTAGCGAGGAGTGGAGCTGTAGCTGCCCACATTGTGGCTATATGCAGCTTCATATTGCTACTCAGCATGAAGTCAGCCGGTACACTAGCCAGTCAACCCACTTACTGGACGTCAGCCTGGTTACTGTATTATCAGCCAGTCAGCCCAGTCACTGTGTGTCTTATGGCTGACTCCCCTATGGAAAAGGACACACAGTGAGGGATATATCGCAAGTCGCCCAGATGCCATGGTTAGGTGGTGGAGGAATAGAAGATAGAAATAATGCAGATGGCCGAGTTGGACGGATGGATGGTAGAAAGAATGCAGGTATACTGTATGCTGGGTGTAATATCTGGTGTCTCTGTGGTTAGGGACACCCGTAGTTGACAAGGTCCAGGCCACAGGGCAGACAATGATGCTACTGCTGCACATGTGGAGGCCGTTCGTCAAAACCAACCAACCTCATTATCGTCCCCGCTGTCATCACCACAAACGCTGCCGCTGGCTCTCCTAACTGACGGACATGCAAGGTCGGGGCCCAACTCTCCATTGGCTAAGCACGTCTTAAAACTGCAGACATCTTCCTTTCTTCACACGCTCTCTGGATCTTTTTGTGGATTAGTCCTGGCTAGCTCAGTCCATCATTCAACAGTACAGCGGCATACTGCCACTGCGTATAGCTGCTAGCATAATCAGCTATCTGCTTACGGCGGCTAACGGACTGTGGGATGACCCCTCGTCAACACCTCGTGAATGGGCCTGAGTTATGAGCTGATGTCACCTCCGCTGCCAGCCAACGTACAGATGGCCTTCCTCTTGAACAAACTGGAGCCCTACTCTTTCTATGTCTCATTTTTATTGCCGGGATGAGACTGGTGGAATTTTCCAGATGACACGAAATGAGATCTTTTTGGCCTTGGCAGGAGAGCTGATTATTTAGACTCTGGTTGAAGAGGCGAAGGAGAGAGAGAGAGACAGAGAGAGAGATACAGAGAGAGAGAGAGAGAGAGAGAGAGAGAGAGAGAGAGAGAGAGAGAGAGAGACAGAGCTGGTCTGCATTAGAAGGCAGCCTGTCTTTACGTGATGAGGGTTTTATATTGCAAAATGTTTCAATGAGCCATCCTGAAGTTTATGTATGACGATTAACAACACTCAGCGCTTCTGCAATGTTTACGATGTAACTGGCAGAAGGGTATTCTTATGTCTGGGTTAAGAAAAAATAAGTAAATCTGAAACGCTTTAAGGGTGGTCTGCATGGGGGTTATCTGGGCTTAACCCGTAAACATCTTGACAGAACATATTGTTCCCTAGGTCCATTTTGTGTCCTAAACCATCACCATTGAGAAGTGAAATGGACAGATTAAATTGAACGCAGGGCCGAGTTCAGGGCCACTTAAGACCAATCGTGGGCACCGATTATAGCCGTTTCGGCCTGTTGCTGGAAAGAGAGAGAGAGAGAGAGAGAAAGATGACGGGTAAGGGGGAGTGAGCATCTGAGGAGAGAATGAAGAGATGGTGGAGGACCCCAAGGTGAGCAATAAGTGTGTCCACGTGTTTGGCAGACAGTGTGCAAAGCCAAACAATTGGACAGCGAAGAGGGTTTGCATGTCAGGCGGCCCAGAGAGCTGTCAGGATGTTCGGGGAACGAAGGGGAGGGGAGGGCGAGACGAGGCAGACTGGAGGAAAGCCAGATATGGGATGCAAGGGAAAGGTGGGGGGGTGGGGGGGGACTGAGACCACGAAGAGGCGGACTGAGACTTTGATATCGTAACTACAGTGAACGCAATAGTCGACTCACTGCACCGCAGCTCATTATCAAATAGGGGGCTTTAAACATCGGTTCCATAACCCAAGGAATGTGAGAGAGTGAAAAGCGAGGGAGGCCGTTATTTATATGCCGTAAACGTTGGCCGTAAATGAACGCGGCTAAGCGATTGCTGGCCGCCGGCCCTTGCCAAGATCAATATTGTTCCAGCCGACAGAGAGCTCCTGCGTTGGAACGGCAGAGAAAGGGGGGGAAAGGGACCACTCCCTCCCTCTGTCCTCTCTTCAGTAACAGCAAGGTCTCTTCGGTATCCTTCAATTAGGCTATAGTTTATGGCCCTAGGGCTGCAGCCAAGCAGGCCCTCTCTCTCTCCATCCATCCATCCATCCATCCACGTCTTCACCACCACCCCCTTTACATCTCTCTGACCCGGCCACTGCAGCTCCGCTGGGTCACATTTGCTACTGAATGTGACCCTTAGGTGCTCTCCTTTTCTTTCAGTGTCTCCTTTCCTTCCTGGCTCCCTCCATCCTCAATTGCTTCACTGTTCTATTAGCTCAATTCTTCTCGACTTTCACTCCCTTTTTACATTCCCTCCCTCCACTCACTTCTTGGACTCGATCTTAAATCAGCTTTGTGTCTTTTCGAGTCGTCTTTCGGGAAATTAAAGTGAACTGCGTGCGTGCGTGCCTGTGCGTGTGTCCATGCATGATCACATGATGGACTGTTATAATTGGCTGGATGCTCATCGGGTCCTGAGTGGGGCTGTGTCAAGGCCCTTCCTACTACTTCACATGTGCACATCATACACACCCCCTAATATTTATGGAGCACACATGCATATCACTTTGGGGAGAAAGCAGTGCTGGATCTAGAAGGGAGAGTTATGTTGTCAGGTACGGGGCTCGTACGGATGCTACTACATCTTACACCTGCCTTCTGAGCAGAGAGTGCGGCCTACATGTCCGAGTAGTCGTGAGAGGAACCGGCCATTCCAAAGAACTAGAGAGAGAACAGTACAGCACTGTCTCCCTACTCCCTAGAACCTTTCAGCGGGCTATTTTTGTCCGTCCTGAGTCATACATGGCAGTATGTGGTTGAACATAACCAGGAAATTACAACATCCATAATTCGCTTGAGGTCTGAATTTGAGGTTAAAGAACCTAATGCTAAGTTTAGGGGTGGTCAGCACTAAGATTCACGTTGTTATTTCAACGCTGAATATCCAGAGGGTCGCGTTTCATTAGTCACACGCACGTGGGGGCCAACTCAGAGCAGGGGGACTTCATCGACAAATGGGGCAAATATACAGTATACTGGGTTTTCTTCCAAAATGGCCACCGTGTGACTACCAGGCCAGGCCTGAGCCAAACATAATGTACTGTATGTATGTATCTGCTGCTCGGGGCTCTCTGCGTGCATTTGGTGAAATCCAGAGAGGTACAACTATGTAGGAGGGGAAACAACTCTACACTACAGAACAGGGACCTGTCTGCTTCCATTAGGACTGAACATGCGGCTGGATACATGTCAGCCGCAGGTGATTGACATGCTGCAGAGAGATGGAAGTAAGAGACGAAAAGGAAGGGAGGAAGTAAAAGAGTGTTGACAGGACTCGTGTAAGTGTTCTATGGAAAAGCTTGTAGCTGATGAAAAGGCAAAGGGCCGGCGGGGGGGTGGGCAGGGGGTATTGGGACAGGAATAAACACCTCAGCAGCTGAGCAGAGTCATGTTTGGTCCAGCTGAGCAGAGTCTCGTTTGGTATGTGTGTATATGTTTGTGTGTCTTGGTGTGGGGGCACATAACGGCTAACTTGCATTATAAACACTTCTGGAGAGGTGGGTGATGACGTAGCCGTTAATAACTGTGTTAGCACAGTTTATGACTTGCTATGTTTATGGGTTTTAAGCCATGCCTAATTAGGAGACTGCTGACATCCCTGGGGATGCATTGTCACCTATAAAAAAAGTCACCCTGGATATGGTGGATATGGCGTTATGGGGAGATGTTACGTCCTGTCTAGGACAAACTCATACTCCTGGGATTGATGCAGTCATAAACTCACATCTCTCCACTTGGGTGTTACGCCAGCGCATTTAAGTACATCCCCGGAAGCATCTGGTAAAAGCAGTAAAAACTCATGTACCTCCATCAGCTAAACTCACCCCATCTCCTCTCTCCCGTACCTTTCATCTCTGCATCTACTCTCGCCTACATCCAGGTTCTGTCTCGACAAGAAATCTCTCTCTCTCTCCGTTTTCCCCCCCTGCTACTCTGTCCTCCTCCCACCTCGCTTAGCTGCCCCGGAGGCTTGCATACCTCTGGGCCGGCCAGGGTGTACTGCACTGCACCGCACTGCACTGCAAAGCCCCACATGTTCACACGCAGTAAAACACGTTAATGTGCAAAGCAGAGCGGGCGGTAATTTATGACGCCAAGCGCCTATCACGTCCTCGGGCCTGCTATCAGATCATTAATCCGCAGTTGGTCTCCCAGAGGCTCCGCAAGACGGCAATACATCGACACACACACGCATGCACACACACACACACACACGCGCGCGCACACACGCACACACACACACACACACACCCCGGACGCAGGGAGGTGAGGCTGATGTTGGGGTGGGTGGGTTGGCTGGTGAGTTGGCTGGATAGGAGGGGGGTCTTCAGGGGGAAGCCCCTTCCCCTGCCTCTATCCTCCTCCTCAATACCGCCGCTTGCTGACCACATCAGTGCATAGAAAGGGATTGGAGAGGAGGGTAGGAAACGGTCTGTGAGACAGAGCGAGAGTGAGAGATAGGGAGCACACACTGAATGTGAAAGAGGGTGTAAACCAGTGCAAACCAGTGCCGTTGCACTGGTGGGAGGCTGTTGTAGCGCTCTCATGTACAGTATGCATACTGTAGATAAGAGGTGAGAGCAGAATCAATCGAATGGACACACACACACACACACACACACACACACACACACACACACACACACACAGGTGACTGGTCTCTCTAAGTCTTGTCCTCTCTCCTTAATTCTTATCTCACTCTATCTCATTCCCACTCATCTCTTTCACACGTTTTCTTTCTCATTTCCCTATATGTGGGGAAGGCCTCTCCCCCACACACACTCTCTCTCTTCCTTCTTCCCCTCTCTCTTTTTGTCCTGTTTTTCTTTCCCTTTCACACTCTCGCTAGCATAGACGGTCCTAAGCACAGCCACCTGTTGCGTTGCTAATAGCGATACCATTGTCATGTTGATGTTTGCAGTGAAGCATTGATTTGTCGGGCCTCCGTCAGACCAGATGATGTATGCTTACATGATCTTCTTTTGGAGGCCCTGTGGATTTGGAGCGGTGCAGCGGGCTGTCGCAGGGCGAATCTCCTGGAGAGAGAGAGAGAGAGAGAGAGAGAGAGACAACACAGACAGACAGACAGAGAGAGAGAGGGAGGCACAATAAAACCATCAGCTTTTATGACCGAACGGGGAATAATAAACACGTTCTGCTAGGATAGAGAGAATACGTTCTTCGATGGCTGCTGTCCATGTCATTTTTTCAGGTAAGAAGGGCAAGAGGGGAAAAATGTAATTTAAAAAAAAATAGAAAGAGAGAGCACTGGTGATGCAGGAGGAAAATTGAAAACACAATGCATGCCATTGACAAAATTGCGGGGGCTCAATCTGAGGGTTAAATTGTTTTTTCTGCCTTCAGTCTCTCTCTATATTTTCTTTTTTTTTTCTCGGGTGCCGTCGGACAGTGCCAAGAAACTGCCCCAGGCCCCCGAGCTCTGTGTTGCACATCAGCGGCCGTCCTGAGCGCGCCACTGATGTGCGATTTTCCACCCGCTCACCGTCCAAGGTGGACCGGTACCAGCGCTATCATTTTCTGTCATTACTCATTTTGGGCCAGACATGCGCGGAAATCCAAAGTATTTTGGCAGCGTGAGGCAAGCACGAGGGGGTGGGGGTATGCGGATAAAAAAATGCATTCTATCTCAGTGACAGTCAAAATAGCAGGGCAGGGCTTGTTAAAAGGAGATGGCAGAGAGAGGACAGGCCCTTCTCTGTGTGTGTGTGTGTGTGTGTGTGTGTGTGTGTGTGTGTGTGTGTGTGTGTGTGTGTGTGTGTGTGTGTGTGTGTGTGTGTGTGTGTGTGTGTGTGTGTGTGTGTGTGTGTCCGTCTGTCTTACCTCTCCTGGAACTGCTTGGAGGGGATGAGGCCCGCACGAGGGTTGTTGTCCCCCTCATGTTTGGCCTGCCACCAGGTTGCGTCATCCTGGCTCATGATCTGAAGAATAGAGCCCTTCTTAAAGGGCAGTCCGGCCTCTTTACACGGGATGGCTTTGTCCTCCTTCGGGTCGTAGTCAAAGAGCGCCTTCACAAACATCTGGAAGCACAAGAAAGGACGGAGACAGATGGGGACGAGTTTTAGATGGGAGGGGGAACGCCGCTTCGTCACAAGTTTCCGTTTGCTTCGGCGCGTTGACATGAAGGTGAGGCCTGTGGGGAGATCATCGCGGTAACACGGGCAGCACTTCACTGTCGCTTACTGTGATTGGCCAGGAAAGGTCATTGCAATCAGGAATAGAACCTGCAGCCACTCCCAAATTTAGTCTCTCCGGGCTGTTCCATCAACACTTGTACATAGGGTGGGATGGGGGGCGGACTGTCAGCCCCTACCAAGCGCGGCGACACTTAACTACTCTTGAGTCAAGAGCTCCGATTGAAACTCCTGCGCTCTGTTCTGCACGGTGACTTACACCGATTCACCGGTTAAATTAACATCAGCAATCGTCCTCTACCAGGGAACAAACCAAAAAAAAAAAAAGAAGAAGACAGAGGGATTTTTTTGTTCCTGAGATGGTTTAATTCATTTTGGCAGAGGGGGAGGGACACACCTCATCAACACAAAGGAGGTCGGACCTGAGAGGGGAAAATTCTTTGACGTGTTTTCCCGCTGCGGCCAGCTAGCTGCAACCTAAAGCACCTCACCGTGTCCTCTGTCCAAATAAAGTACCGTCACCGTGAGTTATCACTCCTTAGACACCTCTGTACATGTGGAAAGAGAAGAGAAAGAGAAAGGAGAAGGAAAGTGTGTGTGTGTGTGTGTGTGTGTGTGTGTGTGTGTGTGTGTGTGTGTGTGTGTGTGTGTGTGTGTGTGTGTGTGTGTAGAAAGGTGGGAGGGAGGGACAGAAACTAACGAAAACGAAAAAAAGAGAGATTACATTAGTTTTTTCTGTCTCGTTGATTTAGGGAGAGGTACGCGCCATGTAGTGAAAGGATGTTTCAGACAGGGACGTTTAGTTTGGGTCAGAGTGGAGAACAGCCACACTGGCTACAGCCCCTACACCCCCGGCTGAATACAATCATACATCATACATAACGACGCCTACCGTTTGTCTCGCTGCAACTCACTTTCTCATCTCAACTTTTACTTTTGCATTTTTAGTTTTCCCCTCCGTTTACTCGTGTGTTGTCCCTCTGTCTCCGCTACCTGGCGTAAAGAACGTTGACTAGTTCGGGGGATAGGCTTTTGGCACAGAGTGCACCATTTCTCAGACAGCTTCCTTAAAATGAGCACCTTTAAAGTCATTAAACACCGACAAAAGAGATAAGTGGCCCACCTCTTCCTGTCCGCCCACATCTACAAGGGAAGCGTGTGAGTAATGGCTTCCCAGCTAACGCTTTGACCCCCCGAGCTTAAACCTTGAGAGTGAACACGACCCCTCCACCCCCCACCCGGCTGCCGTTTGATAGATGTGTGTGAGAAACGATACATCAGCACTGCAGTGGGTGAGAATGATGAAATGATAGCGGAGGTTAAGCGGTGAAACGCCCACACAGCATCGCTGTGACTTACTGAACACTGGGGGGCGAGTATATACGCTCGATCGCACACAGTAACACACACCATCCCAAATATGTTCTGCATCCAGTTTCAAAACGTTGTACACAAGGGTGAGGTTACTGTACAGTGTATCCCTCACATTAATATATTACAGCTATCAGTTTCCCCCTCATCTCCCCTAGCGCGTGCACAGATCAGCTCCTGCAGATGGGAGTTGCAGGAAGAATGCTTGGCATCTCATCAGCTCTCATGTTGTCCACGTACTACTAACGTCCATCAGTGTAACCCAATCAACATAACGACCAAGCCAGCACACAACCTACCTTGGGCTCCTTGCATGGCGCCTCGTCCTTGATGCCCGGGACAACTTTGAAGGTAATGGCCCCTTGCGACTGGGCCTGCGATATTGGAGAAAGATAGATAGCGGGGAGGGTGGGGGGTTTGCAGCAGATGGGAGAGGGAAAGAAAACGGCACGTCAGACCGCTCAGTCTGCAAATAATTCACAAAGCACCTAATCCAATGAGAGCCTCTTAATGTGAAGTGCTGTTTGATTTTTCAACAATGGAACAGGGTTATTAGGATTGGATGACTTGTCTTGGCGCGGAGAGAGAGAGTGCGGGGGGTGGGGGGTGGTTTGAGAGCTTTCATCTGCTCCTGAAGCCACAGCATTTTAAAAGGCCTCCAGCACTCCAGTGGCTTCCTCTCGCCATCTCTCTCTCTCTCTCTCTCTCTCTCTCTCTCTCTCTAGTCTGGTCCCGCTGGCAGAGCCGAGGCCTATGACGGAGCTCATTCTGAGGCCTGCGGCGGAGCTCGCTTGGAGGGACTACACAGCGTCTAGCTCGTCCAGGGGGACCGCGTGGCTCTCTGCATGTGGTCTGAAGGCCGGGAAGTCTCGTTGTGGAGGCCCAATGATGGGTTTTCAGCACAGGGATAAAGTCTTAAGAGCCCTGGATGACTTTGGAGGGAGCTCTGCCATCATAAACAGGACTGCCGCTCTGAAGAAGGAAGCAGCACTCGTACAGCATGTAGAGGCACACAACATGCACACACACACACACACACACACACACACACACACACCCCCCAAGCCTACCAAAATACGGATAATTTCCTCTGGCTTCTTGTCATCCACAGGAATCCCATTGACCTCCCTCAGTTCGTCTCCTACATGAATCAGACCTATATATGACACAAACAAGTTGGTGATTAAAAACAAACCTTGGCTATAAAATAATGTTGCATGAAAGAGAGAAAGAAACGTCTTAAGAGAACTGACCACTTCTGTCTGCTGCACCTCCCCTCATGATCCTGGCAACAAAGATGGCGCCCGTCTGCTCGTCTCGCTTTATGGTGGCCCCCTGCGTCACACACAAACAGAAGGGAACAGAATACTGGTGAGATACTGTCTGTATTTATCACACACCACCATATTGGGCTAATCTTTGTGATAAGACGTATGTGTGTCAATGTACTGTAGCATCTTGCAGAAGTGTTTGTTTTGTTAATAAACAGTTTTTTATGCCTTTCATTTTTTTCCCTCCCTAATTTTGTTGTTATGCCAATAATATGTATTTAGTTCCTGTCACTGATAACCCCTGCTGTTGGTCTGATAAGGCTAGTAGCTAAGAGCACTGTTTCCCAAACCCATGTTTGGGTCGTGGACCAATTTTTATGGGTTGTGAGTAAATACCCTCCTTTTTTTCGTTTCCTACATAAATATATAGTTATATATATACGGAGGAGGATTTAATTTTTTTTTACAAAAAACGTTCAATCAATTAAAAACAATTCCAACATTTTTCAAAAGTATTTCATAAATGAAATAAAATAATTTCTATAAATAAATAAAAACAGCGTTCAAGAAGTAGTGAAAATAGCAGATCTACAAGCTCACAACACGGCGCGAAGCCGAATAATTTGGATTACTTGAGATTGGGATCCCCACAGGCATTTTTTTAAAACACTTGTACCCTTGTGACTCTATTCTATGTATGTCATAATAGGTGCACATTGGCGGAAACAGGCAAACATTGGTGAAGATAGCCAATCTACTGTATGAGCTTGTAGATGGCCTATTTTTGGCAAAGAGAAGTGTAGACCCCTGGGAGACCCTGGTTAGTAATATAGGGTTAAAGTGGTTACATTGCTGTGAGTTACTGGACAGCCGAAAAAGAAAAAAGAAATAATAACTAAGGATAGGTCAGATGTGTCACGTTCTGGGCACTGGGTGGCAAATGTTTGATGCATTAAAGTCATTGAGAGGTGAGTGGACAAGCTTATGAATAATCACTATGATGAAAACCTTGTCAAATAATCGGAAAATAAAAGAAGATGCACATTGATGTTTTCTCATCTCTTGTCTTTCGATATGCACACTATATCATTTTACTGAGGTATCAAAAGAGCACAGTTACATTTCTGACTGGGCAGTATGGGCTGTCATTTGATGAGGCAATTGACAGTCACGCAGAAGAGAACATAACTTTGAAATGTTATTACCCGTACGAGGGGTACAGCATGCTTCCCTTTATTAATAGCTAATAAGCAGTTAGCCCAGCCTACGGTGTCTCTGTCCATGGTGCTTTAACGGTCCATGGAGTCCAGTTCCCCCCCCCCCTATTTAGGTCTCAGTGAAAACATTGCGCAAGCAGGCTGCTTGCTGGAGTGGCCTGTCAAAAATATACTGTGGGCGGAACGGGTTGAAACCATAGTGGAAGCGGGCGGTAATGGTCAGAAATCCAGCGGGAGTAGGTGGGCGCAGGATTAAGAAAACAGTTTCTAGTGTAGACAACCACATCTCCTCAAATACACAGTACACATGGAGTCACCAGCCACTTCCTTTCACCGTGAGGACGTATCGCATGCGGATGAAAACGCTATCTCTCCAAGTACTGCTCACTGCTGAACAGGCAGGCACCCCGACCAACTGGCAGGAGTCTCTTGTGCAGTCAGTGACAGAGATCGAACATGGCCAATAGGCTCTATGCACAGCAGCCATATTGGAAAGAAATTGGGCCTCTTCTTACTTCCTTCGCAGGTGTTACCAATGATACTAATGAAGGCTCTGTTCCATTCTGGTCAGGGTGCTGATATTGTGCATGTTGGCTCACTAGAAACACTCCATTTTGGTTCCCAAATGGCCCCTTATGCTGGGTGTGTAACTCTGGTTCCATTTGTACACTCTCAGAGTTATGGGGGTCCTTGAAAATAAGACAACCACTGTGCTACACTAAATGGAACGGAGCCTTAATTAGTATTATTGGTAACACCTGTGAAGGAAGTAAGGAAGGGGTCCAATTCATTCCCAATATGGCTGCTGTGCATGGAGCCTATTGTGTTTGTTGGAGTGCCTGACCAAACTGGAGTCACCCCCATGGTGGTGGGTATGTACTTTAACACTGCGCCACCTCGGCGTCCACCAGTGCTGCTACATTTTATTGCAAAGTGAAAGTGTATCACATCCCTTGAAGTATATCGAATGAAAAACGTGTGAGAAAAAAAGCAGCACAGAGTAATAGGAAAAGACAGAGAAACAGTTGGCTATTGGCAGTCTGGCGCTATCTGTCAGAGACATCCATTTATTGGCAGAAGGCATGCGTCTTAGGATAAAGGGCCTCTGACAGAGAGAGGTTAGGCCCACCATGCACAGAGCAGTGTGTGTGTGTGTGTGTGTGTGTGTGTGTGTGTGTGTGTGTGTGTGTGTGTGTGTGTGTGTGTGTGTGTGTGTGTGTGTGTGTGTGTGTGTGTGTGTGTGTGTGTGTCTAACACATGCATGCACACACACTATACTTTTCCTCTACCTCTTTTACTGGCCTGGTTCTCAGCCAGAGGGACGCGGAGGGCAGAGGATAGCATTTCCACTTCCTCATTTCATATGACAGTGTTCGCCATTGATGTGTTTTCCAGGGAAACCAATTCTATCCCAAATATTTTTTTTCATGCTTTGCACTGAAACAATCAGCCATCATCAGACTGCCACAGTCCTCCCCTCAAACAAACAACCTATAGGCATTGGCCTGTCCAGGACTCAGGATCGGCAGACAGCGAGACGTCCCGGCCCAGCATGGGGGAACTGTACCGTATGTTACCCTGGCCTGGGTCTGTCTGACCCGAGCCCAGACAGAGAGACAGGGCCGGGCGGCTGCAGATGAGCCGTCTGGTCGACACATACTTTGTCGCGGTTGCACATCATCCTTCCTCCCCTTCTTACCTGCTATTCACATCATCCCCAAAAGGCTGTTATTGTTTCTGTTGAAACCAAGGCTCAGAGCTTCCTCCACTCTCGCTGGGTACAGCCATGCTTTAATTCAAACTGTCCTAACTCATCACCGCCCCGGCCGGGCCGCGGGTGTCCGACACCACCTTGCCCTGTGCGTCGTGACTCGTGGCTACTCCGGTTTCTGTGGGTTTTTCCCTTGTCGCCTTCCTCCCAATGGCCCCAAAGTAAAGCTCCATCTGTCGCCGCGGGAGGATCAGGTACGGGATCAGAGGAGAAGGTAGAGCGAGGGCGACAAACGCCCTGGCCGCTCCTCAAAGACCCATTGTGGAACTCCTGGTCTGCAGCACTTCAGCGGTGCAATTAGCCATACCGTCGGGACTGTTTTTGTGACCCGTTTATGCCTAATGGTTCACCTGACAACAATAATGGTTTCCTCAAGGCTTCTGGTGAAGCATGGGAGGTAGGAAAGACAGAGACCAGGATGGTGGATGGTCACAAAGGCCACGGAGAGTCTGCACAAAGCTGACGACTTAACACAATAATTGGGACAATTAGAGGGACCCCGGAGGCTGCAGTAGAGAGGGAAGTCAGCGGAGGGGTCAGCGAGAGGGGAGCGCACCATCAGACCCCCTCTGCGTCAGGGTTAAGCTCAGCCCGCTCATTGTGACTTAAAGCAGATGGACGTGATGCAACAGTACCCAGGCGGACTAAAAGGCTACGTGTGTCAAAAGGCGAAGAAAGAGATGCAATGTGAAAGACAACAGGGGAGGAGATACAAGCCTGCAGAAACTCCCGGTGGTGCATTCAGACATGTGGTCATGCAGTTTCTGCCTCTCTCGCTGGCTGGCAGCCAGCGGTGTGATGGATGTTTTTATTGTATCTCCCCGAGGCGCTCGGTGGATGGTGGCAGTCAAAAGGCTAGCTAAACAGCACAGTGCAGGCCTTGGACCCTGCTGTGTCATTACTGTAACGACACCAAGTCTGTCTGAACGAATACCAGCAACGTGCTCTAGACCACACGTTTATGGCTATCTATCTATATCTGCTCCTATGTGGTGCGCAGATACAAACCATCATTGTTAGGACACACATGGTTCATATCATATGGCGTGGCGGTGCCATTTCGAAACACCACTTTCACTTGATTTTATTGGGATTATATAAGGGAGAACAGCCTAGATACCGTTTTGGCAAGCAGAAATGGCCATCTCGAGCACTGACCTCAGGGTCACTGTCTGGGCAATAAGTTCGTTATTTTGGCCCATCCAACCTGGTCATGCAGTGCATTTGACAGTAAAGTCTGAGATCAAAATGAACTGTTATGGGTAAATTGTAGTTAAATTGTAGGATAGATAAATTAAGCTACATTTGTTTTCTTATTGCACCTCGCTAACTTTCTTTTTGATCTATTTGAGAAGTGTTCACAGTATCTCCACGTTATTGGGGTGACCCACTGACCCCCAATGTGACGAATCTGCTGGTCAGCCAAGACAGCAGCCAGGCACCAAGGGAGGGAATGAAGGAGAGACTGTGTGTGCAGCACAGCAGCCAGCCACAGGCTGAACTCAGCAGCCATACCACTAGCCAAATGAGCTGTGTCTAGATAAGGGAGGCCGACGGTGGCCAAAACTAAGCTGCAACAGCCAGCAGTTGGGTGTTGCTGTTGGGTGAGATTAAGGCCAGAGATGAATCAGGAATGATGGAGTGACTGATCGGAAAAGGGCAGTAAAATAAGCAGGGGTGTGAGTGAGTGACTGACTGACTGACTGACTGACAGTCTCAATAGGCTCTATGCACAGAGGCCATATTGGAAAGAAATTGGGCCCCTTACTTCCTTCACAGGTTTTACCAATGTTGCTAATTAATAAAGTGTTCTAGAGATGTGCAGTTCGCAGCTTTGGCCGCGGATAACCACAGTTTGGGTGGATTTGGGTCAATCAAGTTGACCCAAATTGTGCTTAAAAAGCACAAATTCTCGGCGTGCGTGCGTTTGTAGTATTTTAATATTACGTCATTTTCCATCAGGCACAAATTAGCCGCCTACTGCACGTACGTTGCCGGCAAGGGGTCGGTCCTTCCACTTCAAAACAACAACACAGTGACACTGGACGCAAAGGCAGAGAGAGAAACTTAACGGAGGATTTAAAACAAAATAAAAAAAAGAAGGGAGGAATAAAAGTTTGGTGTGGGAGTGATTTAGTTGAGTTGTTAACCCTGCCGACGACGAGTCAAGTGCTGGATATGTCTTATGAAAAGTTGCGATGTGAGAAAGTGATGGCATACGGAGGGCTTGCTGTTACCATGGATATGTGGTACAGTCACTACATCAGTGATCGTGACAGCGGTGAGTATAGAATCCCATTGCCTACAGTACAGTTAAGAGTGGCCTCCGTAGGTAAGCGCTGCACGGAAAAAGGAAGAAAACGAGGAGAAAAAAATGATTAGGAGGGACGTACTAATCATTCGTTAAATAATGCATTTCTGTGATTTCGCAACTAAGAAAACTAACGTCAGGGAAATGATAATTATTTGACATGCGGTCGGTGGGGATCTATAAATAGGATAATATAATTAATGTGGTTGGATGACGGATGGATAATTAATGTGTACACGCTGATATGCTGATATTGTGCATGTTGGCTCACTGGAAACACTCTGCTACACCAGTGGGTCTCAAAGTGGGGTCATTGGGTTCCAAATGGCCCCTGTAACTTTGAGAGCGTACAAATGGAACCAAATCAGTCAATCATGAGTCATGGGGGTCCTTGAAATAAAAAAAGTAATCACCAGTGTGCTACACTAAATGGAACAGAGCCTTCATTAGAATCATTGATAACACCTGTGAAGGAAATAAGAAGAGGCCCAATTTCTCTCCAATATGGCTGCTGTGCATAAGAGCCCATTAGTGTGGAGGGAAAGGAGGAGCAAGGGAATGACAGAGAGACATAGAGTGAGAGAGAGCGAGAGAGAGAGAGAGAGAGAGAGACCTGTGTAATGAAATACTCCACTAAAGCCCCATGGCAGGACAGTGTTAAAAGCTGTAGCCAGACAACGGGAAGGCTCACTGGGGGAATTAAGACGTGCACAAATAGACCTGAGACGCACGTCGTCGTCCACCCAGGAGCAATAGGCCTGGCCTGCATCATCCACTGTTAGCTGACTAAATGAGACAGAGATGCCTGTGTGTCTTATGGAGAGAGAGACGGAGAGACAGAGACGGAGAGAAAGAAACAGAGACTGAAAAACTGAGGCCAGTTTAGAGCAGGGACTCTCAGACAGTGTTGTACCTGCAGGTGCTCGATATTAGGCAGTGACAAGCGGCTCGAGGAGAGAAATATGGCTCGTATCAGACCTGGAACCGCTGAAAGAGTGAATGCTGTGTAGCGTATTCCCACCTCAGTCTCACACTCCCAATTCTATCCTCCCCGACTCTCCCGACGTTTCATAATAATCCATGTAGAGTTCTCCGTCAGCACTCTAAACTGCCCCCCCACCTCACCGTGTAACAATCCACATACCTCCAGGCTTCATTCACTTCATCCTCTGGGGCCACCGCAGGAGGCCGTTGGAGGGCCTCAGGTGTGTGTGTGTGTGTGTGTGTGTGTGTGTGTGTGTGTGTGTGTGTGTGTGTGTGTGTGTAAATCTGTCCATGAATCTGACAGTATAGGGAGGCCATTCACACAGTGCCTCCAACCTCCTTGACCGAAGCATCACCCCTCCCCCACTCGCCCCCTCCCACTTCGCCAAGACACCCCGCGGGTGCTATCGTCAGCACCCAGTCAAGCATGGCCACTAATGAGAGGAGCGCTCGCCCCGTTAAGGAAATACACAAACAAGACAGGCTTGAAGCTAAATAAACTTTTCGGACAGGGGAAAGCAGTGGGGTCGCTGTGCACAGGGAGAGGGGACGGGGGGTGTGGAGAGATCCACGGGCAGCTTTTTCTATGGGCTTTTCTGAAGCAGGGCTAAGGGGCTTGCGTTGAAAGACCAGATGGACGGCCGGGCTTACACCGACACATCAGCGCCCGGTGCCACATGGAAGCCATTTCAGAGAAACGCTACAGGAAGTCAGGCGGGGAAGGCGAATGGGTTAAGTTTCAGAGTATCTACAGCAGTGGTTCTCAAACATTTTCATGTCAAGGACCCCCGAATTGATATGTATTTTGATCACAGACCCCCCATCTGAACATATTTTGTCAGGGACCCCCCATACAAGATTTGTGTTGTTGAAATGTTTCAAAGATATTCCACATTTTCCTCACAACACGTCACATCACGACGTGTTGTGAGATTGTAGATCGGCTGTTTTCAAATGGCCAACGTATAGGGGTTAAAGTGGTTAAACTGATTTTAATGCTATATTAACTAATTTTGCCGGGGACCCCCTGAAACCCCCTAAATGACCCATGGGGGTCCCCGGCCCCACTTTGAAAACCACTGATTACAGTACATTAGGTGTGTGTGTGTGTGTGTGTTCTTATGCTTATATGTGCATTCCAGTGTCTGTGCGTATGCGTCCGAGCCTTTGAATAATCCATGACTGAGCACATGTGTAAGTCTAAGTGCAGTATATGCGCATGCATGTGTACCATGGACATAGACACGTCTGCGTTTGTGTTGTTATCCAGAGTATGCACGTGTGTGTGTGTGTGTGTGCGAGAGAGAGAGAGAGAGAGAGAGAGAGAGAGTGTGCCTGTGTGCATGCATGCGTGTCCGTGTGTACAGTATAATGCTTCGGTGAAACCTCGGTCGTGGGTTGTACATGAAGACAGGCCAGACGTCCAAACAGGCCTAGAGAGAGCGAACTTAAAAACCAGATGATTGATGCTGGACAATCACTAAGCCTGATGAATGGGCTACGCTACGTTAGTAATTGAAGACGAGGCGCCACTTAACCATCAAGCGGCCTGACTCTGACGTTCTCACGGACAAGGTAAGCTTACTGCGCACGGGAGAGTAAAACACTAGTTTTTTAGTTTTAGTCTTTTTTAGACAGGATTTCTTTTCCTTTCCCCCTCCTCAAGCATAATTTTTTTGCCCTGAGTTGGCCTAAAAATAGACATTACTCAGAGGAGTGAGGCTAGGCCAGAAATTATATGTTTGAGGACAGAAAGAGAGAAGAGTAGAGAAAGGAGACAGATAGAAGAGAGGGGGAGAGGGGTAGAGACAGAGAGAGAGGGGAGATGGAAGGAATGAGAAGGTCCTTCTAGACCGCGGTCAATTAGTCATCGGTAAGGCGATCTGGAGGCTCGGCTTCTGACCTGATCGGATCCATATGCTCCAAACTCTATTACTCCATTTCTAACACATAAATGCCTCCGATTGTTATTGTTGGGCAGTCACCGAATGCTATAGCTTAATCTCCGTAGCGCAACGAGGAGAGCTGCTGGAACAACACTCATCCACATAACAGCACACAACGATAAGGCAGCGGTTTTAAGTATGTGTTGACAAACGGCTCCCACTTCATACATTACATAGTAGCTGAACACAGAAAAAGAAAAAGGGTTCGAGGGGGAGAGAGTGAATTCTAGAGTCCCATCATGTAAACTAACAAATGGGAAAGAGCTATGATGATCCATAGAGCTGTCAGCACAGCGGAGCTGCACAGCTACAGCAGATGAGAGCGGGATACATGTTATGAATGTCTCCTCATGTGTTAGCTGGCGGGGAGGGGCCAAAAGGCTGGGACTGGTCATGAGGCTGGAACCTTCTGTATACCAGTCTGAATGAGGCTCACAGAGGCAACTATAAGGGGCTGTGTCCACCATAGTGGACAAAGCCCACTGTTTTGAATTGTTTTCAATGGGAGCGCTGCATATTTATACCATGCTACAAACGGTAGCAGCGTAACGAGGTGATGAACTCCTATTCTGTACTGAGCCGTGCACTTTGGTGGGGTTTTTTCCGGTCGCCGAGAGTTGAAAAATGGTTGTTCGAGGCGTTCCGTCTTTGGTTTGAATGCTGCACCGTCCTATTATGTACAAGTGCGATAATACTAGGCTACCTGCCGAAAGTGTTCGGCCCCAGCACCACATAGCTATGAGACGGTTGGTTTGGTTTGCCTGACAACCAAAGGGTCTCAACTGAAGAATTGCTGTGCCTCCAAAGCACCCTCAAGCACTCCCAGATGGGTGTTTTAGAAGAGCATCATGGGATTTCAGCTGGGAAAAAAATACTTTGGTGGACACATAGCATAAGGTATTTTGACTGAGATGGATGAATGGGTGAATGGAACAGAGATGGATGGATGGATGGAAGGACGAATGACTTGCTCGCTGGCAGTCTGGTTGGTAGAGTGCATGTGGGTTGGCTGGCTGGCAGGCTGTCAGTTGGCCTGGAGGATCAGCAGTGTTGGTGCTAGGGTGGAGTATTTACCGGACACAGCCATAGTGAAATGGACAGGGGGATGGATCCTCTAACCTCAAACATAGCCTCAGCCCATCCTACTCTACCAGCCCCTCAGTTTGCCAGGGAAAACAAGTAGGGGGCTCCATTTTACACATGCGGCCTTCCGCCCCGTAACGACCACTCAAAACATCGCCCCGGGAGCGGTGTGGAATTCCGCAAACATTATTCCTCTCCTCTAAATTGGGAGAGACACGGGAAAACAAACGCGGACGTGTTTTGACACAGCGTCACTTAACGAGCAAAGTGTGACGGCGACAATAAACTCCTGCCCGACCGCTGTATTGACTGCACTGTTTAGGACTGTGAGGTACGAAGTGTAGTGGAAACACGTGGCGGGCTTCTTTCACACCAGATTGACCGCGGAAAAAAACAAAACACACCAAACCCCCCCCTGAAATGAACCTCTCATACATTAAAACACAATTACCTGCAATCATATGTTGCTGGTTGAGAGGGTGTCAGTTCGTCTTACCTCATCCGGATGGCATACAAGCCCTGGAACGCACTTACACGCTCTTTGAAAAGCGATATTCAAGGAATAATTAGCGTAGTCGGTCACAATCGGAAAATCCACTTAGTGTTATAGTCATCTATAAAGCTTAATACGGCGCTGTTAAGAATTACGTGAGTCCCTAGATGAAAACCTAAACCGTCAGTGGAGAGAGTGTGAGAGGAGAGGAAGTGGAGAGAGACGTAATTCTTCAGATGAAAGTTTGTATGTGTTTGTGTGTAAGGGAGAGAGAGAGAGAGAGAGAGAGACAGAGACAGAAAGGTGATGTAAAAGAGAGAGAGAACATGTCTAGAGCTACAGCATAGTACTTTTTTAAACATAAAAAATACTTTTGTAGTTCATGCCCCCGGTGTCGCCGAAAAGTCCCCTCTGTGTGACCTGTTGCATGCCTTTCCACCTGTTTTATTAAATCACTTGTGATTGCAACTAATAAAAGACTTTCCCCCTGCCCTGCCTCCCTCCCCCGCTCTCTCTCTCTCCCCACGACACACACACACACACACACACACACACACACACACACACACACACACACACACACACACACACACACACACACACACACACACACACACACACACACACACACACACACCACAAACCCTGGGCTCCAGTTTCCCGTTTTATTTCCTTAACCCTGCTCCTGACCCCTCGCCCGTAATTAACAAGTATACTGAGAAAAAGGAAAATTGGTGGGTCATTATCATGATAATTACAGGAGGGAAATGCCAGGGAGGAGCTGCCAGATACTGGTAATATAGTGGTGCACAGGTCAGGGACGGGAACGCTCACCTTCATTTGTCTTTCACCCCCCACTTTAAACCTTAATGTTAGAGCGGAGAGTCATTAGCCCACTCTCTGTGAAAACATACTTAGCAGCCCACCTCCGCACTTCAGACAGGTGCCTGCGTATTCCAGTGCGTTGAGCCATAGCTGTGTGTGTGTGTGTGTGTGTGTGTGTGTGTGTGTGTGTGTGTGTGTGTGTGTGTGTGTGTGTGTGTATATAGCCTACTTTAGATTTGTGTGTATCATTATGGGTGTGTGTGTGTGTGTGTGCGTGTCTGTGTCTGTGTGTATGTGTAGGTGTTATGTAGCCTACTTTGCTTTTACTTTAAACTTGTGTGTATGTGTGTGTGAGTGCAGGTGTGCGCGTGGGCGTGCATGTGCGCATGTGTGTGTGTGTAGGTGTATGTAGCCTACTTTACTTTTACTTTAAACTTGTGTGTATGCATGTCTGAGTGCAGGTGTGCACACACGGGCGTGCACGCATATGCATTTGTATGCACGTGTGAGTATTTACAAGTGTTTGAGTGAGGCCGAAAGAGCCAGAGTTACGCATCTGTGTGTTTGTGTGCACATGCACGCATTTTTTATCCATGTGTGCATGTGTGTGTGTGAGAATGTTCCTAAGCATCTGCGTGTGCGATTCTTTTGCCGCCTGTGTGACTCAACACGCAGGCCGAGCTGAACTGTCTGCTGCAGTACATGGTTGGACAGCGCCAGGTAGTTAGTCACAACGTGTGACTGCCCTGTCTGCGAGGGCCCTGTATAGTACAGTACGTGTCCACACACACAAAGAGACACTTGTGTCGCAAGGAGAGGGCAAGAGAGAGAGAGAGGGAGAGAGAGCACGCACGAGAGAGAGAGCGTTCTGCATCGCCTGCCTGGAATTGTTTAGTGTTTTCCCAAGTCGTTATCCCGGGTAAGAAAACAGTGCTTTCACATGTCATCTTCCATTTGCACAAGTGGCCTGGGAAGCACTTGGGAGCGAGGCGGCTCCTGAGCGCCAGAGGGGTGTAACGGGGCAACAAAGCCCGCATTCAGACCTCCCCCCACCCCCACCGACCCCTCCGGGCTCGCCCGGAATGTGGCGCGGAAAGGGAAAAGCGAGCGGGAAAGAAGGGCACCTGGAGGGGGCCGAGGGAAAGAGGGTAGGATGTGTTCATGTAGATGATTAGCTGTGAGGGGAGGAAGAGGGGGTCCATGTTTCTTTGCTTTTAGGGCACCCCCAGATTATAATCTGGGAATACCTCAGATGTGGGTTTGGGAGTTATGTGTTCTCACGTTCACAACTCAACAGATGTGCCAGGGTGGGGTTGAAGGGGGCGTGTCGTGTATTGGTTTACACGTTGTAGACACAGACTGATATTATGCTGTTCAAACACACACACACACACACACACACACACACACACACACACACACACACACACACACACACACACACACACACACACACACACACACACACACACACACACACACACACACACACACACACACACACACACACACACACACGATAGTGTGAAATGCAAATACAATCTATGGTATACACAGCATGCCTTATCAGCATTGTGAGCATGTACGCGCACACAGAGAGACAAACAATAATCTGGCCCACACAAAGATATTTCGACCAATCCGGCCCGCGGCCATAAAGAAGTTCGACACCCCTGTACTAGAGGGTCAAAATATCCTCTTATGCCTGGCATGACAATGCATTCACCTGGCTACAATCAGTGCTGCCATGATCACTGGAAAGTCTAGGGGTGACACCCCTTCCCCTTATAAATACACTTCAGTTATCACCAGCTCTCTGAAGACGCTAATAGCTTGCACTCTCAGTGCTGGTTTTGTGAATTGCATTTTTTTTGGTTTGCAATGAGGCTCATTTGCATAGAAAGGGTCCAATTGTGTGCCTAATGTTTGCTTATGGCGATACTTGCTATTTTTCCACCGTGATTTGTGGTCATTAAAATTGGCGACACAAGATAAGATCGGGCGCTGTGGGGGGTGTCATGTACACATATGCACAAGGTTAGAGGAATTACAGTAAATCCGGAAGGCATTGCCCGTTGTTTTGGTTTTGAGATGGAGTTGGAACTGTTGCTTGCAGAGACGGAAAAAAAGATTTCAGACTTGGAGTTAACTTGTTATTGAGTTTGATAATAAAAAAAACACTATTGGACTAAAGAATATTTTACAGAGGGAGTTATGTTACAGCACAGAGCTCTGTGAAATCAATGCATGCATGGACAATCTTTTAGTATATAAAAAAAACGTAACCTCTTGTATGCCAGCGGTGAAAGATTAAAACGATTGATTTAATAAAGCAACGTTGTAAATGCCACTCTATTAGAATGTTTACGGTACCTGCCTGGTTGTATTGTTCAATGCGCGGGCTCTTCTAGTCAGCCTATTATGTGAATGGCAGTGGCCAAAGTTCAACTCAGTAAAGTATATTAATACAAAGAAGAAGGTTGTCAAATTTGACATGGTTCATCCCAACGCTGTTTTAGTGTTCAAGTTGTTGGATACATTCCACAAAAAAAGTAAAAGTCCCAACTAAGATAGGTCAAACCAGGTGCCACATAGAGACTGAGGTGGTCCCAGTGGACTTCCTTTACTACAAAGCAAAACGTCACTTAAGAGGGCAAAAGCAGTGCTTGACATTGAGAATGATAAAGCCACAATGTTTCAGAAACCAGTGCCTCTTGAGATTACATCCTCAGGACACTACTGTGTCAGCATAGTGGACAAAGATTGCACAGCCACTCGTGAGAATGAATCCCAAGCTGATGAGGTTCTGGCCATAACAGATGGCATGAGTAAAGATGAAAAACACAAAGTCTGGACATGCTTCAGTTGATAAACTTAAAAAATTACTGATTAGTGCTGGGAGTAATGATGATGAGAGCATTGTTATTCTGAAAGACATCGTAAGCAGCTGTGAAACATGTCTCAAGTACAACAAACCCAAGCCAAAGCCAGCAGTTGGTCTACCAA
The DNA here is from genome assembly GCF_963454915.1 of Gymnoscopelus microlampas. Classification (NCBI taxonomy): domain Eukaryota; kingdom Metazoa; phylum Chordata; class Actinopteri; order Myctophiformes; family Myctophidae; genus Gymnoscopelus; species Gymnoscopelus microlampas. Next base: position 27,262,311 of record NC_139959.1, read on the forward strand.
TGACTTCAACATACAATGAAACTGTGGCATTAGATCTGCATGAGCTAGGACCAAATGTGTGGTACCTCCGCATGATTGATCACCTCACCAGGTTCAGTGCTGATAACATTGTGACAACAAAAAAATCCAGTGAAATTGTGGCACTTTATTCATTCCTGGGTGAGTGTTCATGGAGCCCCATCTAAAAAAATGGAGGTGAATTCAACAATGAGGAAATGAGAGACATGGCGAGAATTTTAACATTGAAGTCAAAACCACTGCTGCCTACAGTCCATGGAGTAATGGATTGATAAAAAGACATAACCAGACTCTTACAGAGATAATGTTAAAAGGTGAAGAAAAGCAGTGGATGTGACTGGAAAGCAGCCCTAGATTGGGCCCTGATGGCAAAGAATACAATGCACAATGTACATGGATTTAGTCCATGTCCATGTACCTATCTTCTGTGCTGGTTAATAAACCGCCTACCCTGGAGGGCACTACCATGAGTAAATGGGTAGGATAGCACATGATAGCATTACATGAACAAAGGAGAGCGTTTACTGAGGCACAGTGCTCTGAGAGAATCAGTAGAGCTCTGCGCACACAGCTTCGCCCCACAGATGAACACTACAAAACTGGAGCTAAAGTGTACTACAAAAGAATGGACTGTAATGAATGGAAAGGCCCTGGGGTGGTATTTGGACGGGACGGGGTGGTAATATATGTTAGACATGGAGGCACCTATGTACGGGTGCATCACTGTAGACTACACAAGGCCAAAGATCACTACACTGACAAGAAAGTCAGACAGAACATAATGCAGCAGAATGTGACATGGACAATGTTGTAGATCAGGGATGGGCAACTGGCGGCCCGCGGTCCCGCTTGCGGCCCGCACCGTCACTCAATGCGGCCCCAGGCCAAAACCCCCCTTACTTTTTAAATCACAAAGAAAAACAAAGTCATCTAAACATATCCGAAATGGTGAACTATTGCCTTCAGCTGTTCCAAACATGCAACTTTCCATGAACCATTTTAATTACAACAGTCCACCAGTAGAGCGCGCTCTCGTTTATTTTAATAGAAGCCTTATTAACTATAATTCTAGTGTTCATTTTTATATATATTTTAAGCCAAGGTTACAGCAATACTCTGAAAGGCATACTCAGGAATGTGAAGTTTTGTTTAGTACAGCTGTAGTAGGTTGATAGAAGCATTACTAAATGCTAAATAAAAACAAAGTTACAACAAATAATAATAGTTAATATCCCTTATTTATCACATATGTGACTATTATGGGCTTTCTGAGTAATGGGGTACTACTGGCGAGAGTGCCGATAAACAGGGGCGGGCTGGGACCAAAATTCAGCCCTTGCTTTTTGGTCCAAACCGGCCCACCGCCCCCGGACCGAACGGTGGGGGGGAGCCCTGCCGATAAACAATGCGGCCCCCCAGAGTGAGTGTGGAAATCTAGTGGCCCTCACCATCTACAAAGTTGCCCACCCCTGTAGATCTACCGTACCCAATACTGTATCTAGTGATGTGGACAGTGTACCTGACACAGAGAATGCTTCAGGGGGCTCTCATAATGACAGAGACAACAATGAGCATGCTAAAGATCCATCCAACCAACAACCTCCTATCATAAGAACAGACTGTAGTATCAATCTAAAGGCAGGACAATTCATTAAGTATGAGGAAAGAGACACTGGAATTTCACACACAGCGAAAGTGCTAGGTCGAGGAAGGCAACTGGAAAAAACAAGGACTGGTACAATCTGGAGTACACTGAGCCAGTTAGCCTCACTGGCACAGCAAGGTCAGCTGACCTTTCACAGGTTGACACACTGCAGATGGAATCATTGGACAGGGTGGAACGGCCATCTGACAGACATCACAAGGATGTACTTGTTACAAAGGAGTGGAGTGTTCGATGAAGTAAAAAACTTGGGACAAAAGTGTATTTCCACAAGATGGGTGTGCACACTCAAAGACACAGCAGTTCCAAAAGCAAGGCTAGTGGCGAGAGGATTTAAAGAGCTAAACACAAAAGATCTTCCAAAAGACTCGCCAACATGTGCCTCAGAGTCTCTTAGACTACTCATGTCAGTGATTGATATGTCAAAACCGATGGACACCCCACTCTATGGACATTAAGTCAGCATTCCTTCAAGTAAATGAGCTATCCCGAGACATTTATGTCCGTCCGTCCACCACCTGAAGCTAAGAGTGAGGGAACTCTGTGGTAAAATAAATAATAAATAAATAAAGTGTGTATGGACTAAATGACGCATTACTGTACTGGTTCAATAGAGTTAAAGAAACAATGATGCAAACTGGAGGAAAGATGTCACAAGTTGACCCTGCCATTTTTTATTGGTTGGATATAAAGATTGTAATGTGTCTGGGGTGCTTGCTTGTCATGTTGATGATTTCATCTGGGGTGGTTCACAAACTTTCGCAACAGTAATCCCTCACCTGCAATCTGCCTTTTAAGTGGGCAGAGAAGAACATGACAGCTTTCGCTATGTAGGCATGGAGTATGTCACTGCAAATGGAGCAACATGTATGCATCAAGACAATTACATACAGAATCTCCTGCTCCTCGGCATGCTCCTCTGACTGAAGCCCTAAACTAACCCTGAGTGAAATTGATGACCAAAGATAGGTCAACCAACTTCTGTGGGTTGCCAGACAAAGTAGACCTGATATTATGTTTGATACATGTGTCCTTGCAACTAACATAAAACATGCTACTGTGCAGACTTTACATGACACAAACAAGGTGCTGAGAAAGTTAAAATCAGAACAAGTGACACTGAAGTTTTAGAACCTGGGAAAAGACAGCTCTCTAAAGCTAGTAATGTTCTGCGATGCCTCATTGGGAAACCTTCCAGATGGAGACACTCAAGGGGGACATCTCATTGTGCTGATGAGGAAGGGTGAGGAAGATTCTCACCTGTTTATTGGCAGTCAAAAAAGATTGGTCACCATGTTCTCACTTTTACATGCCTATGGTAGTCCATGAGCCAGACAAGATTTCATTATCGAAAGAGTGGGCAAAACCAAACCTATATTAAATTGTTCACAGGGTCAATACGAGTAAATAAATATATGATAACCTCTCCACAGGAGCAGCTTTTTCGTGGTTATCACACATTTTGTAATTTTCCCCATATACATGACAGGTGAAAAAATGACAAAATTTAAAAAAGAGTTATCATAATGAAACTTCCTGAGTTGATTACTTACACGAAGACAATGATTTATCGTATTACAAGTTTTCTGAAATTGTATATTTAAATATGCAAATTAGGCATTTAGTCCATGAGCCAGAGCCCCAAAATTGAGCCAGATATTGAATGTTCCCTCGTTAAAAACCTTTGACTCCAACATCTTAACAAAATGAAATAGGTATGTTGACTCTGGCTTTGTCCAATGTTCCAATGTTGATTCTGGAAAGTTATGCAATTTTGGGCATATTTTCCTAATGCCTAATTTGCATATTTAAATATACAATTTCAGAAAACTTGTAATACGATAAATCATTGTCTTCATGTAAGTAATCAACTCAGGAAGTTTCATTATGATAACTATCTTTTTTAATTTTCAACTGTCATGTACGTATGGGGAAAATTACAAAATGTGTGATAACCATGAAAAAGCTGCTCCTGTGGAGAGGTTATCATATATTTATTTACTCGTATTGACCCTATGAACAATTTAATATAGGTTTGGTTTTGCCCACTCTTTCGATAATCATTGCTCAATTTTGGGGCTCTGGCTCATGGACTATGGACATTAATAATAGACTTTGACTTTTTCTGCAAAAAATGGAAAAAAAAAAGTGGGAGATGTTCTGTTTTTGCATTGCACACTATTATGGTACTTACGGTTCAGCCACTCTATTAGTATGTTTATGGTACCTGTCTGCTTGTATTGCTCAATGCGCGGGCTCTTCTAGAAAGTCTACTATGTGAATGACAGTGGCCAGATTGTTGTTATTTTGCCTGAAGTTCAACTCAGTAAAGTATATTAATGCAGCTGCCTTGCATTTCATAAGTCATGATGACAATGTCTTCTCAATTCAAACAATGACTCCATTTTAAAAGTCTGTGTCTGTGCTGGGTGTGACATTATTGCAGTCAGCGTCATGTTCCGTTTAATATTATTATCTTATCTTTAATATCACAATCTAAATCATATCCATAACGTTAACCATGGAACTAACCAATATCTCCACCACATTATGCTTTTTATAAATGAATGGCCTTAATATCAGTGTGGGAAAACTGTCTGTGATTTTCCCTTCCATCGGTGATCATAGACGATGATGAAATTGTCAAATCGGAACAAGCCTAACGCATGATACTAATTTGAATATGCGCAAATAGCACCAGAGTGCATTTCATTTCACCTTTGAGAATTATACTGTTTCAGCGGAATCCAATCCTTTTATGAACTCGCCCCTCACAGTTAAATTAACACTGGAGATTCGACTGTGCATACAGTTACACTTACACATGTGTCTGCACACATGCAAACACAGCGGAGGCATGCAACCCCACACACACCCCCAACCCACACACACATAAATTACACGTGCGCTAACATGTAAGAGAGCGAGCCCTGTCCAACAGCGCTAGAGCTCTCCACTCATGCTGTCATGCTCTATGGCGTGGCACTCCATCTTCCCTCGCAGCGCTCCAAAAAAACACAGGCGTCATCCATCAAGTGGAGGACATATTGCTTTTAAAGCACACAGCTCTATCTGCAAAACACTAACATGTGTGCTGTCTCCTCTAATCTCATTAGCTGCTCCATTAATCCCCGGCCAGTGTCGTTACTTTCTACTCGCCTTTCGCAGTGTGATGTAAACAGACACTACTATCTCTTTCAGACCTCGTGGGTGTAACAGAGGTCTACACTTCCTCTCGACAATTGTCTCAATCAAAAGCCTCTTGGAATACTTCTCCGCGATGCTTTGTGTTTAGTTAGTGATGTGTGTCTGTGCTCACATGGCTTTTGTTTCTGTAAGTCTATATGTGTTTGTGTACGCACAATTGTGTATACTGTATCTACCTAGGACACACGTGTGTACAGTACAGTGTGTTGTTGTGTATAGATGCACAAATGTATGTGAAACAACCCCTATACCCAAGTGGATGGTATTTAGATCCTAGTGCGAGGCCAGGAGATTGTGAAGTGTGCTCTCTGATTGAATGCATGTGTGCCGGGGCTTCCAGACATCCCAGCGGAGTCAATTGGTGGCCCTCATTGTGTCAGAGAGAAGAGAGGAGAGTGGAGGCCCATCTGATGCAGATGGGAAAAGCATGGCATGTCAAAACGCCAAACAGTTCATTCCAGTGACTGATATTCTCTCACATGATTCACCGAAGAGAAAAAACATCTAAATCGAATTGCAATGTGCAGGTCTGGCGATACTTTGGTACTGAAAACACCACAGAGCCAAACAATTGCTTCACATTCGCCCTCGAGCCGAAACAACTCACTTTCGGATGTCGGCAAAAAGCTGCGTTGAGCAAAGACGTTTTTCTTTCTTTCCAAAAACTCAACCAAATTCAATCACAATGTTGGATATCTTACAATCATAACATTGGATGTGTCATCTAAATTTGTACACAGAGCGCATAATATACTGTATAGCCTGAAAGTCAAAACCAAGCGCTATTTGTAGGTCTTTAATGAGAAGTCCAGCTGATCCCCTGCTTACCCAGTGGCTGGGGAGAGTGGGTGGCCGTGCCCAGCGGGAGTGGCGTAGCTGTTGTATTGATTGGTGCGAGGCCGTGCCAGTCAGGACCAATGGGTTGGCAAATGCCGTCAGCTGGTTGGCATGCGGGCATTACAGCCGCCTACGGTTTTCCATAGAGCTGCACCCAGTGGCACCAGGTTGTAATGGGAAAACCAACCCTCGAGGAGCAGAGAAGGAAGGAGAGGAGAGAACGAGCGAAAGGAGAGAGAGAGAGAGACTGACATTGATCCTGTCACATTCCTGGCGGCAGTTTTTGGCAGACGCTAATGATGCCCAACAACCGGAGATGGAGGGATGAAGGGGGAGAGAGGGATGGATAGTGTTGGGTTTGCATGGCGCGCCCGAGTGCTCGATAAGAATGTGGCAAGGTGCGGTAGCTACAGCTTCTACTTTTTAATTGTTGTTATTCAACAACACAGGCAGCCATTGACGACGACGGCAGAGCCAGAACAATTTTGAAAGAGAAAACGGAAACAAAAATTAACAAATGGACCAAGAGCAGAGGACAGCAATGAATTAGGAGGTGTGAGAGGTGTGCATGACGGCTTGAAACTATAGCCCCGTTTTCACAGAGCCAAAGTGCAGGAAGTATAGTGGAACATTTTAAATTCATCTCATGTGAAAACGGACACTGATCTTGTGCCGCGGAAGTTTTGGCGTTCAAAATTTTACAGCAAGTGACCTAGTAATTTTTCCAAAAAGTACTGGGAGAATACAATTTTCCCTGTAGTGAAAACGCTAGAATCAAAGTGCTGGAAGTCTGTCTGGAATAGCAAATCCTCGTTGTGCATTTGCAAGCTTGATGACGCAGGAACGCATGTCCCACCGGTCTCACAAGATCCAGCAATCGATTATTAACTTTTTAAAACTTGTGTCAGTTGTGTTTATATCACCATGCAGTCAATCAATGCGATTTGAAATGTGAGTTCGCTCACGGCTCGCTGCCCAACGCGCGTTGCCAAGTGCCAGTTACAGGGGAGGCCGGGTTAGGGTTTATCCCGCAGTGGCACGATTTATTATTTAGTCCGAATATTAAAAATACTTCATATCCTCTGATCTTAGTCCTGAAAAGAATATCCTATGGAAGAAGAGATATGTTTTATAATTCTTCGTTGCCTAAACAACTTTTGGTCAGTGAGAGAGGTGCATGTCGTCTCATTGTCACGTTAGGGTTACTATAGTAACCCGACACTGCACATGTTACAGCCGAATGTATACTTCTACAAGATCTACAAGTTTTTTTGCTGCCAATGGTCGATAGGAATATTTTGACATATCGCACAACCATAATTAAAGATATGTCTTGAGATTTTATGCAAGAAAAAGATCTGCCAAATCCACTCCACCTGTTGACGCTTGTGTCCCCGTGATAATGAATGATTGAGAGAGAGAAACAGCTTGCTTATCATGTGTTCTTTCAATGGATCAATGGATTAAAGTTACAATCTTGCGTGCTTACAGTCACCTCTCGGACGAGTATAAAGTACTATATCGTTAGAAAATAAACAAATGAAAACGGTCGCTTATCAGGCAATACCAGAACTTTTGCTGCCAAAGAGGGCATGTGAAAATGGCCTTTCCCATTGCCAGTCCAGCTAATTATTTTCCTGGAAAAATATAGAGTGAAAACGTGGCTTATGATGCGAGCGAATGAGGGCTTACTGGGGGTGATGTGGGGTGCTGACCACCGTCTGAGAGGCATTGAATTAGCTGGCAAGTGATCCATAACATGGATGTAAAATTGTGGATTGCAGATGCAGCAATCGTCTCCAATCTGCAATTTACATCTGTGCATCGGAGGTGATTTCAACCGAACACCCAAACGAGAGCAGCAAAGGTGGCCGCGGGCCTCAGAGTCTTCTGCCTCGTAATGTTCTCGCATCATACCGGTGGTCACTGCAGAGTGCCGAGTGACGACTGCGATATCGCTTCACAGCAGCTTCCTCTCTCTCTTCTCTCTTGCTATTTAGGTATTCTAAGAGATGTTTAGTTTTTTTGTGTGTGTGAGTGTGTGTGTGTGTGTGTGTTTTAGTTTTTTTTTTTTACCAGGACAGCTCAGGGATAATGCTGCAGCTTGTGGTACTCGTGCATGTGGGTGTGTGTTTGTGCGTCTTGAGTCTCCGTTTTCCCCTTTTCTCCCCAATCTCCACAGCTTCTGGCTCTCTGCTTCCTGGCCCGGGGAGAATCGAATTGTGTAACACCAGTGCGTTCTGGCACACTCCGACTTTTGTCTGCCGTTCTCCTATTAGTCAGTCTGTGCTCAGGCCCTCTATCACCGAAGGCAGAAACTCACCATTATGTCTTCTCCTTCCCCCCACGCCGCCACAGACACAAGTCAAGCCTGACGCAATCCCCCCCACCAACGCCACCTCCACGTTCCACTCAAATTCTGCCCCCCCTACCCCCGAAACCTTATCCAAAATAACACATTCTTTCAATAAAGACACACGGCTGGGGCTTGCTTTATTTCTTTTGTTTTTTACGCGGCCACATGTTTATGCCTTACTCCAAACCCAATTATTTCATTGTCCTGACATTTGAGCTAATAAATCACACGGTTTAGGTTTCTGCAGGAGAGCGAGGGGGGGAGGGGGGGCTAGTGCGGAAGATCACGGTTTTTACTTTTTCACTAAAATACAGCATGAAGTCACAGTCTGAAAAATGCTAGCAATTAATCAGAGCTACTGAATACAATCCACTCAACTAATCACAATTAACTTAATGGATGACTCAATGACAATATGGGGCCCCCGCATGTTACGAGTCCCCCCCCCTCAAAAATACTATAGCATGAGGGAATGAGAGACAAAATGGGACAAGAGAGAGCGAGAGAGAGAGAGAGAGAGAGAATGAGGAAGGGCGGGAGCGGGCCCACTCAGCAACGGAAAGGAAATTAGAGCGATATTACACAGCCCTCCTGTTATGATGTCAAGTTTGAAAATTTCAGGCTGATTATGTGGAATAGCGAGCTAAAGGGCACATCCAAATCAATTTGGTGCAGCGCTCAACGAGGACCCGACACAATCACAGGGGGGGCTTTTATTGGTCAGCGAGTAATGGCTGTGACTTCACCGGCAACATGTGACCTGCTTCCTTAATGCGCGCGTGCATGGGTCCCCGCGCAATTTTTTTCGGGTTTCCCGTGGGTAAAGTTACTTTTTTTGTTACTTTATTTCGGTTTTAGAGTTAGGGTTAGGGTTGGGAACAGGCTGACATGCCACACAAACAATGATGCGGTTCCCACCGGAGAAAATCTCACACACACACAAGCACTCGTGCGAGCACTGTGCCTGCCCTGTCAACTGAGCGGTCCTAGCGCCCTTCGCATACAGCACACAAACACGCAGCCAGACACACTGCAGTGTGCGCAAACAGAAATATATTTTTTATTTTTCCCTTTGCACCGGAGTCCGGGACAAACAAAGTCCCGTACGGGACACGCCCCTTTTGGCTCAAATACGGGGCGTCCCGGCTAATACGGGACTGTTGGCAACCCTAGTGGTGGAGGATAATATCTGTCTCGGCACTCCCAGACGGAGGCTAGGCTACTACTCTGTCCTCCAAGCCTATCCCATAATGCAATGTGGGCTCCAGCACTTGCCATGCCTCTTCCTTTCTCTCCAAACCAATTAGATACTTTTGACTTTACGATTATTTTAGCCACTTGAACCCTAAAACCAGCTCAGTGGCCTTGTGGTTAGAGTGTCCGCTCTGAGACTGGGAGATCAGGGTTCAATTGCCGTCCGGGTCCTACCAAAGACTATAAAGTGGTACCCAATGCCTCTATGCTTGTGCTTGGAACTCAGCATCAAGGGCCAGATTGGGGGGTGAGTCCCTGTGATATACTAGCGTCAAGTCCAGGGGGTGTAATTGAACATCAAGCCTCACACTAAGGGAAAAGGAGATATGCTCCTGACCTATGGGCCAAATGGATTGGGAACAGCTGGTTTCCAAAACGACTTAATTACTTAAACCCTTTGCTGACTGGGGTCCCCCAAGGGTCTGTACTTGGCCCTGTCTTTTTTCCCTCTACACCAAATCTATTCACTGAAAATCTGCAAGCTCGCAATGCCACATGTTGCGACATGGTGTGAGCTAGCTTCTAGATCAGCCATCTTCATCGAGTGCTCGCCTATTTTCGGCGGATGTTCGCCTATTATGACATGCCCAGAATAGGGACACTACGGTTCATGCGGTTAAATAAGTCATGACAACCAAATTGCACTCTTGCACTGAGCAGACCATCAATGTTTGTGATTACACACGGAACACAGGGAGATGCAGTCTCTGTGGTAACCACAAGTCCTGGCCGACCAGACCACAGGGAGACCAGTTAGTAGCCTTCCCCTCTAATCATCCAAGGTGTTTTAAGTCACCCTCCTCTTTGTGCCCACAACACAAATATAGAACCATCAAACATTCCGACGTTACATTGCAGAGATGGCGTCCAGCCACAATCACAGTCCTTTGGTATTTGTTTTGTTTTCTTAGAGAGAGAGAGCGAAGAACCCAGAGCATAATATTCTCTGGGTTCTTTTTGGGGCTCTCTGTAGGGCTATAATAATATTATATTATATACTGGGGAATAATATTATAGCCCCACAGAGGAATCCTAGTACAGGAGAGAAGACTACTATGCCTGCCGGGTCCTTCAGGCAGTGGGAAGGGAGCCTGCTGGACTGTCAGTAAGATATTACTCTGAAAAATCACTAGACACAATATTGTAAGATGTAATATGCTACAGTACATGTAAGAGTTGGGTTTCTTCTCAATACATTACTGTTCATACTATTACTATAATTAATTACCCCAAAGGTCTGGTCTGCTTATGTTTGGTTCATTTTGGGAGATACTGGGAACGTTCCAGGTATAAATCCCCTTTAGCACAAAAAGCAGTGGTGAAATGGATGGAAATAATTAGCGTTCTGAAAGTGCTATTGAATGTGCTTTTAACAGCTGTCATCATAGCGTATTTGGTGATTTATACATAACCATTAGAGGAGAAATTACAAACCTGACTCAACTTTGGCCCCTGGCAGAGGTCTGGATACAGCAGAGCAACCCCTCGTTATAATAAAGTCTCGTAGACAGCCAGCTATCTCAATTCACACCCACGACGTATAAACGACAACCAGGGTACTACAGCGCTGCTAAAACACAGAGAATGAATGTAATCAACACCCACAATGTGGTACAAACATACGCACCATCACACATCGTAAACGAGCGTTTCAGATGTTCCCGCGAACCCATATGACTCAGACAAGGCGATGAGAAAAGAAATGTGCGTGACGTGAAATACAATAACACGACCAGATGATTAGGCTGGCCAAGGCCCGGGTGTAAATCACATTATGGTTGCGGGAGATCGTGACCCAACATCAGAGGCGGAGGAGAGGGCCGGAGAAGGAATTGCCTGCGACAATGTGTGCAAGAAGGGGGAGAACATTCCTCTAAAAGCCACATTATTACGCACAGCAGCCCTGCGGAACATGCAAAGAGAGTAGGCAAGGAACCAAAAATGGCTTAGGTGTGCTCCTCCCGCTTTCCCCCCTGGGTGCGGTTAGAGAAGCGCGCCGGCTCGGAGCCAAAATGGTGGTCTGAGCAGAAAAAAAAGCCGCAAAGTGAAAATAGAGGCGCCCGGGGCCAGGACATGTCCAGGATCAGATCAAAGGTGGGCGGGGCCTCCGCACACAACAAAGGGTGGTGCCATGATGACAGACAGCCATACAGACAGACAGAAACATTATGTGTCTGACTGGACTGGTAGAATGTGTGTGTGTGTGTGTACATGTATGTGCCATGTCTGGCAGGGCACCCAGGTTCATCCAAGGCAGTAAAACAACAACAACAGATGTACCCCAAAAAAACAAAAAAACGGATGCAACAACACAAGAGGGAAACGGGGACGAGGCGGAGTGGAGCGATAAAAAGCTGCATCAGTCGAACAGGGACAGTGGGGGCCGCAGACGAGTCCAAGTTGAGCTGCCCACATGCGGGAAGCCCTGTCCGGTGGCAGGGCCTGGGGAATGCTTGGTATGGCAATCAGCAGGCACTACAGACAGACGCCCAGGAAGTCGGGGGAAAGAGTGAAAGGGGAGAGAGAGAGAGAGAGAGAGAGAGAGAGAGAGAGAGAGAGAGAGAGAGAGAGAGAGAGAGAGAGAGAGAGAGAGAGAGAGAGAGAGAGAGAGAGAGAGAGAGACACACACACACACAGAGAGACAGAGAGAGAGGGAGAGAGAAACAGACAGACAGAGAGAGAGACAAACACTGCTATGGTCGGGGCCCCCGAGGCTGAGACAGACAGGGCCTGGCACTGGCCTGGCTTGTTGATGTCTGGGTGTACGGCCGTGAGAGCATGTTAGGGATGAAAGAGCAACAACACTGACCAGGATAGAAAAGGAAGCCATTCGCAGACACAAAGCCCAGACCGGGCTGAAATTACACACGAGCCAAGACCGGGGTAATTGTGGCCGGTTCGGTTAGGCACGGCGCGTACAACTTCAAGGTTGCGGGTTAGATTCCCACAGGCATCGGGGAAGATGCCTCAGAATCATGTACGGTACTTGTTCTCTGGGGTTGTGGGTAAACGGGGTCAAAGGTCACACAGAACGCTCTACTGTATATGGGCGCCTTTTGGTCATCCGTCCGTTAGCCTGTTCTCACCAGATAACTGTAAAGACGTACTCACCAGAGGCTCCTTGTTTTTAACCAGGCGGATGATCTTCACCGAATCCTCGTCGTCGTCGATGTCTGGCAGAGGCGGGAGCTCTGGGTCGTAACTCTTCTGGGCCACTGTGTCATGGACAGACAGGAGGCTCTGGAAGGAGGGATGGAGAGAGTGGAGAGGGGAGAGGAGAGGAGGCAGGAGAAGGGTTATCATCGCTCAGACCAACAAAAAGGCCCTCAACTTGACCTAATCAGCGATTAAGTGAAGTATGGCCGTACGTTCCATCACCGGTTCAAACCTGTCGTTCTCTTTTTGTACGCAGGCTGAAAGAGTAAAGGCAGAGTGCAGAGGGGAGGACGGTTATGGATTGGGGTGTCTGCCCCCGAGCAGCGTGTGATGGATTCGATGTGCATTCAGGGCCAGTTGCTCCAGCTACATGTGTTAATTGTCATTAGCCCGCATCCCCCCCCCTGCCCCGTCCTCCCTCAATACATCTCTCTGATTAAAGGCACCCAGCGCCCGCGGGGCCCCAAAAGTGCCGCTCGACCTTATGAATCACTGCTAGTACCTCCAGGGAGACAACGGGGGGGCGGCGGGGAGGGGGGTACGGTGGTGTGTCACAGGAACGGTGGGCTGTTGTGCGATGCTCTGCAGTGTCGGGAGTCAAAGTAATGAAGTTCTCGGCCACCTCAGGTATTTAGCACATTGTAGGGAGCGAGTGAGAGAGAGAGAGAGAGAGAGAGAGAGAGAGAGAGAGAGAAAGAGAGCGCGCGCGAGAGAGGGAGAGAGCGAGAAGAGACGGGACGCAGACAAGAATGATGCCATTGAGAGATTCATCTTTCAAACTATTTAACGGCTCTGTGTCCACACCGGGATGCAGCTGGAAGCGGGGCGCTTTTTCCGTGATCGAGGAGTGAGAGTGAAAAACATCTCTCCACCACGTGCCAGAAATATGGAGAGAGAGAGAGAGAGAGAGGGAGGGAGAGGGAGAGAGACAGTGTGTGTTGGCGAGGGAGAGGAGGATAGGAGCAGGAGAAGAAGAGTGCTGTGTTTTATGACAGAGGAGCACGCCGCAGCGCAGCGTTCAAGATGTTGCTAACTGGGAGCAGATGGGAGAGAGGACAGACGGCGGGAGCATGTACACACATGCATACTGTATACACGCGCACAAAAACACATTATAGTATACATGTACACACACGTGCACAAGCACATATACACTGACACACATGCATATACACACACACATATACGTCCACACGCGTACCGTACATGCACACATACTATTATGTTCACGTTCCACACCCTCTTTACCAATGTCATTCCTGTTAACCCTGTTAACTTGTACCATTATTTTATACTTTGGCTATTAAAAAATAGCAGATCTACAAGCTCAGCGCGTGGCACAGAGTGCCGTACTATGAGCTTGTAGATCTGATTTTTTTTAATGGTGAAATTTGGTGCAAATGTTTGTATATAGAATCATTTGTAACTCAAATCCTTGCTTCTGGGGGAGGGTTCCCTGGAACAAAATATTTTGAGATGGGGGTACGTGGCCAAATACATATCATTTTGGGGGGTCCTTGACATGAAAACGTTTGAGAACCAATAGGGACACCAGGTTGAAAGTGATTCATTTATGTCTTCTGCGCTATCTCTGACCTTTTTTTCTGCATATTTAATCCCTCCACTACACTTTTCTCGCTTGCTCTTCTTTCACTAAACATCCATCGGGTTTCTTTCCATAGCTGTCCTCCAGAAACAGCCAGGTGGATCCCTCAGGCCAGGCCAACAGCGTGCAACAGACCCTGGGCCTATAAATAGATGCTATGTGTTGTATTGCATGACGGACGGATGCTGTATTTTTATGGCACTGAGCTATCTGCTGGAACCCTGCGGGAAAAAAATGAAAAATAATAAAATGTTTGCAGCTGAGGTCGACGATAAAGGGAAAGCGGATTTGGGGAAACAGGATCCCGAAAGCCATTCTGGATGGATTACGCAATATAAATTGTGGTTATAGCATCGTGTCATGCCATAAAGGGAGGAGACTGTGGACTTTTAAGAGGCACAGCGTCTCTACAGTGTTTTGATAGGGTCAATATAGACAAAATCTGATCGGATGATTTTATCTGCGAGGAGAGCGGTCCCTCGACAATGCACACACACACACGCGCGCGCGCGCGCACACACAGTGGATTCTATAATAGACTTATTCTCCTTGCCACTGAATCAGAGGGAGTATAGTAGACTGCGGTCCATTCAGAGCAGAATAAAATATTACAGAGCAAATATTTGCAGAGGAACGCTCCTGATCCTGTGGCTGCCGTCTCTTTTTCCATTTCGCTTTGCTTTCTTCTGCTCTGCTCTTTTTCTAGAGGCGGGGGCTCTTTTAATGTGGCGTCGTATCGAGTTCCCAGAGTTTCCGAAAACAGCGGCGGTTAAAGGACGCCCCGTGTCCCGGGGTGGTCGAGGTGGTGGGAGGGGGGGCGGGGGCAGGGGGCGTTTCGAGTCTGAGGTTGGACACGTGCGGCGTCCTGGACCCGAGTGATGGCGTTTGGCTGTCACTCACGACAACTGCCAACACGTTGGGGTCATCCAGGCGTCAATCACAGCCCTGGCCCTGACTCAGTGGGTGGGTGGGTGGTTGGGGGGGGGGGGTTCCCGCTGTTGGGGTCCGCACCTACATGTGGCCAATCAGCAGCACGCAGTACGTCCCGTACCCAAAAGGTCACAGAGTTGAGGCCTACAAAAGGCAATGGACGTATCCATCAACAGCCACGTGTCCAGTCCACTGAAGCCCTACTCAGTGGACACATGGACACAAGACTGCTCTCCTTCACTTCCAGGTAGCTAAAGCTAGTACAGACCAAAGATGTGCAATTTGCACCGTAAGACAGTGTCACGCACAGCACATAACATCTAGATCCGATTTTTTTGGGGCATATCATCATACGACTGAGCATAAATTACCCCTGAACTCTATATATACTGTAGGTATAGTACCTACCTCAAAAAACTTGGTCACTGGAGTTTAGGGGTGATCTAAATGACCTCTAAACTCTGGATTTTATAAAGCATGTCGGTACATGCACACATGTCCGCGTGTGTACACGCACATGTGCACAAACACACACATTGCACACGCATTGCGTCTGCCTGTAGTGACCTTGAAGACCTGCTATATTCACTATTGAAAATGTTTTAGTTTTTTAATTCAAAATTTTGCCTACAATGACGACATTCCCACAATAGGAGTGTCAGGTTTAACGTGGTTAAGTGTCTCTGTGGGTTGCATAAATATTTATATTTTGTCCATTTCCTGAAAAGTTACGGATTTGGACACAAGGTTTCCATCCAACAGCAATGGCACGCACACAGACTCAGTGGACACATGGACACAAGACTGCTCTCCTTCACTTCCAGGTAGCTAAAGCCTAGTACAGACCAAAGATGTGCAATTTGCACCGTACGACGGTGTCACGCACAGCACATAACATCTAGATCAGATTATTTTGGGGCATATCATCATATGACCGAGCATAAATAAAGCATTACAATGTTGCGGGGGGGGGGGGGGGGGGGGGGGGGGGTCTCAGTGATCTATATTACCCCTAAATTCTATATATAGGTATAGTACCAACATCAAAAGCCTTGGTCACTGGAGTTTAAGGGTGATCTAGATGACCTCTAAACTCTGGATTTTATACAGCACCTACAGTACCTCAAAAGCCATTGGTCACTGGAATAAGATCAGGCATTATGTCGGTACATGCACACATGTCCGCGTGTGTGCACGCACATGTGCACAAACACATACACACACATTGCACACGCATCGCGTCTGCCTGTAGTGACCTTGAAGACCTGCTATTTTTACTATTGAAAATGTTTTACTGTTTTTTAAATGTAAAACTTTGCCTATAATGACGACATTCCCACAATAGGAGTGCCAGGTTTAAAGTGGTTAAGTGTCTCTGTGGGTTGCATAAATATTTATATTTTGTCCATTTCCTGAAAAGTTACGGATTTGGACACAAGATTTCGATCCAACAGCAATGGCACGCACACACACACACACACACACACACACACACACACACACACACCTTTCCATTTGGACTGACATTGGCCGTTTCTTGCAATACTGATCCATCAAGCCTAATACCATGACCCCTGAGTGTCCTCTCTTCGATGGCTGCCTACCTCCTCCAAGCTACCTCCACCAACAGCCCAGAGCGGCACTGCTCCTAATGCGCTGTCCCCCCCATTCTTTAAAAAAATAAAATACAAAATAACAAAAATAACAGGACCAGCTGCACACTAATACGTAGCACATGGCAAAGACCACGGCTGGGGACTGCCGACACAAAACATGGGAGAGCAAATGCATGGGCACAGGTACACACACACACCATGCAATTGCATGCATAGTGTACAGTACATGGTAGCATGCAAGACCTGCATATGTTGTGCACACACCCTGTCCCATACTCTACCTATTTCAT
Organism: Gymnoscopelus microlampas; assembly: GCF_963454915.1. NCBI lineage: Eukaryota > Metazoa > Chordata > Actinopteri > Myctophiformes > Myctophidae > Gymnoscopelus > Gymnoscopelus microlampas. The sequence goes on from NC_139959.1 coordinate 27,279,244, forward strand.
ACATACTGTATCTGGACACGCAGAGATGCACACAGACACACATGGATGCACTGACACACTCTCAATATATAGGTGTTTCTCCGGGGTCGCGCGCGCGCGCGCACACACACACACACACACACACACACACACACACACACACACACACACACACACACACACACACACACACACACACACACACACACACACACACACACACACACACACACACACACACACACACACACACACACACACACACACACACACACACACGTTTATGTGTACATGTTTGTACACATAAACTGGATAAACACTCGCAGACACCAGTGTGCACTCACATAGCTTCCCATATTGTGTGTATTCCTCCTGGGTCTCTCCCACATAGCGAAAGATGTAGTACTGTAGTTTGATCGACTACGGGCAGACTTTGCAGGTTGTCCGGTCATCTCAATGCCCTGATGATGTCTGGTCAGGCCCGGTTCCGGTTAATTTCGGGTGTTATCAAAAAAGATAGCCACGAGCAGAGTCGGATGAGATATTCTTCGTTGAGATTTCAGCCGAAAGGTAACCCTTCTGGTACTGTCCGGATAATTGTCTATGGATAATTGTAAGTTACCGCTGGTAATGGTCTTCAATGATTGTTGCTGGGTAATTGTAAGTTACTGCTGGCAATCTGGCGACTGCTCTCTAGTCTTCTTGGATCTGAACTGAACAATTAACAATAAACTTAACTGGACACCTGGTCATGCTGGGTCACATGAGCTCCCAGATCCAATCCAACTAATTGCTAATCTCTCCTGAGCTATTTTTACTGAGGTGTTTGGGATATCTCTTCTAATCTCTTATCTTCTTCTCTCCTTCTGTAGGTGTTCTGGTGTCATTATACATTGTACATGTAGCTGTACTGACTTTTAGGGGCGTAACGGTTCACAAAATTCACGGCTCGTTCGATATGATATTTTGGTATCACAGTTTGGTCCTTTTTCGATATAGCAAAGAAATTGTGAAATGCCAAAGAAATTTCCTTGATATTGCTTTATTAAACTTGGGAGAGCCTCAGCAGATAACACGTGCTATGTATATAGGAGGAGTGGCTGATATTGACACTAAATGAGTTGTTGGACCACCTTATGTCAGTCCACCTTAAGCTCAGTTTAACTCATTTCATTAGCTTGTTAGCTTTGTGACATCATCTCTGTGGGTATATGTTGGTTTTAACAAGATACAGAGAGCCCATGGATATCATGCACGCGATTTACAAGCTTTGCACAATAGTTGTACTGGTGAAGGAGTCTCCAACCACAGTAGGTGCATTCATTCACTGACAATACTCTGCTCCCTCGCCGTCACACATGCTTGCCGCTCGCTCTGTCTCTCTCTCTCGGCCAAACACAGATGTTGCAACTTGCATGGCCGTTGTTTGGGCTGCCTTGTTGAGTGCAGAGCACAAATCCACGCCTCATTCCGAACAGTGCATTATTAATACGTAATCTGTGTCACATGGTGACATTATCGTGGTGATGTCAAGTTCTTGTTTCAGAATTTGTCGTCAAACAGGGGTAGGTGTGGAATCCCCCGATCCTAACGTACATGTGTACACACACAAACACACACATACTGTACTGTAAATGCACAAACATCTGGGCTAGAGCGGTATATTCTTGGCTATCCTGTTTTATACCCTGGGGTATAAACTGGACTAGCCCACAGGCTAGCCCCGGGTGTAGTTTGGCCGGGGTTATTTTGGGCTGTTACACCCGGTCTGCGTATTGCGTTCCTTCAGGGTCATGTGCGGCAACTGTTATGAGTCAGTGTCAGTGGCTTTGCCTCCTAATTGAATCTAGAGCCGATATCCTTGTTGCAGCTCAGACCTGCAGCCCAGGGCAACAGCATGCAGAGGGCACAAGAAGGGGGGCGGGGTGGAGAGAGCGAAAGAAAGAAGAGTGAGATCCAGAAAGTCAGAAAGAAAGAAAGAGACTGAGGAACAGGGAGAGATGGAGGGATGAACAGAAAAGAGAGAATGAATGAATGAATGAATGAATGAAAACGAGAAGAAAGAGGGGAAGGGAAGCCCGGAGGTCTCGCCCTTGTTTTCCAGTCATCTGTCCTCTCTCTCTCTCTCTCTCTGGGTTGTGTGTTTGTGTTCATTAGACATAATAGGGATCCTATAAAAACAGATCACTGTGCTTGTCCAAATAAACCTGCACATGCTTTCCTGGCATTGGCCTCCGGACCCCGTTAGCAGCAGCCAGTCCGCTCAGTTTACTACTGGCCCCCTGCGCCTGCGGGCATGGGCCCTGCCCACTGGGGTGGCCAGGCTTGCTGCCTTTCCCCCCATGAGATGTGATAGTAGGCGGGCTGGGACGCAAAGACTCACACATTCCCCCCCTCGTTGTAACCTCAGAACCCGCGTGAATGGCATGCACACGTCTACGTATGGATTGAATAAGAGTGCGTGCACGCACACACATATATGGCACATACACACGTACATACACACACACACACACAGGCCAGGGCAGGCGGAAACAGGCAACCATCATAATTGGCACTTTCATCACTGTCAATATTAGTTTTTCTTATGGGGGTGGCTAATGCCGGCAAAAGTTGTTTTTTCATATGCGACTCATAAAAAGGGGAGGGGGTGAAGGGGGAAAGGGGAAGAGGGAGAGAGAGAGACAAAGAGGAAGAGGATAGAGAGAGAGAGGGAGACAGAGAGAGAGAGAGAGGGGGGGGGGGTGCTTTAAAGAGGCTGATTTATGTCCCCACCCAAGGAATGGATCATTTCAGCCATAATTGAGAGTGATACAGTTACTATCGCACAGAGACGCCATTCAAAGGCAGCAGCCATCTGCTTGTGTTTTACACCCCCAACCCTGTGATTTACACGGGAGGTGGGCTGGTACGGTACCGAGTGCCCCCGGAGGACGGATGGGGGGGGGGGGGGATGGGAGCGAGAGAGAGAGAGAGAGAGAGAGAGAGAGAGAGAGAGAGAGAGAGAGAGAGAGAGAGAGAGAGAGAAATGTTAATGCTTCCAGTGCTTTGGGTCTTGAAGCCCACGGGCCCGTCTGTGCTTTGAGACCCTGTCAAAGGGAGCTGTGAGGGGCTTCCAAAACCTCAGCGTGTTACAGTCAAAACTCTCCCCCTGCCACAGCACTGGAACTAATCGATGGTGACCGGGTTGCTCCTGCAAGCAGCCTGTGCGAGCGCTTAACCGGGGAGCGGTTTCAATGCGCGCGCACACACACACACACACATATATAGCTTTGCGGTGGGGACTCAAACCTGCGAATGTAACGTACTCTATGAGAGTGGGGGTAGACAATGTGCACGTCTGAACATACGCATGTATACGGCCACTGTGAAGTTTGTGAACCCACTTGTTACCACTTCAAGGTGTGGCCATCGCTCCTCAAATGTGAGGGTAGAACTTCACGCAATAGCCACACCACACAGATGTATGGGGAGGATATTTTACTGGCAAGCAGGTGCGTGTGTGTGTTTATATACTGTATGGCTGGATTGCACTCCTGCATTTCATTCTCTTTGCCTCTTCCAACGCAGCTGTCAGGCGCTATGATTGATGAGTTTCACAAGTTCTCTATTTTGAGGGATCGACATGTTGCCGCGCCAAAAAGGCTTTGCTGCAAACGCCATCAAAACAGAATCGCCAGAGGTTCTGATGATGAGTAATGGTGGAACCCCTCTGTGTTGATGGAGACAAAGGAGATGTTCCTCAGTCGTGAACTTCAGTTTAGGAGTGTGAGTGTATGATAGATTAAACTAATATCCATTTGTCTTCAGCAGGAGGATGTGCATACAGTATATGTGAATGATGTGTGTTTCTGTCTCCACATATTCATCTGCGGGTAATATGAATGATATCTGTTCAACGACTGTTGTCTACGACACGCATACGTGTCAGTGTTGCTGTGAATGCGTGCGCACCTCATTCACTCTTCATGGACTCCATTGGTCTGAGCCTCATCCTCCAGGATGGCCAGTCTCCTGACCCCCTGCTGTTTGACATAAGGGGGGGGGGTCTGTATACCCGGAGCTGTTGTTTCTGGCAGGAGGCGAACGTGTGTGACGGCCACGCATTACAGATGGGCCTGTCCAACAATCCCCCCCCCCCCACCCCCACCAGCATCCGTTCCATCTCTCAGTCACAGTGCTGTCAGAGACACCACCTGGGAGCCCTGACGGATGGCCAGGCTTATGTATTTGGACAAATGTGTAAAAATATATATTGAAGCTGTCTGTTTCTGGCTAACGAGACCGAGCGCAACGGCCAAGAGGACTGAGGAAGGGGCCTCGAGCTCGCTCACTGAGCTGCTAGTTTGTGTATGTTACGTTAACAATGTGCTCATGAAAACAGTTTAATGTCAGCATTAAGCTGCATTCAGCTGTGGCCCTGCTTCATAATAGTAAAGCAAAAGCCATACTGGAGTCAGTTAATCGTATACAGATTGATGTGTCTATTTCTGCTCTTTATATCATCCATTGATCTTTGCAAATAGTTTTGATAATATGTTGATTATTTAATGAATATAAGTTGATTTTAGTGACTATATAGGGGGCCACTGTTCTAGGTATTACTGTTTAGTGTCTTTCATCTATCTCATATACTTGTGTGATTCTGTCTCCAAAACGCATATCCCCGAGGATAATACAGTTCATTCTGATTGGCTGGCTGACATTTCATTTGAAGCTACATACAGTATACTACAGTATGTTACTCTGAGTGAAGTTGTGCAATGACAGTACAATGGGGCAGAATCTTGTAAGCAACATTTTTCCCCCCGTACGATGGACATCTTCCTGCATAATCACACATCAATCTAGTCTTTATTTGACATTTTCTCGAGTAATTACTAAATACGTTTTCGTTTGATGGATGTCAAACTTACCTTGACATGGGGATTGGCCAGCAGTGTGAGTAGCTCTTTGATGTCACCATTGGCTGCTTTCCCTTGGAGCTCCTCAGAGAGCTAGAGGAGGAAGATGGAGAGAGAGAGAGAGAGTTCTATCAAATTTGTTTCACTCATTGTAAAGAGATTAAGTAAAGAGACTTAGTAACAGTGATAGAAAACAGCAGACATGCAGGCTGATAATATTAACACAAGAAGTGATTTAGGCCATGTTTACACAGCAACGATCAGAATAGAGCGCGACAAAGTGCCGTTACGTTCACTTTGTGTGCATGCCAGGTGACTAGGTGGCGGTGACGCACTCCCAGATAGACCAACCATGCATGCGTAGAACCACTCCCGTTATACTTCCTATCACAGCAGTTTGTTTACATGGCGCACGTGGCGTGAGCCATGATGTCACACGTTTTCAAAGATGTTCACTCTGGAAGGAGGTTTCACTTTATTGCGTTTTCAACGCCCGAAAACACCATTGCCATCTAAACGGAAGGCATATCTGATGTTTTATTTTGCCGTTTTCTCTAGAGACCGTTGTCGTCTAAACAGGGCCTTAGAAGCATACACTGATTTATCAAACCTGAGCTCCACAGGCAGGTCATTCCAGAGTCGAGAAGCCCTGACAGTAAAGGCTCTGTCACCCTTTATCTAAAGGTCAAGAATTACCACCGGGTTCCTGCCCAAGGACCTCAGGCTATGCACAGGTTTGTTTAGGTCTGTTTCAGAATCAGCTTTATTTGTCACATGACAGGTACGGCTTTACACCTGTAAAGCAGTACCTGCTTTACAGCCTAGCAGCAGTGTTTCGTAGAATTCAGAGCCTATTGAGTTTTTCAGAATCAGCTTTATTTGTCACATGACAGGTACGGCTTTACACCTGAAGCAGTACCTGTTATGTGACAAATAAAGAGATGCTGGTGAAATTGTTTTTTTATGCATGCTCCATTGTTTTGTAGGATTCCGCAAGAAGAGAGACGATAGAGGTAGAGTGAAATCAAGGGTAAAGAGAGAGAAATGCTATGATTCTCAGAAGGAGTTAAGGATTGACAGGATCAGAAATGACTACATTAGAGGATAAGCCCAGGTTAGAAGGTTTGGGGATAAGACAGAGAGGCGAGGTTGAGATGGTTTGGACATGTGCGGGGGAACATGAGGCCTCATAAAGCTGGTCGTACATTTGCAACCATATTTGAGTGTAAAGTGTCGTGTATATTCCATAAGTCAAATCTAACGTGCGATTCATGAAAGGGGGTGCAGAGCATTGATTTGTGCGCATCACATGTATCTCATGATGAATCTCTGGCTGTACGGTATTCACAGGTGTGCTCCCTTGTGCCACATTTGCACTGTTCCACGCCCCATTTAAGACCGTAAAAGGCAACCGGAAACATCCAACGTCAGACCAAAAACTGCATCACTCGTCAAAATGAACAGATCAGTTTCACGTCGCAGCGCCTTGACAACTTGTAGATCAGTGTATTTTGGCAAGCGAGTCCCTCACACGATGGAACCGGTGAATGTTATTAAAGCAATATCCTTCTCTCATGTGTAAGGAGAATAAGAAGTTTACAAAGTTTAACCTCACGAGTCCAAAGGCTAATAAAACTTGGAAAGGATATTACATAGGCCCTTTCTACCAAACAATTGCTCGCTCACCTTTGCTGAGGTAAAAAGATAATGCTGGAATCCGCCAATATCCAATAATTATTTATCAAAGCTTTATTGATTACCGATGGGAAATCCATATCCTATCCACTGTCCTACATTGGAATTGGAAATGGAGTAATGGACACAGCTAGATTTCATCCATACTGTTACTGTATCCACATCAGATGGTAAGACTTAAGCTTTCATGTGATGTGGTCAATAATATAAATCAATGCGACATTGGAGTTGGCATGATAGTCCAATACGCGAAACTGTGACCACACTGGCAAACGCGCTGAGGGACCTAATAATTCCACTCTAAATGCGTGAACTGAAAAAATCTATAAAAATCGGTTTGAATTTGCATCATGTTTATAATATGCATCCAAGCAATAGATTGTTTAACAGACATCTTTTTTTCTTTTTTTATATGTGATGACAAATGTTGGACACATAAATATTTTATTTGAGGTTTGGCAGTATTGTAATTGATTTTGCATGAAGAATAAGGCATTCTAATAACATATACGCAAGGTTGGAGGCATACAAGTCTGCTCCGGAGCAGACGTGTTATGAATCAGACTCTGTACTTGGAAAGGTGCGGATATGCACATAAGTACAAAATCTGTGCGTACCCAAGCTAGGTGAATGAGGCCCATGGTCACCAAATGATACCAAAAACCTAGGATTTGTCAAATATGTTGTAAACCACTCCAAAGCAGTCCCAGATATGCCAACCCACTGATGTAATCTATTGATACGAATATTATGATCATTGGTGTAAAATGCTGTACTCAAATAAAAAGAAAAACAAGTACAGCATTCATTAAAAGACTGTTTGTGACTCTAATAAGTGCAGACTCTGTACTGTGGTGCTGTCGAAATCCTGACTGAAATTTTCCAAATATATTATTGTCTTTCACGGCTGCCAGAAGTTGTAACAAGACTGTCTTTTCCAGAATTGTTGAAATGAATGGCAATTTAGAATTTGGCCTTTAACTGTTACGAATGGTTGGGTCAAGACCAGGATGCTTATGTCTTTCTGTGGAGGACCTGTTCAAGGGCCAGCATACCCAGTAGCAGGCCAAAACGACTAGACAGAGATGATCAAATGATTGCACCCCATATAGCCACAGTGCTCCATGCTGACGCAGACATGGCCAAAAGACCTCGGAGTTGTGTCAATCCCAGATGAGAAGACCATCTTTCAGGGATGTGATTAAGAACAAAAAAAGTAAAAACAAGAGAACAAAAATTTTCCATTGGAGTTTCAGCGTAAAAAGAAAAAAGAAAAAAGAAAACCGTCTCTAAACACTGGACCCTTGATGGACCACATTAATGACAGATTTCCAGGGCTGGGGGGGGCTGGGAAAGGGGAGGGGTAGATCTGGCTCCTCAACCCCAGGCAGCGCTCTAACCCTCCTCCTGGGCAGAGCAGGGCCGTGATTTATGGGTGAGCCTCCTGGATGTGGAAGAGTGTGGAGTGTGTGTGTTGGGCCCGGAGAGCAGCGGTGAGCAGCCACAATACAAAGAGCCGCTTGTAGAGGAGCGGGATCAACGTCTGCTCAGCGAGGGCCGGTGAAAAATCACAGGGGTCCTGAGAATCCTCCCTCCCCTGTTCCACTGGCAGGTTCTGGAGGTCTGTGTGAGAGCATGTGTACTGTTGTATATGGTCGCTGCCGGGGCAGAAATCTTCTGTCCAAAACCGTTACATTTTTCAAAAAAAGAAAGAAAGAAAAAGAAACCCGTGTTCAAATGGATACAATGTTATTATTTGAGTCACAGGCTCTTGTTAATACTTTTCATTGACTTAAAGCTGCACTATGTAACTTTCCTCTCGTGTCAGATCCTGTGTCTAGGTGAGACATGACCTTTGACACGATCTAGATGTCTCAATAGCAGAGCAGGGAGACAAAATACGACCACCACAAGTTATATTGTATTAACATACTGTACCATACAGATTGGTCAAAATTAAATTGTATTAATAATCATTAATACAGTTACATAGTGCTGCTTTAACCACTTTCCACCTGGCGTTCCAATTTTTGGGCTTTTGTAACAATTTTCCCACAATTTCCAAATTCGTCCAAAATAGCAAAAGTAATAGATCTACAAGCTTGTAGACACTGTCACATCATGAGGTATAAAACAAAAACGTCATTAATTCATGGGGAAAAATAAATAAATATGGAGATAGAAGGTTTTCGCCCAACAGCGACAATATATGTGTATGTACAGTACACACCTTTGTATATGTGTGTACGAGGTGGTAGGTCATGCAAACACATTTGTGATTTCAGCTGTACAGTGTGTGTGTGCATGTGTGCGTGCGTGCATGTGCGTGTGGAGCAGAGGGAGCACCCTAGGTCATAAGTACAGTTCAAACATCGACCACTTTCCACGTGACACTTTCCAACCATCTTAGAAAAAAGAAGGGGGGGGAGCTTGTTTGACTGATGACCCTACGTGTGAGGTGAGAGGGCAGGAGAGGTGAGAGGCAGAGGTATAGAAAATGGGGGTTAAGGAGGGGGCAAGTCACCTCCCCTACTGACGGGAGCACGCGCCGGGGCGGGACGCGCCTTTCCACTTTGTCCTGGCCTCCCCCAGGGAGGGAGAAAGTGGGAGAAAGACAGAGTGGCTTGGGGGGTGGGGGCTAACGGATAGCCACAATGGTCGGTGTTACCCGTGTTGAACCTAGCTCAGCCCCCAAACTACTTTAATTAATGAAGACGAGCGGAGCTGCTCTGACAAACTGCTTAGGGTCAGAGAGTGGGAGGGTGATGGACAGAATGTAAACACCCATACATGTAATAGCTGTGGAGGAGAGTGGGAATAAATTGGGGAGAAAGGATCAGAAACAGAAGGAGAAATAGATAAAGGCAGCCATACATTTCTGGTCTCTTCTTTGGTTCCATTAAGCCTAGCGTCCCTATTCTAATAGGCAAACTTTCTGCAAAAAACATTCCGTAAAAGTAGCTGACCTACAAGCTCACAACGCGTTGCGTTGGACAGTAGATAAGCTATTTTCGGCAAGGAGATTTGGTGTAGAGGCAAAAAAGGAGGGCGCCAAGCCCCCTGCAGGACCCCAATCAACAAAGTAGTTCCCCAGGGAGAAAAGACAAAGCATTTTGACAACGCGCTCCGCTCTCTACCTTCGTGCTTCCATGTCAGGATCACTTTTTCCATCTGCCTCTCTCGCTCCCTCCCTCCTTCTCCCTGTCCGTGACAGATGAAGGAGGTAAAAAAAAAAAGAAGAGAAACCTAACAGTGATGGTTGACACCGAAGGCTGTGTGCTTTTCAGTGTGTGTGTGTGTGTGTGTGTGTGTGTGTGTGTGTGTGTGTGTGTGTGTGTGTGTGTGTGTGTGTGTGTGTGTGTGTGTGTTTAGAGTAGTCTAATGCCAGGTTGTCAGATTGTGGCTCTCACCCTGACCCTGAACGGCCTGCAGAGCATTACGTTACTTTAGACACAAATCAAAAACCTGTGTTCCTCCATTGGTTCCTCTTACTACATCTACACACAAGACGTGTCACGCTTCATGCTGTTAGGCAGATACATGCATGCTGCTCATACATGGTCTGTAAGTGCCTGGCTCCAGTGCACAGACGATGCTCATAGTTGAAACAGGGGGGAGATTTTATTCATTCTGGTAGGGTTGTCCGATATTGGCTTTTTTACCGATAACCGATATACCGATATTGTCCAACTCTTAATTACCGATACCGATATCAACCGATACCGATATATGCGGGGATTATTGTGATTAGGGTAAGCTCAAATTTCATATCACACACACCATATACAGTAAGAACTCCTGTAACTTATTTATAAAGCCAAAAAAAAAAAAAAAAAAAAAAAAAAAAGAATTTTTTTTTCAAAAACCGATACCGATATTTTCCCGATATCAATTTTTATGCTAATATCGGCCGATAATATCGGGAGGCCGATAAAATCGGACATCCCTACATTCTGGGGATGGCAACGATATACGATATTATCGTTTATGGCGGAAAAATACGCTCACAATAATTGTATTCCAATTACTGTGAAATCATCATTGACCTCCATAATACACTGGGATCGGTTCGCTTTTGTCAACTTACATTCACGGTCTAGAGAGCACCAGCAGATATGTAAACGGTCTGTGTACGTGTGTGTGTAAATTAAAAGATACAGTTTTGTAGTAGACAGGCTCTAGGCTGGCTGGCACGGTTTACCTTCAGAATAGCATGGCTGAAGACCATGCTATTAAAAATACGTTTTTCTAAGGGGGCACAGTGGGGCAGTCGGTAGCGCTGTCGCCTTACAGCTAGAAGGTCCTGGGTTCGACGCTGTGGGCGTGTTCTCTCCTCCGCGTCATCAGTGCCCATACCCTAGGTGGGGATGGCGAAAGGGCCTTTCTGTGTGGAGTTTGCATGTTCTCCCCGTGTCCCCTAGGGTAGGTACCATCACAAAAAACATGCAGGTCTCTATAAAGCCTCCCCCTGGTCAGCCAGGGCGCCAGATGGAGGAGAAAGGAATAACGCGTTCCTTCCACGCACTACGTCCAACCGGGGAAACTCCCCCCTGTCAGGTGATACGATGCGGCTTGCTAGCTCCTCACGCATTGAAGGAGGCATGAGCTCAGTTCTGGGCTCTCCCTAGGCTGGCAGAGGGAGAGTAGCGCCCAGGATTACATAGGCAATTGGCACTGGGTGGAAAAATGGGTGACAAAATTGTGGGATAACATTTTTTTTTTTAGATAAATAAAATGTCAGGCCAAGTCATTTTAGTGGCATTTTATCAGTTTAAGCATGAGTTAATTATTGCGATGATGTCATTAATCACAATTATTTTGTAGTATGTTCTCATCATCCCATCCCATCCCATATTCATTCCCTTTTCCCTTGCTTAGATGTTCTTGTCCGTTTCAAGGATTTGAACAGGCAGCGTATGGGTCACAAGACCCCTTCTCAAACCTTACAGATGCATGTAAACTATGGTCTGTGGTATGCACACTGTGTGGCCTATGATGGACAGTACCATAAAAACACCATTGGGTGGTGCAGGGGGAACCCTTAAGCATCAGTTAACATCGTATTATGTTCACCTGCTCTGGTTTCATGTACGTTTATGTGTCTTGGACAGCAAACTTCAAAACAAACCCCATAACCTATCCTTCAGTCATTGTCCTGCATTCCTTGCTTATTAGCTCACAGGTTATATCCAACAGTTAACATGTCAAAATATCATAACGCCTGGTGGTATGAGTTAACATATCTATGAAAATGGGTTAGAGAGAAAACTTGGGGAGCCTTCTGACACTTGCAGAACAACATGATTGACTCTCGCTCTCTCTCTGTAGTAGCATCATGACACTGAGCCATGGACAGTGCTCTTTGTCTCCACCTGGTGGACTTTTACAGGAGCTCTGTGGCCCAGTGTGATGGCGATGGGGAGGTGAAGAGACAGGCATAAGACTCAGCCACTATAGGCCACGCGGGGCAAGGTTCAAAAGATGGACGCTGATTTGGAAAGGAGACAGACTGATGCAGAGTTCTGCCTTATTACTCGCTGCTGAAGTGGGCTTCGGTTTGGTGTGTGCGCGCGGTTTCTACAAGTTTTGACAGGATAGATAGAAACTGATTAGGCAGAGAGTCATTATGACTTATGGCGAGCTGGGTTCAAGTCCCGGGCCGATTTTCTCCGTTGATCAACGTAATAAGGCACGTTGCATTGCTGCTACGAGGGAAGAGCGTGTCTGCTAGTGTTTCAGACATAATGAGAAAGGCTGTGTGTGTCGGTCTAATGCTGGGGGAGCAACGAGGTACATACTGTAGGCTCATATCCAGTGAGTGTGTGCGTGTGC